>NC_143041.1:17712446-18049946 GCF_057628025.1 Oncorhynchus mykiss | reverse complement strand
GAACGTCCCCTCAGAGAAAGTGTTGAACTTCTTCTCGTGTGCAGACAGGCCAAGCCACACGTTGACTCTGATCTGGACTGGAACCTTGAGCCCCTTGTTTTTATCCATAGGGTACTGCATGAGGATAGTCCTGGTCCTGCCGCAGAACTGTCCACAGGCCTGTTCGCTGTAGGTGGAGTAGAGGAGCTGGTGGGCTGGGATACGGCTGTACGCCACTCTCGTCTCCCCCCTCAGCATCCAGATGATCACGTCAGGCATGCTGTTCTGGGGCTGGAGAGGGACACATGTAAACACACAATGTCAATTAAATCCCTGGTTAATACAGACCTACCACTACCTTCAAGGGTAATTTAGAGGGAATTTTACATGGAAACATGCAGTAAAAGTCAAACATTTGGACATGGGTTTGGAAAAGGGTTTTTCCTTTAATATTTTTTCTAAATTATAGACAACAAAACTATGAAACATATGGAATCATATAGTAACCAAAAAACAGATACTCATTTCACAGATTACACCTACTTTGTAGAATATAAAATAAACAAATCAAGCTAACACTTTTTTGGTTACTACATGATTCCATAGTTTGCCTTCACTACTATTCTACAATGTAGAAAATAGTACAAATAAAGAAAAACCCTTAAATGAGTAGGTGTCCAAACATTTGGCTGGTACTGTACTTAAAATGTGAAGAGCCTATAGCCCCAATTTTCAGCCATTACAAAATCGCTGATTATTGATAGCATTTTACCAAAAGTATATCATGCCCAGACTAACAGCTTGACCTCTGACCTACCTCATCAGCAAGCTGCTTCAGTTTGTCTAGCCAGCCCTCGATGTCCACCAGGGTGTCCTTGATGTCGGCGGGCTCGTCTCTCATACAGTCGGCCCCCTCCATGATGGTCTGCAGGGCGTTGTCCCGCAGCTTCTTGATCTGAATGTCCAGGGCAGTCAGGTTGGATTGGCCCTCCAGGTCTGGAACTTTGAAACTGGTATGATGGGGATTGGGTTAGATACAAATACTGGGTTAACAGTCATCTTCGCCGTGTTTGAGCTAGATCAGAAAGGAGTTATTCTTAGAAAACCCAACAGATTATCCCAATGTTTACCAGCTAAACCCATTAAAAACAAGGAAGCATTTACCGGTCAAGATCGTCGATCAGCTGATTCACCAGCTTCAGCCAGATCTCTGCCAGACAGTTGTCAGAAGCTTTAGCCAAGATGGCCGTCTTCATTGCAGTGATGTTAGATTGCTGAAAGGAGCAATAGACTAAAATGTTACATTGCATTCATACATTCTATGAATAATAGAATACTATTTACATTTTAGTCATTTAGCAGACGCTCCTATCCAGAGCGACTTACAGTAGTGTGCATACATTTTCATACTATGAATAAAATCTTTCATGGCAAAAAACAATAATTAACACATCTTACCAGGCGTTCAGATATGTACAGAATTATGTTGACTGCATCCAAGCGGTGACTGATGTCCTCCCAGAAAGATGTGATGACAACCACTGGCTTTGTGTCAGCCCAGGGCAGGTAATAGTAGTGGTTACCTGTTTAAAATAAACTAAATTAGTCCAATTCACATACTCTTGTAGGGGTACCAATTACCAGATGAGTTTCATTTCTAAGGTGGCGTGGTCCTTTACCATCAAACACAGCACAGCTGTACTGGGTAGTGGAGGACAGTGGTTTACAGGTGGTGTCCAGTTTGTTGCCATAGTTGCCGATGCTGACCTCAAACTGGATTGGTTCGCCAGGCTCCTGGAGCATGCTGGCACTGTGGAACACGGCACACAGACAGTACTTCCTCCTACGCTGGTATTTCTGATCAGAAAATAAAACGTGTTTGGTTTAGATTTTATTTTAAGTATGAATTGACTTACATTTCAAATAACTTTATTATTCAAAGATGTAGCATGTATTTTGCTTTTCTTTGGCCATAACCACAAAAACAGGACATACCTATAGGAGAAAAGGGTAAGGTAAAATTGATTAAGAACCAATGGGAGGACAGGTTACAGTACCTGGGCCACCAAGATGTCATCACTAGGGATCGCATCCACAGTCTTGTCAGGTTTGCCTTCCAGTTTAGTCGAGAGCTCAACCAGGATTCGTCCTCGATAGGCCACCCCTTCACCCTGTCAAAAAAGAAAAAAAGTATAGATCAATTCAATGTCAACATTAGTTTATACAGTCCATATGTAGAGATCGGTCAACATCTCAAAGCTTAGAGATGTACTCAATTCCCTTGCAGGACCTACCTTGCCATAGTTCAGCTCTTCATAAGGGTCAAGAAGCCCAGTAAACTCTCTGGGACTCCCATACAGGTTGACATAGCAAGGCCCAAAGGCTGGCAGAAAACCCACCTCAGACTCCCCAGTCTTCCCTGTGGAGGAAATAGCATTATTTTTTATTTTTTTTACTAATGTGTCTAAATAATGAGCTGCACAAAGCTGTGGAGTTAGTTCTGGGTGTCAGAAGCTGATGTCTTGGATGGAGAACAGTTAACACAGCAGTAGCAAATCTAGGGCATCTGCTCTGTTCCCCCCCCCCCCCCCCCCTCTTTGGAGTGTTAGGTTACACAAAGAATCTCAGCCTCACACAGCAACTTAGAAATGCAACACATGCAGCAAATGAGCTTTCTCTCCATCTTTGGCAAACAAAAGGAGCACAGGCAACTCTGACAGCACGAACAAAGCATGCAAATGATATTGAAGTCACAAAATTCCATAACCGAATATGAAGGGTTAGACGGGAGGCAAAAATGTTTGCTGTAACCTTTTGAGTACCAAGGAAGGACAACTTTGAAATGATATGTTCTCACTACACTCAAATATCATGCTATCGTACTCAAAGGGCTACAGAAATGAATTGACCGGGCACAACTCTTAGCAGTCACAAAGTAACTGCAGTGCAGTAATCATTGTCTGGGGTCAAATTCAATCCATTCTAAAAATTATTTGAAACGTCATGCTGGGCTATAATCTGAGGAATTGACTAATGTGATGTATACAGTACTGCAAACTGCAGTATCCTTGACATGACGCGTTTGTGGTACCGGGCCAAATAAGATTTTTACACTGGGTGGTCCTTTAATAATTCATCACATCTATTGAACCCTCACGTGATTGAGAGAACCCATTTCCCGCATGTTCGTCTAGACAAAGAGAGAGAAAAAAAAGGCACGTTCTGTACATTAGACAATTACAATAGAATATAGAGATGAATAAGAGTAGACCTGTTCATTTAACAACCAAAGTGAATGGACATCATGTAATTAGACAACTACAATGGCATAGAAATCATATACTTGAGCTATAGATGGTGAAAGAGAAATAGTGGGGCGTAGTGGAATAGACCTCAATCGAACCATACCTTCAATTTCACCACCAGAGGACGCTATCTTGCCCAAGTTCAAGTAAGTGGTGCCAATTGAGTCATTCCGAGTCAAGCGATCCCTGCATAAGAAGTGCAATATCACAACATGACATTATCCACCGTCAACTTCACTGTCATCACATTTAGAGGACACACGGTTAGAAGACACGGTTTTCCTAACCTTTGACTTGCCCTGATTTTCCACCATTCCCACTAGCAACAGACTAAGGCTACAGTGGTGTTTCCCTGCCAACAGAATCCCAGCCTGGAACAGGGAGTGGCGGTTGACTGACTCATACTATAGTACGGCCAAGTTCCTCCCAGGCCAAATAACAACAGACTGACCACACTCTGGAGACGCCATTACACAGCATACAGGCAGGGAGCAGAGAGAGAGCACAAGGGAGGCACTCTAAGAGGGCTGACTATACACTACTTCCTGGCCCTATTTGTGCAGAAACTCGGGACCTTAGAAAGTATGCATCTGAATACGGTTCTAAAACAATGCGGTAGGTCGGAACAAAACTGACAAGAGGGCAAATGAAGTGCTTTAAAAATGGATACATTAGTGTTCAGTAGAGAAGATACTGTTGACTTACCAATCAAATATGGTCAGTTTGATTTGTTCACACATGGAAGGGAACTGCAGAAAGATTTTGTGAAATCATTGTTTTGAATCACAATTTACCAAAGCAGAAATCCAGTACACAAGTGTGTTTTTTTTTTGTGTTTTTTTTTTACCTTAACCTGAAGATTCAGCATTTGGTTCCATTCTGGGTTGGCATTCTTCTCAATGACTTGGGTGCACAGCTACAACAAACATTCACATATCAACTTCACTGCACAACCATTTCCATAATAAACAAATCCTCCCCATGATGAGTTGTGTAGAGAGGAATGGGAGTACCTTTTTGCCAGCGAAGCGGGCCTCTACAAAAGGGTCCACTAGATTCTTCTTGTTCCCATCCCCTCCAAACATATCCTTCACTGACTGGGCAAAGGCATCATCCACTATGAAAATAACCACACAAAAAAAACACTGGTTAAGTTTGTTTTGAGAGGAAAGTATATACCACATCAATCCAAATCTCACATAGTTTCGAGAGTTACACTTTTCTAAATTAATAGCTAGCACAGATGCACACCCCCATCTTATGCGTAGAGAGCAAGCACTTAGAAGTCAGTGCTGAAGAACCTTAAAGCATAACAAATCAACCACAACAGCAGCAGGACGTGATCGCTACGACATTAGATATAGGAGTGGTGTACTCTGGGGAATGTCCTCGGCCCGGAACACTTTGAGAGACAGGGTGACCCATCGCAGAGTGACCCCCGCTGGCATCAGCAGGTTACTCTCTATGTCATCCTGGTCATCGCTAACGTCCCTCTTCTCTACCTGCGGAAGTCAAACACACACTGGTGTCACACTTTGCTATGGTAGGGACATACGTTATTTTCATGTAAATCTGACGGGGGGAGGCATATGGGGGTCTTCCTGGGGCATGTACATCCATACATTATTTATTTATTTTTAAATTTCAGCGCCAGCCACGATTTAGCAGTAGCGGTGCGCCGATGTTAAATGCATATAGGGGAAACACTGAGGAACTGTGGGAGGTAAACCCAAACTAAAGATTGTATTACTGAACGCATTACTGTACCGGTGGTTCGTCTCCCGTCCCAACTATGAACATGCTGACTTTGAGGTATCCCCTGGCCCCCGAGCTGTAGTCATCAGGGTCATTCAGAAGGAGCCACTTCCTCATAACAGAGTGATCTGTGAGACAGACGGGCACAACATTTACTTCCATAGACGGGTTGTCTGACATCACATAAATGATGCACGTGTCGATGAGTTAAGATTCTGAACATTCGGACAGCTAACAACAATGACAAGCTTATGCCATGTGGAGAATCATAGATGGCTCATCAGCTAGTTGTATCTTGTTATTGATACCATGTCTTGTTTAGAGGTGTTTTGACTGATGTCTATACTAATATGGCTCAAATTTGCTTGCTAGAAAACCAACAACTGTAACAATGAATTTAAGATATATACATTTGCACAATGAGCACTTATGTTTCCAATAAACATTGAGACTGCAAATACAGAGAGTCACCTCCATAAACCTACCTGGTCCATCATAAATAAAGCCAATAGCAACCTGTGGGAAGCAAAAGATGGGAAATACCTCAGACTGATAAAATACATAAATCGAGTAATGGATTATAAAGTTGGGACTTCTTCGTGTCCTTAGTCCTTGAATGTTTTAATAAGAGGTGTAGGGGAAAGGAGGAGTACCTTGAAGTCCCCCATGAGACTGTCAGCTCTCAGAGAGAAGGAGTCGTACACCTACAGAAGGAGAGCACTTAATTCAAGCGAGAATGAAATGCTATACAACTCATAGCAACTGAATGTTCACCAGTTAGTGCCAAAATGACCAACATTGAGTTCAACTTACCCGAAAGCTGATAGATTGATCGAATAGGTCTAATGGTAACATGTTGACGTTGTAAAAGAACATCTGTAAAGAGAAAGGAATTGGCGTTGTTTAATGAGAAAAGCTAAGCCACAAACTGCAGTCATTTCTCAATTTGATAAGCACACATGGACTTAGTCAAGTTTAATAAATATGGCTGCCTTTACCTCATCAAAGAAGGGATTGTTTCCCCTCCTTATCCTTGTTCTGTGAGTCTGTCCACAAACATTCACCTTAACAACAGGTTTGATGTTATTCCCAGGGAGCTGTCGCCCCTCTATGATCCTGACACGGATCTGAGGGTAAGAGATGAGAATGAGAAAAAGGGAGTGAAAACAATGTTACGCAGCATGACAGTTGTGTTTAGATAGATGTTAGAACCGCTGTGGGAGAATTCACCTGAAAGTCCTGCGGTTTATTGGCCAGGGGACGGTTCCGTTTCCTGGTACTCCTGACCAGTCTTTGGTTAGGGTTCCCAGGCTGACCATTGGAGGAGACTCCCCCTGCACAGCCACTCTGTCCTCCATCAATAAAGTCCTCATCCCTCTCTTCACCGCCACCTTCCACTGCAGACACACACACACACACACACACACACACACACACACACACACACACACACACACACACAATCAGATTAAAGTATATTCAACAGCACAAATGTTTTTGCTGAAGTAACAGCTAATACAAGGATCCAAATAAACTCATAGGCCTTTCATAATCCTGCCACTTCATAATCCTGCCACATGGAAAACAAAGCCACAGGAAAACAAAGCAAAAATACAAATAGCTCCATGATGTTTCTTTCTTATTTGGATGATTAAGACAAGCATACCAGACAGCTCTTTTTTACAATCAAAGTATTCATCCACAGAGCCGAGCAAACAAAAGTCCTCCATGATCCCAAAGACAAATGCTACCGTGGCACTACAGACCACATGACGTACCAGAATCACCAGCTGTGGCTCCTTCCTGTGGGTCATTTGGCTTTGGAGCGGCATTGGCTGGAGGGTCATAGCGAATCAAAAGGCTTACTGTGGCCTGGAAGGTGAATAATTGGTGGAATCAATCAATCAATCAATCATCCCATTAAAACATGCTGGTATCAAAATTCAAATTGGAAAATTGCACCAGATTTTTATGCTCATGTGGTTAAGATAATAACTGTTGAATTAAAAATTGTATAATAGGGATTGAAAGGATTGCAGGGAAAACAGGTGTTTCAATTTGAGCTGATTGCATGATTGTTTTCCCCATATCCTTGGTAGCTGGTGAGTATTAACTAGTGAGGGGATTGCATTAATCTGGCCCATCGCTTGGGTAGGCGTAGTTTGCACTGGGTGGAAAGTGATTGCAGATTGGTTTGTTTTGGAACCGGGGTGCCTCCGGAGCATAAGCTGGCTGCCCTGTTCTGGCCGCCGGTGAAGTCTGCTCAAAACAAAAGTGACATAGGTTAAGCACGTAGAGTAATGAGTAGGATTCTGTGTTCACACGCAAAAGTGATTGCTTTTGATTTTTTTTTTAAACGCTTTAATCTGCCTTCCCAATTGAAACTAATTAAAGCATATAATTTCATGAAACAGAGATGTTGTATGTTTCTGAACGATGGATCATGCTGCCTTGCTGACAACATAACCGAGCAGCGCAGATTGCTGTTCGATTTGAGCAGGGTGCGCCTCCCTCACCAGCTATGCCCGGTCACATGACCGGCCATAGACCGGTGTACCCAGGGCCAGTTTAATCGAATCCCCTCAGTGAAAAACATACCCCAATAGCCTGCCCCTTTTCATTGACAAGAGCCACATCTTGAGATGGAGAGGATTTGACTTGACCAGTTGCAAGGTCTTTCAGTGAGATTTTTGCAGAGCCTAGAAACCTACAAAACAAGGGCAAACTTCAGATTCGGCTAGCTGTAAAAACAAATACGGCTTTCATACTATACAAAGGTGAGGGTTGAAATTACTTTTGATAATAAATATCAGGCACATCAACAAACAAAACCCATCCCACTTATTCAATTACAGTCCATTCCAAAATACATCCCTACACAGGCTGAGGGGCCAGTGATGGGGAAACATTCACAGACAGGAATTTCTCGCAAGGCCTCGGCTGTGAAACAAAGACCCAAGAAACGTTCAGCTGCATTCACACGGATTTCAATTTTCTCTGAATTTTTCTCCACTTGCGATGTACAGTTTATGACCATTGCAATAAATTATACAAAGTCCACCTTTTAAACATTGTTGGAATCGGCTAAACTTTGAATATTGAGATAATAAATGATAGAGACGAAGCCTTGATTAGAAAGAGTCTAACTAGCCAGAAGGCTTTGGAATGTGTTTGATGGAAAGGAGGAGAGCGATGTGTTGATATAAAGAAGACAGATGGACATCTGTGGATTAGGTGAAGGAGAGGTTGAAGTCAGGAGGTGAGGGGTGAGGTCAGTTCCCCTTAAGGGAGTAATCAGGGTTAGTATCTGGTTACCTTCTTCCTCTTGGGCATAAACTAAGGATTGGGAGAGAGGGAGTGTCTTAAGTAGGATGTATATAAACTGTGACGTGAGAAATGTTTTGTTGTTTGATTACAGCTGTACAGAACCTTTGGGAATAATTCAACTTGGTTAAAGCTTCTCTAGTGTGCGTGGGTTATTTACTCTGAAAAATAAGAACCTAACAACATGTAACATTTCACGATCCCTCGCTTGATGAGAACCCTTAACTGGTTGTGGTGCCTCTACTACTATTGTTTTCTTCCCCACCACTTGTTCCTTCCACTCTTCTCACCTCCTCCAGATAGGAGACACGCTGAACACACCTTGCTCTTGCCACCGCGGTCTTCTTCACCCTAACAGGGCACTTCAGGATTTTGGGCGCATGTTCGCCTCCACAATTGCAGCATTTCACTTCATCTGGCATATGATACTCTTCCATTCCGCACACACGACCAAATGTTTTGCATTCATGACACTTAAGGGGCTTGTGCACAAAAGCTCTTGCAGGGTATCTCATGAATCCTAACCGTATATGAGATGGGAGAGACTCTTCATCAAAGAACAGTAGTATGGATAAAGTCCATTCATTTTCTCCATCCACCATATACAGGCCAGTCGATGTGCTTGAACCACTCCATCGATGTCTTCAGTTATGTCGTCGACCTTCACTTCTTGCGCCACCCCAGAAATAACCCCCTTGACATTCCACGCCTATATCTTTCTGAGGCTTAAAACATGCTTCTTCTTCTCTGCCTATACACACGCAAAAAAAATAAATAAGACAACTTCCTGTGACACTTTCCTCCAACACGTTCCAGATTTTCCATCGTGATGTTAAACGGATTGCCCAGGTAGCATAGATCCAACGCCCACACGCCGACTAAAAACTAATCTAGGGGTTTCCTAGTTTCCACCACAACTTTCCTTCTCTTGATTTAAGTTCTTCTTCGCCACTGTAACCCACTCATTTTCAATCTCTGTGCTATTATCTTCACCCGACTCACTAGCAGTTTCAAACAAAACCTCAGTTCACGCCATCGTCTCCGACAGTACATTGCTTGCTAGCTTTCGCTGTGGTCTGTGGGAATGAGTGGGCACTCGTGTGCTAAGTGATGACACCATGATAAAATACTATGATATGACTTGCTGCACCACATCACCTACTGTATGCATGAACAAATTGTTACAACCCTTTCAAGGACTTGAACTTGTACCCTCCAATCATGATTGAGGTCTTTACAGACAGGATACGATTAAACATCCTGGTGGCTATTGTTATTAATGTTACACTTTGCACTTTACTGGTCACTCTGCTTATGGGGAATAGTACATTTCCTATGCAGTGTTCAGACTGATCTCTTCTACATCTGGGAGGCTGAAACTTGAATTCTCTGGAGATTGATACTCTTCTGGAATGCAGGATAATAAACCTGTGGATGTTTTTTTGGGGGGGAGGGGTCATTTGAGGAATTCCTGCCCAAATCTAATAAGTCCAGAATCACAAGCTTAACATTTCTCTCCCAAGTTGCTAGGGTTACCAAGTATCATAACAGACCCTGAAAAACTATGTGAGAGAGGAGTCCCTATACTCTCCCACATCGTCAGTGTGTGTGTCAGATTAGGCTAACTCAATGGAAAGCTTTACTCACATCACATGGCCTGCACTGATGCATGCATATAACTGACCAAACTGGAGCATCAGACATCCGATTTCAAATGTGCCGAGCTGCAGAATACTGTAGCTAATCTACATTACATACACAGGATTCACAGACATGATAATTTTACTGAATTAATCTCACTAAAACATTTACATTCTGTAAAGTATGTGTTGTCTTCATAACACACAAAGCTTTCATGATTTTAATTGGCAGACCGCGGAAAATCTTTCTGTGGTTACATCTCCAGATCGTTACCATATGTCTTTTCCTCTGTGAATGGAAAATACTAGACAGACACCACAACATTTTAACTTTGGTCTATACTTAGTGGCCTGAACCCTCCCAACTTTTTCATCCTACATGAATACAATCTTTCCCTATCAGCAAGTGCCATCCAGCTCATCCCAACAGAACAAACAGGGATTCATTCATTGTTGCCTAAGATGGATCACCTCTCCCACTCACTGCAAGGACGTCTGAGCATGGCAAGTAGGGTGTGGGCGCTACATGTTGAGCCAACAATGAGGTCTCCTGAAACAGTGGCTATGCTAACTTACTTTTCCATTAACATTATCCGTAGAATGCATTGTAGTACTCTCAGTAGATATTGGGAATTGAGTTGTATGCCATGCTACAAGCCCTGATCTGTTTATGTCATTATGTAGCTCTGGTCAAACCGTTTCAAGACTGCAGTTGACTCTTTCCCTTTGGGGGTTAATTTGCAGGAGGTTGGTCTAATCTACAGTATACCTTCATTAAAATTGAACCGATTAAGAGATCTTGTAGTAGTCGTAGAAGTCCTACCACCCCCTGTAATCACATTGCAGACTAGGCAGCTCTTTGCAACTTCATTTAGAGGACAGCTCTGCTCTGTTTTAATGAGGTGGAGCAAACTGGGTTTCTCTCTCTCCTAACCCTCCCCTATTACTGCAGGGGTGCATTCATTACACCTGTTGCAAAACATTTCTTAAATGGAGGCAAATGGAACGGTGAGGGACCTACCTGAATTTGTCCAATAGAAACTATTGTTTTAGTTGCAAAAAGGAACGTTGAGGTGTATGTGTGGGCCACTTACTTATCTTTCCCAATAGTTTCATAGTCTTTCACAATCACATCAATGTAAGATGAGGAATCAAGCGCAGAGCCCTTCAAATCAAACTGAAGGACCTGTAATCAAACATGACATGTATTAATTATCAAATCAGGGGCACTGCCAAGGTGTTTCAGGTACACACAAATCATATTATTAAGCCTATTAGAGAGCAGGCAATGACAATATTATACAGAAGCCTACAATAGTACACTATCAGCATTGTAGCTATTTTGAGCATATCTAGTCTTGCTTTGGCAATACAACTTTCCCAAGGACAAATACTCTGTTTGAACAGAAAGTACTTACTTCATTCCAAACTGGGTTCACTTCACTGTCAATTGATTTGGTTTTCTTCTTTTCATCTGAAAGTAACATTTGTTTTTTCCCCCCCACTTTTTTCAGTCACATTTTACAGTTGCTAAGAAAGTATCCCATTCTTAGCAACTTGTACAGAGTAAAAGAATGCCAATGCAGTCAATAGAACTCAGGTAATATTGAATTGATACATTCATCAGTTGAGGTCAAATGAAAAGTTATTGCCTACTTCAAAGGACCACATCCTGATTTAACCAATCAATAGGTTACACCATCATCATTCTTCATCTCACAACCTTTGTTCTTTCTCAATGAATGCAACAAAAGAAAACGTTATGACATTTCTATGTGTAAGGTGATGGGAGTAGCTCAATAAAGCAGCCCATCAGATTTGTGGATCAAAATACAGAAATATAAACTCTGGGACATAAAAAGTAAGAGCACTTCCTTACCTTTAAAAATAATAGATGCTACGGGATCCGGTGTCCTTCCAAGTTTATTTTTAGGCAGACCTTTAGCAGATTCTACCACAACCCGCAACATTATGATCCTCACTAATAGGATTCAGTATTGTTCTGGAATTACTTTAAAAAACCGAATAGCGCGCAGCATCATCACCACCGCCACCCCATCACTAAAGCTAACAGCACCTATTTGAACCCGTGTTAAATTTAGGAAAATATCAAGGGTGGGTCAGAGAGGAATAGGCTAATCGAGAGGTTTCAGTCTCGCCAAAATTGAGCCCAATGCGTTTCTAAACTTGTTGCCTGCCTTCCCGCCTTTGAGGCAACGACTCCCATTGTTAGGACGGAGACATGAGCATCTCGTCATTATACCGATCTTTGGGTGGGTGGGGATTTGGGGGGGAAGGGCAGTGTGCTGCCATCCTGTGTAAAGTGTTGACAGAGGAAAATATTGGCTCAGTGAAATAAGTAGGAAAATACTGTAAAAAAAAGTGCTAGTACTTTGCATGGCGTTATTAAAACAGGATATACAGGACAAAAATACATCTAGACTGAACAAATCGTATTTTTCCATTGATATTTGTCCGTTAATTTCTGTCCCATGACAAGTTAATTGGTGCTCTATTGTTATTGGACCGGTCAATAAAAGTACTCTGTCTCTATCTAGTGTTTGTTTTTTTATTAACATGTCAACAAACAAAAGAGGAATAGTCACATGCAAACAAGCATACATACAAACTATTTACATTGCCAGGAATCCTAAACAAACAAATCATATTCATTAATAATACAAGTTTTAATTGCCTTTTTGTGTTTCATTTTAGTTAAAGTAGTGCCATATTGTTTAAATTCATTTATAATGTGGAAAAAAGTTAGGTTTTGAATTAGACAATTTGCATTTGTGAATATGAAATGTGCCTAATATTATTAGCAGTTTAATTTAATATACTACATCTTTATCAATGTCAGAATTTCTGAAATAAATAATTATATCAAAACCATTAAATTGTACAACCGGTCCTATTTTTTTGTAATACAATTCTGTATGTCAATCCCAAAAATTATACTATAAATACAGGCGAAAAACAAATGCAAAATGGTCTCCTCCATTCCACAGAAATCACATTTATAGTCAATATTCAGCTTGAATCTTTCCAAAACATGTTTCACAGGATAAATTATATGTAACATTTTAAATGAAACTTCCTTTACTTTGTTACTGATACAATATTTGTTAGCAAATTTCCGTCGAGTGGTGGTTGATTTTTTAAAAAGGACTGTCAGCGTCATGATCTGACTCCCGGATATGACGCCCAGACGCGCTGTAATTCAAACTTTTCAACTAGGAAGCTAGAAAGTGGCAATTTCATTCTCAGAAGTCAAGCGTTCTACAATGTTATTTTGGAAACAGTGGTCTATATTGTGAGTTATATTTTATAAATGTTTAAAGATACATACATGTTTTCTTAACACAAGAAAACAGTTTGGGTTGAACGATCAAACGCTTAGCTAGTTAGCTGTATTTGCCAGACCAGATACTTTTGACAGGCACATAACATAACGTCACTAGCTAGCATTAGTCACAAACTCAAGAAAAATATATAGCCGACAAATTCTAACAAATTATCTGTATCTTTTTGGTAAGATTATGTTATGTAGTTTTGTTAGCCAGATAACTAGTTATAACATTCAGTTGTGAAGTTATAGTACCTATTAAACCTTTTTTTTCGATTAGGCATGTTCTTCTGTTGGTTTGTGCTTGAGTGTCTGTTTTGTCTGGCATGCTAATTTCAATAACTAGGCCTCACTGCAGGTGCCAAATTAATTTCATTTGGGCCTAATGAAATAAATGTTAGTATTGCCTGTTCTATTGCCTACCTAACTAGATATATTTAGACTTTATTGGAAATGTGCCATTGAATGAAATGTGAGTGATTCAATTGTTAACATTAGTATTAACATTTAAACTTCAAAATCATTTTTCTAGGTAACACTCCAGACATGGCATCAAAAGGCACCAAGGAGACCATTGTCAACAAGTTAGGCTTTAAATCCAGTGGCTCAAAACAGGCAGAAGCAGAAATGGACAGACTCAGGAAGGAGAATGCTCATCTGAAGCAGAAGATGGATGAAATATCAAAACGAACAACGAGGCCACCAGACTCTGACAAAAGCAAACTGCTGGAGGTAGCTAAAGCGTAGTAGTTTGTGCAGACGTTTGGGCTAAGCAGTATTGCCAGCCCAATGATTATTATAAAGTTATAGAGTCCAAATTTAATAGGATTCATATAGTGATACTGTTTATGAATGTAGGCTACAAATATATTAAACCAAAACAACCTTTTCACTCAATATATTCATATACTTGACCATATGATTTTGTGAGAGTCTGGGTTTAGCATTTTGCGCATCATGGGTGTGTCATTTTGAAAACCGTTGCTTTTGAAATTGTGTCTTGATGGAGTTGTGATAGGCTCATTTAAACATTTTTGTGCACTACCGCATTTCATTCAAGTCATTCAAATGTTACATTTGATTGCAGAGGATTCTGTCTCTGGAGACGTCGAGGGAGAGGAACACTCAGCAGCTGCTGGCTAAGGACAAGGAGCTGGAGACTCTGAGACAACATCTGCATTCCAATGGGGGAGAGGTGGTGGCCTCGCTCCAGGCTCAGCTGGACCAGGGGAGGAGAGAGGCCGAGTACAGAGAGAAACTGTTCCAGTCCCTCTCGGAGGAGACAGGGAATCTGAAGAACAAATTGGTGGGAGTGTCGGCAAGGTGTCAGGCACTGGAGAAACAGGGTCCTGATTTACAGGTGGGTGAAGGGAAATGTTCAGTCTGCTGAGGGTGCCTAGACTTTGATCCGTTTTGTTAGCCAAGGCTGAGTTATGGAGAGAATGTACACTATATATACAAAAGTATGTGGGCATCCCTTCAAATGAGTGGATTTGGCTATTTCAGCCACACCCGTTGCTGACAGGTGTATATAATCGAGCACACAGCCATGTGATCTCCATAGACAAATATTGTCAGTAGAATGGCCTTACCGAAGAGCTCAGTGACTTTCAATGTGGCACCTTTCCATCAAGTCAGTTTGTCAAATCTCTGCCCTGCTAGAGCTGCTCTGGTGAACTGTAAATGCTGTTATTGTGAAGTAGGGCCTCCAGAGTGGCCGGTGGTCAAAAGCACTGCATCGCAGTGCTAGAGGCATTACTACAGATCCGGGTCGATCCCGGGCTGTGTCGCAACCTGGAGACCCATGGGGCGGCGCACAATTGGCCCAGCATTGTTAGGGGAGGGTTTGGCCGGCTGGGATGTCCTTGTCGCATTGCGCTCTAGCGACTCGTTGTGGCGGCCTGGGGGCACGCAAGCTGACTTCCGGTCATCAGCTGTACGGTGTTTCCTCCGACACATTGGTGTGGCTAGCTTCCAGGTTAAGCGGGCAGTGTGTCAAGAAGCAGTGTGGCTTGGCGAGGTCGTGTTTCGCCTCTCCCGAGTCCTTACGGGAGTTGCAGTAATGGGACAAGAGTGTAACTATCAATTGAATTTCATGAAATTGGGGAGAAAGAGGCAAAGTACCCAAAAAATAAATGTTATTGAGAAGTGTAAATGAATTGGTAGGCCACACAAGCTCACAGAACAGGACGACCAAGTGCTGTAGCGCGTTGTGTGCTGTAGCGGTTGCGAGAGACACTACCGAGGTCCAAACTGCGTCTGGAAGCAACGTCTGCACAAGAACTGTTAAACGGGAGCTTCATTAAATGGGTTTCCATGGCCGAGCAGCCGCACACAAGCCTTAGATCACCATGCGCAATGCCAAGCGTCTGCTGGAGTGGTGTAAAGCTCGCCATCATTGGACTCTGGAGCAGTTGATACGCATTCTCTGGAGTGATGAATCACACTTAACCATCTTGCATTCTGATGAATGAATATGGATTTGGCGGATGCCAAGAAAACGCTACTTGCCCAAATGAATAGTGTCAACTGTAAAGAAATGGTTTGTCAAGATCGGTGTGGAAGATCTTGACTTACCTGCACAGAGCCCTGACCTCAACCCCACCGAACACCTTTGGGATGAATTGGAATGCCGACTGCGACCCGGGCCTAATCACCCAACATTAGTGCCCGACCTTACTAATGCTCTTGTGGCTGAATGGAAGCAAGTCCCCGCAGCAATGTTCCAATATCTAGTGGAAAGCCTTCCCAGAAGAATGGCGGCTGTTATAGCAGCGAAGATGGGACCAACTCAATATTAATGCCCATGGTTTAGGAATGAGATGTTCGACGAGCAGGTGTCCACATACTTTTGATCATGTAGTGTGTGTAACAAGAAGACACTGTAGTTCACACCCCTCTATATTAAGATGTTACAGTTTCCTGTATGAATGTTGTGGTCATGGGGGCATTCCAAATCAAGGTGAAATTCTCTTTTATCACTCTAGATGGCAGCAGTTTCTTTCTGAATGTCATGTCGTCTGACATAATACTTGTTTACTCTCAGATCAGGTGGCTCTGTGATATGAGGAAAGCCAGGAGTCTTATTCATCGAGAGAGAGCTGATTTTATATCTCTGTCTCCAACTTTCGAATATCCATTTGGTCATAATCAAGGAAATCCGCCTCCTGACAGGCCCTCCTCACCGACCACATTACCATACTGTACATAATCCCCCCCCATATGATCACTCAGTCTCGGTATTACAGGATGGGATTACCATCTGGAAGGAGTTCACGAGCTTATGAACCTATGACTTCTCCTCTCGAAGTGTAGTTAAGGGCCTGAGCCAGGGGAGAACGACTGCCCCCTAAGCCCCATTTTGATCCAGAAAAAACCCTGTATGTCATGTGTCAAACTTATTCCACAGAGGGCCAAGTGTCTGTGGATTTTCACTCCTCTCTTCTCCTTGATTGATTAAATAAGGCCACTAATTAGTGAGGAACTCCCCTCACCTGGTTGTCTGTCTTAATTGAAAGGAAAAACCTGCAGACACTAGCAGTGGTGGGAAAAGTACCCGATTTTGTCATACTTGAGTAAAAGTAAAGATGCTTTACTAGAAAATGACTCAAGTGAAAGTCACCCAGTAAAATACTACTTGAGTAAAAGTATTTGATTTTAAATATACTTAAGTATCAAAAGTAAATGTAATTGCAAAAATATACTTAAGTATCAAAAGTAAAAGTATAAATCATTTCAAATGGCATATTATTCAAACCAGACAGCACAATGTTTTTATTTGTATTATTTACGGATAGCCAAGGGCACACTAAAACATGCCTTCATCATTTCCAAATTAAGCTTTTGTGTTTGATTTGGTGGACTCATTAGAGGCAGTAGAGTTTCCCAGGGATGTTCTCTTGATAAGTGCGTGAATTGGGTCATTTTTCTGTCCCGCTAAGCATTCAAAATGTAACAAGTACTTTTGGGTGTCAGGGAAAATCTATACATAATTTTCTTTAGGAATGTAGTGAAAATATAAATAGTGAAGTACAGATACTACTTAAGTAGTACTTCAAAGTACTTTTACTTAAGTACTTTACACCACTGGACACTAGGCCCACGATGGAATGAATTTCGACACTCCTATAAGTGAATTTGTCCAAATACCTATGACTTCAAATGGGGGGGGACCAGATGCATAAAGTGTTTTAATTTTTAAAAGGTGAAACGCATGTGTGTGAAATACCCTCTAATTAAAGGTGACATTATGTCCTGTACTGTGTCGCCTCATATGAAACATTTAAACATCATCTCAAATCCAAAATGCTGGAGTATAGCGGCAGATATATATTTTTAAAATACTTCCAAATACATACAGAGATAAGTGTATATTCAGGTCACTGGCTGGTTAAAGGACACCCAAGGCATTAGATTATTGTATGCAGTACATACTGTCGCTAGAAGATGCTTTCGGTTAAGCTTTCTTCCCTTTTTTATGTTTTGATTATAAGGGTCTCTTAGCAACCAAGAATAGTATCCCACAGACACACACACAACAGACCACGTCTTCATGTAGAAAGAGGTTGTTTACACCTATGTCCTCGTTTTGATATAGGCTAATACCTGTGTTTTCTTTACGATTTGATAGAATGGCCAGGGACTCACCGGTGAGGTTGCAGTAGTTGAGGATCACTTGAGAGATGTGAGTTGAACAACTTGTCAAGATTAAAAATGAAATTGTCTTTCTTTGAGTGCTAAGGAAAATGGTATAATCTAACCCTAACCCCCCCAAGTATGTGTTTTTCCTCGGTTTACAAAAAGGCTTTGGAGAAGAATCAACAGTGGCTGGTTTATGATCAGCAGCGAGAGGCCTATGTCAAGGCAGTCCTGGCCAGGACCCTTGAGATGGAGCAGCAACTAAATCAAGCCAACGAAGCACTCCAACAACAACACAAAGAAGGCAGTTTGGACGGTAAAAAAAAGGGGGCCTGTGAGCCTTCAGCGCAGTGTGGGATTTGGCACGCGTTTGCTGTCGAGTAAATCCACTTTTAAATCAGTAGATACGGAAATGCATTATAAAGGCTGATTCAACACTAGCCATTTTTTCCCATGTGGTTAAAATAATTATCCTTTAGGGCCCTCAAACTCAACTATGGACTTCAAAGACAGTTCCACTGGGTTTTTTCCCCCAGTTGTTCCCCCTCTAACCAGGGACTGATTTTTAGACCTGGGACACCAGTTGGGTGCAATTAATTATCAGGTAGAACAGAACCAGCATGCTCCGGACCTCGTAGGGTAAGAGTTGAATACCCCTACTCTAGGGGCTAATGCTTATTAACCTGTGTTTAGACTAGAAATTTAATAAATTATCTGTTGTCAACTAGCTATTAATTAACCATTACTAATTAGCTATTGCTTTGGTAAAGCACAGTCTACTTGAAAATAGTATTTCCTAGTGGCCGTTTTATAAGTGTTGCATAGAGCCCTCAACCTCATCTCTGGACCCCGAAGCCAGTTCGTTCCACTGCTTTTTTTTTCATCGTTCCCCTCTAATCACAGACTGATTTAGACCTGGGACACCAGGTGGGTGAAATGTAGGGTAAGAGTTGAATACCCCTGGCATAGGAGCATGTAAGACTCTAACCCTGCTTCCTTTTCCCCCAGCACCAGAGAAGTCTTCGTCCCAGCTGCAGGAGCACTACGACAAGCTGCTGCTGCAGGCCAAGCAGGACGTGGAGGCCCAGAAGGAGTCGGCGGCACGGGCCCAGGGGGAGCTGGGCGAGCTCCAGAGGCGGTACGAGGAGCGGTGCATGGAGTTGGTTGAGGCCCGGGAGCAGCTCCGGGCCGAGCGCCTCAGCAGCAGATACACAGTCGGCGAGGAGAGGAAGTGCTCGGCTGACCGCGCCGACAGAATGCGGTCCGAGCTGGACAGCATGGACGCCAGGCTGGAGGAGGAGAGGAAGAGGTCTGCTGAGCTGCTGCTGCAGGTATAGTTATACGCCAGGGAGATGTGGTCTTGGTGTGTTTATTATGCAACGTTGTTTGACCAGGTGAGTTGATTATAAAGAATTCTCCTTTGCAACCACGGCCTGTGGAAAAGTTGCCGGGTAGAGGTTGAAGTTTAATTTAGCAGTTCAATATGGTTGGGGATTTTAATGACAGTTTTCTGTGCCAGACCACATACACTACATGACCAAAGGTATGTGGACGCCTGCTCGTCAAACATCTCATTCCAAAACCATGGGCATTAATGTGGAGTTGGTCCCCTATTTGCTGCGATAACAGCCTCCACTCTTCTGGGAAGGCTTTCCACTAGATGTTGAAAATTGCTGCGGGGACTTGCTTCCATTCAGCCAGAAGAGCATTTATGAGGTCGGGCACTGATTTTGGGCGATTAGGTGGGTCGCAGTCAGCGTTCAAATTCATTCCAAAGTTGTTTGATGGGGTTGAGGTCAGGGCTCTGTGCAGGCCAGTCAAGCTCTTCCACACCGATCTCAACAGTTTTTGTATGGACCTTACTTTGTGCACGGGGGCATTGTCATGTTAAAACAGGAAAGGGCCTTCTCCAAACTGTTGCCACAAAGATGGAATCACTGAATCGTCACTGAAGTGATTGTATGGTGTAACATTAAGATTTCCCTTCACTGGAACAAAGGGGCCTAACCCGAACCATTAAAAACAGCCCCAGACCATTATTCCTCCTCCACCAAACTTTACAGTTGGCACCAGACATTGGGGCAGGTAGTGATCTCCTGGCATCCGGCATTCACAGATTTGTCCGTCGGACTACCAGATGGTAAAGCTTGATTCATCCATCGAGAGAACGCGTTAACACTTCCCCAAAGTCAAATGGCGGCAAGCTTTACACCACTCCAGCCGGAAGTTGGCATTGCGCATGGTGATTTTAGCATTGTGTGCGGCTGCTCGGCCATGGAAACCTTTTTCATGAAGCTCCCGACAAACTGTTCGTGCTGACGTTGGTTCCAGAAGCAGTTTGGAACTCGGTAGTGAGTGTTGCAACCAAGGATAGATGATTTTTACGTGTTTCAGCACACAGCGGCCCTGTTCTGTGAGCTTGTGTGGCCTACGACTTTGCGGCTGAGCCGTTGTTGCTCCTAGACATTTCCACTTCACAATAACAGCACTTAACAGTTGACCGGTGCAGCTCTAGCAGTGCAGAAATTTTACGAACTGACTTGTTAGAAAGGTGGCATCCTATAACAGTGCCACGTTGAAAGTCTCTGAGCCCTTCCGTAAGGCCATTCTACTGCCAATGTTTGTCTATGGCGATTGCATGGCTGTGTGCTCGATTTTATACACCTGACAGGTGTGGCTGAAATAGCCAAATCCACTCATTTGAAGGGGTGTCCACATTTGTGTGTGTATAGATAGATTGATATATATATATAGAGAGAGAGAGATATAACACACACACACAGTGGAAGTCGGAAGTTTACATACACCTTAGCCAAATACATTTAAACTCAGTTTTTCAGAATTCCTGACATTTAATCCTAGTAAAAATTCCCTGTCTTTGGTCAGTTAGGATCACCACTTTATTTTAAGAATGTAAAATGTCAGAATAATAGTAGAGTGATTTTTTTCAGCTTATATTTCTTTCACCACATTCCCAGTGGGTCAGAGGTTTACAGGCACTCAATTAGTATTTGGACGCATTGCCTTTAAATTGTTTAACTTGGGTCAAACGTTTCGGGTAGCCATCCACAAGCTGCCCACAATAAATTGGGTGACTTTTGGTCCATTCCTCCTGACAGAGCTAGTGTAACTGAGTCAGGTTTGTAGGCCTCCTTGCTCTCACACACTTTTTCACTTCTGCCCACACATTTTCTATATGATTGAGGTCAGGGCTTTGTGATGGCCACTCCAATACTTTGACTTTGTTGTCCTTAAGCCATTTTGCCACAACTTTGGAAGTATCCTTGGGGTCATTGTCCATTTGGAAGACCCATTTGCAACCAAGCTTTAACTTCCTGACTGATGTCCCACCTCATAATGCCATCTATTTGCCATCTATTTTTGTGAAGTGCACCAGTCCCTCCTGCAGCAAAGCACCCCCCCCCGTGCTTCACAGTTGGGATGGTGTTCTTCGGCTTGCAAGCCTCCCGCTTTTTCCTCCAAACATAATGATGGTCACTGTGGCCAAACAGTTCTATTTTTGTTCCAGCAGACATTTCTCCAAAAAGCGGTTTTGGAGCAGTGGCTTCTTCCTTGCTGAGCAGCCTTTCAGGTTATGTTGATATAGAACTCGTTTTACTGTGGATATTGATAATTTTGTACCTGTTTCCTCCAGCATCTTCACAAGGTCCTTTGCTGTTGTTCTGGGAATGATTTGTACTTTTTGCACCAAAGTACGGCCATCTCTAGGAGACAGAATGCGTCTCCTTCCTGAGCGGTATGACGGCTGTGTGGTCCCATGGTGTTTATACTTGCGTACTATTGTTTGTACAGATGAACGTGGTACCTTCAGGCGTTTGGAAATTTCTCCCAAGGATGAGCCAGACTTGTGGAGGTCTACAATCAATTTTTAAAATTAGGTCTTTGCTGATTTCTTTTGATTTTCCCATGATGTCAAGCAAAGAGGCACTGAGTTTGAAGGTATGCCTTGAAATACATCCACAGGTACACCTCCAATTAACTAAACTTATGTCAATTAGCCTATCAGAAGCTTCTAAAGCCATGACATAATTGTCTGGAATTTTCCAAGCTGTTTAAAGGCACAGTCAACTTCTGACCCACTGGAATTGTGATACAGTGAAATAATCGGTCTGTAAACAATTGTTGGAAAAATGACTTGTCATGCACAAAGTAGATTTCCTAACCCGATTTGCCAAAACTATAGTTTGTTAACTAGAAATTTGTGGAGTGGTTAAAAAATGAGTTTTAATGACTCCAACCTAAGTGTATGTAAACTTCCGACTTCAACTGATATATATATATTACACATACAGTGCCTTGCGAAAGTATTCGGCCCCCTTGAACTTTGCGACCTTTTGCCACATTTCAGGCTTCAAACATAAAGATATAAAACTGTATTTTTTGTGAAGAATCAACAACAAGTGGGACACAATCATGAAGTGGAACAACATTTATTGGATATTTCAAACTATTTTAACAAATCAAAAACTGAAAAATTGGGCGTGCAAAATTATTCAGCCCCTTTACTTTCAGTGCAGCAAACTCTCTCCAGAAGTTCAGTGAGGATCTCTGAATGATCCAATGTTGACCTAAATGACTAATGATGATAAATACAATCCACCTGTGTGTAATCAAGTCTCCGTATAAATGCACCTGCACTGTGATAGTCTCAGAGGTCCGTTAAAAGCGCAGAGAGCATCATGAAGAACAAGGAACACACCAGGCAGGTCCGAGATACTGTTGTGAAGAAGTTTAAAGCCGGATTTGGATACAAAAAGATTTCCCAAGCTTTAAACATCCCAAGGAGCACTGTGCAAGCGATAATATTGAAATGGAAGGAGTATCAGACCACTGCAAATCTACCAAGACCTGGCCGTCCCTCTAAACTTTCAGCTCATACAAAGAGAAGACTGATCAGAGATGCAGCCAAGAGGCCCATGATCACTCTGGATGAACTGCAGAGATCTACAGCTGAGGTGGGAGACTCTGTCCATAGGACAACAATCAGTCGTATATTGCACACATCTGGCCTTTATGGAAGAGTGGCAAGAAGAAAGCCATTTCTTAAAGATATCCATATAAAGTGTCGGTTAAAGTTTGCCACAAGCCACCTGGGAGACACACCAAACATGTGGAAGAAGGTGCTCTGGTCAGATGAAACCAAAATTGAACTTTTTGGCAACAATGCAAAATGTTATGTTTGGCGTAAAAGCAACACAGCTGAACACACCATCCCCACTGTCAAACATGGTGGTGGCAGCATCATGGTTTGGGCCTGCTTTTCTTCAGCAGGGACAGGGAAGATGGTTAAAATTGATGGGAAGATGGATGGAGCCAAATACAGGACCATTCTGGAAGAAACCCTGATGGAGTCTGCAAAAGACCTGAGACTGGGACGGAGATTTGTCTTCCAACAAGACAATGATCCAAAACATAAAGCAAAATCTACAATGGAATGGTTCAAAAATAAACATATCCAGGTGTTAGAATGGCCAAGTCAAAGTCCAGACCTGAATCCAATCGAGAATCTGTGGAAAGAACTGAAAATTGCTGTTCACAAATGCTTTCCATCCAACCTCACTGAGCTCGAGCTGTTTTGCAAGGAGGAATGGGAAAAAATTTCAGTCTCTCGATGTGCAAAACTGATAGAGACATACCCCAAGCGACTTACAGCTGTAATCGCAGCAAAAGGTGGCGCTACAAAGTATTTACTTAAGGGGGCGGAATAATTTTGCACGCCCAATTTTTCAGTTTTTGATTTGTTAAAAAAGTTTGAAATATCCAATAAATGTCGTTCCACTTCATGATTGTGTCCCACTTGTTGTTGATTCTTCACAAAAAAATACAGTTTTATATCTTTATGTTTGAAGCCTGAAATGTGGCAAAAGGTCGCAAAGTTCAAGGGGGCCGAATACTTTCGCAAGGCACTGTATATAGTATACCCTCTGGAGAAGGGAGTTTGATCCCTTTCTCTCTGACACTTTCCTGTCTGACCTTCACCCCCCCCTGTACACTTTCCCACTGTTCCATTGTCCTTATTTTATTTTTAAGACAAATACTTTTCTCATCAGGTGAATCTACTCCAGAAAACTCTGTTAAACCAAAACGAGGAGCGGAGGAGAGTTGCTGTACTGGAGCAACATGTATGTATTGGCAACGTAAACCATTCCTGACTCTAGATTGTGAAATAATCAGTTATATAACATCTCTTATGCAATGGAACATCCAAGATCTGCAGTAGAGGTCGACCGATTTTTAATTGGGGCCGATTTCAAGTTTTCATAACAATCGGAAATCTGTATTTTTTGACATCGATTTTTTTATTTTTATATATATATATATATATGATAATATAATATATTTTTTACACCTTTATTTAATCTTTAACTAGGCAAGTCAGTTAAGAACACATTCTTATTTTCAATGACGGCCTAGGAACGGTGGGTTAACTGCCTCATTCAGGGACAGAACGACAGATTTTTACCTTGTCAGCTCGGGGGATTCAATCTTGCAACCTTACAGTTAACTAGTCCAACGCTCTAACCACCTGATTAAATCAAATCAAATTTTATTTGTCACATACACATGGTTAGCAGATGTTAATGCGAGTGTAGCGAAATGCTTGTGCTTCAAGTTCCGACAATGCAGTAATAACCAACAAGTAATCTAACTAACAATTCCAAAACTACTGTCTTGTACACAGTGTAAGGGGATAAAGAATATGTACATAAGGATATATGAATGAGTGAGGTACAGAGCAGCATAGGCAAGATACAGTAGATGGTATCGAGTACAGTATATACATATGAGATGAGTATGTAAACAAAGTGGCATAGTTAAAGTGGCTAGTGATACATGTATTACATAAGGATACAGTCGATGATATAGAGTACAGTATATACGTATGCATATGAGATGAATAATGTAGGGTAAGTAACATTATATAAGGTAGCATTGTTTAAAGTGGCTAGTGATATATTTACATTTCCCATCAATTCCCATTATTAAAGTGGCTGGAGTTGAGTCAGTGTGTTGGCAGCAGCCACTCAATGTTAGTGGTGGCTGTTTAACAGTCTGATGGCCTTGAGATAGAAGCTGTTTTTCAGTCTCTCTGTCCCAGCTTTGATGCACCTGTACTGACCTCGCCTTCTGGATGATAGCAGGGTGAACAGGCAGTGGCTCGGGTGGTTGATGTCCTTGATGATCTTCATGGCCTTCCTGTGACATCGGGTGGTGTAGGTGTCCTGGAGGGCAGGTAGTTTGCCCCCGGTGATGCGTTGTGCAGACCTCACTACCCTCTGGAGAGCCTTACGGTTGAGGGCGGAGCAGTTGCCGTACCAGGCGGTGATACAGCCCGCCAGGATGCTCTCGATTGTGCATCTGTAGAAGTTTGTGAGTGCTTTTGGTGACAAGCCGAATTTCTTCAGCCTCCTGAGGTTGAAGAGGCGCTGCGGCGCCTTCTTCACAATGCTGTCTGTGTGAGTGGACCAATTCAGTTTGTCTGTGATGTGTATGCCGAGGAACTTAAAACTTGCTACCCTCTCCACTACTGTTCCATCGATGTGGATAGGGGGGTGTTCCCTCTGTTGTTTCCTGAAGTCCACAATCATCTCCTTAGTTTTGTTGACGTTGAGTGTGAGGTTATTTTCCTGACACCACACTCCGAGGGCCCTCACCTCCTCCCTGTAGGCCGTCTCGTCGTTGTTGGTAATCAAGCCTACCACTGTTGTGTCGTCCGCAAATTTGATGATTGAGTTGGAGGCGTGCGTGGCCACGCAGTCGTGGGTGAACAGGGAGTACAGGAGAGGGCTCAGAACGCACCCTTGTGGGGCCCCAGTGTTGAGGATCAGCGGGGAGGAGATGTTGTTGCGTACCCTCACCACCTGGGGGCGGCCCGTCAGGAAGTCCAGTACCCAGTTGCACAGGGCGGGGTCGAGACCCAGGGTCTCGAGCTTGATGACGAGCTTGGAGGGTACTATGGTGTTGAATGCCAAGCTGTAGTCAATGAACAGCATTCTCACATAGGTATTCCTCTTGTCCAGATGGGTTAGGGCAGTGTGCAGTGTGGTTGAGATTGCATCGTCTGTGGACCTATTTGGGCGGTAAGCAAATTGGAGTGGGTCTAGGGTGTCAGGTAGGGTGGAGGTGATATGGTCCTTGACTAGTCTCTCAAAGCACTTCATGATGACGGAAGTGAGTGCTACGGGGCGGTAGTCGTTTAGCTCAGTTACCTTAGCTTTCTTGGGAACAGGAACAATGGTGGCCCTCTTGAAGCATGTGGGAACAGCAGACTGGTAATTACATTGCACTCCACGAGGAGACTGCCTGTTACGCGAATGCAGTAAGCCAAGGTAAGTTGCTAGCTAGCATTAAACTTATCTTATAAAAAACAATCAATCAATCATATTCACTAGTTAACTACACATGGTTGATGATATTACTAGTTTATCTTGCGTGTCCTGCGTTGCATATAATCGATGGGGTGCGTATTCGTGAAAAAGGACTGTCGTTGCTCCAATGTGTACCTAACCATAAACATCAATGCCTTTCTTAAAATCAATACACAAGTATATATTTTTAAACCTGCATATTTAGCTAAAAGAAATCCAGGTTAGCAGGCAATATTAACCAGGTGAAATTGTCACTTCTCTTGCGTTCATTGCACACAGTCAGTGTATATGCAACAGTTTGGGCTGCCTAATTTGACAGAATTTTACATAATTATGAAATAACATTGACTGTTGTACAATGTAACAGGAATATTTAGACTTATGGATGCCATCCGTTAGATAAAATACAGAACGTTTCCGTATTTCCGTAAGAATAAAAGTCTTGTTTTCGAGATGATAGTTTCCGGATTCGACCATATTAATGACCTAAGGCTCGTATTTCTGTGTGTTATTATGTTATAATTAAGTCTATGATTTGATAGAATAGTCTGACTGAGCTGTGGTAGGCTCCAGCAGGCTCGTAAGCATTCATTCAAACAGCACTTTTGTGCGTTTTGCCATTGCCGTGCTGTTTATGACTTCAAGCCTATCTACTTCAGAGATTCGGCTGGTGTAACCGATGTGAAATGGTTAGCGGGGTGCGCGCTAATAGCGTTTCAAACGTCACTCGCTCTGAGACTTGGAGTGGTTGTTCCCCTTGCTCTGCATGGGTAACGCTGCTTCAAGGGTGGCTGTTGTCGTTGTGTACCTGGTTCGAGCCCAGGTAGGAGCGAGGAGGGGGACGGAAGCTATACTGTTACACTGGCAATACTAAAGTACCTATAAGAACATCCAATAGTCAAAGGTTAATGAAATACAAATATGGTATAGAGAGAAATTCATCTGGTTAATAATAACTACAACCTAAAACTTCTTACCTGGGAATATTGAAGACTCATGTTAAAAGGAACCACCAGCTTTCATATGTTCCCATGTTCTGAGCAAGGAACTTATCTTTTTTACATAGCACATATTTCACTTTTACTTTATTCTCCAACACATTGTTTTTGCATTTAAACCAAATTGATTTTATTGAGTTAAAATAAGTGTTCATTCAGTATTGTTGTAATTGTCATTATTACAAATAAATAAATAAACAATCGGCCGATTTAATTGGTATCGGCTTTTTTTGGTCCTCCAATAATCGGTATCGGCGTTGAAAAATCATAATCGGTCGACCTCTAATCTGCAGTGCTCTCTTGATTTGCTCTTGTCTATTCCCCCAAGATCCAGCTATCTGCCAAAGACTTTGAGAACGAGAAGCTTGATCGACAGAGTTTACAGCATCAGCTGCACAAGGTCCTGAAAGAGCTGCGCAAGGCTCGGGACCAAATCGCAAGACTAGAATCTAGCAATCAAGTAAGTGTTGTGAAATGTTGCTTAACGCATCAATTCTTTTGACATTTCTGCTTTTCAAATGAGTCATCATGAGTACATTTGCTATCTTCAGATAAGCAACTGTAAACCATTTTATTGTTTTGTACTTATTGTAGAAACAGCAGAGCGAGTCTCGTTTCTCTGAGCCAAGTTCTTACAAGCCTGAGTTTGAGAGGCTGTCCATTGAGGATCCCATCCCCACCTCAACCTCCAAAAACCTCCTGGACGAGAGTTTCCTGGAGTGTCCAAAGTGCAGAGCTCCATACGCCACCAGTCAGCACAGAGAACTGCTGGCCCACCTCGACTACTGTTTCACTTGAACAGCCTATAGGGGATTAAAAGGGGAGTACATCTGTCCAGTCTGTCTTGCTTTTGTCTTTAAGATATTATTTTTACATGACACATTTTTTTTTTGTTCATGCCGTGTTGTTTTTAAAGTGAAACATCAGTGATCTAACTGTAAGATCCTGAAGATTTGTTTACCAGTCTTTTGTTTCAAAAGAAATCAGTGACTTTTTGACAAGAATAAACTCTTTTCTGAAATCTTTTTTTAGATGGAAAATGTTGTGTGGATTGTTTTGATATAGAACTTATGTAAAACAGTTATTTATGGCTTTGTAAGTGGTTTTCCTTTGTCTATCTGCATATTGTATTGTCTTTTTTTATTTTATTTAAGGTTTTTGTTTTGAACAGAATAGGCTACCTGAAGATGATTTAGAACCACATGAAAAAAGTATTTCCCACACAGTTTCTTTGGGGCCTGTGGTGGATATTCTTTATTTCTGAGCTCTGAGAATAAGAGTTACCGAGCGCAGTATAGACAGTATTTGGTGATAAGCGCATATCTTTATAGTTTCCTGTTCTTGGGCAGAACTTTATCTATACAAGGATGAAGGTGCATGCTGGATTGCAATGCAGGTTGATACTCCCAAGAACAGGAGATTATAATAGGACGGTTTCACAAGGTTAGAGACATTATAATTAAAATGTCCCATTACAGGCCATATTTGCGAACATTAGAAAAGTCTAAGTTTAAACACTTGCTCAGTCTCTCAATCTGCCTCAGCGAATTATAATCGTCGACGTACAGGTGGTCAAACGTTACATTAGCTATTCCCATCAGATAACCTGGCAGACTTTGCCCTGTGATAACCTGCACAGCTGGCCGTAATTCTGTCCGGTTCAAATTCCGTATCGGCCAATTAATATCAGCAACGTGATCCAACACTTATTCATGAAAGCATACTTAACAGAAGTCCAAAGGCACGTTCTGATAAACAACTATACTGAACAAAAATATAAATGCAACGTGACAATTTCAATGATGTTACTGAGTAACAGTTCATATAAGGAAATCAGTCAATTGGAATAAATTCATTAGGCCCTAATCTATGGATTTCACGACTGGGCAGGGACGCAGCCATGGGTGGGCCTGGGAGGGCATAGGCCCGCCCACTGGGGAGCCAGGCACAGCCAATCAGAAAGAGTTTTCTGGAACATTTCTGGGATCTTTTATTTCAGCTCATGACCAATGGGACCAACACTGCATGTTGCTTTTCTAGTTTTGTTCAGTATGGATCACATGCATTTGACTGACTGCTCATATAGCTCACAGTTGTCACAGATTGTGGCAAGGGTTTAAATCCCACATTAGTATTTTTCTACTTTTAAATGTAGAATTACATTTATTTACAGCTACAGACCAACAACCCACAACGGTTTTGGAGGGAGATACATTTCACATCAAAATTGCGAGTTTCACTGTCAAACTGATATTGTTTTGGTGAAATGGGAAAGAGATGTTGCACTTTTATTTTCAGGCGATAACAGCACTTTTATATTAGATTTAAGTTGGAGGAGGAAATACAGACAGAGTCATACTCCCCTAACCAGTATCTGAATGCCAGTCTTAATCTAGAGGAGATCAGAAAGGTGATTTAGCTTGCTTAACCAAAGAAAGATACATTAATTGATTTGTCTAATGAAGTTTTGTAATCGCCTATGTTGTTCCAAACACTATTTGAACTCTTCCAGGCTTGTTTTGAGAATGGCATTATTCCATCTGTATGGTACCAATCCATAATCAACCCTATCCCCAAATCTTCCAAAAATGGCCCTAAAATCCCTTTGAACTAATGAGGGATTAGTCACATTAGCACCTCATGTAAACTGTAGTCCTGCATCCCAAATAATAGGCTCTCCCACTATCTAGAACTGTCCGGTCAGCTTCCAGATGAACAGAACGGCTTTAGGAAAGCCTGAGCGTGTATAGACCATAGCTATACTGTCTCTACAGTGGTCCGGGCTAGAATTCAAGAGAGAACCAACTTTTGGCTGATTTATTGATTTTCGGAACGCTTTGATTGGGTGAATAGACCTTGCTTTTAGACTAATTAAAATGACAATTCATGTAAGGTTTTCTGATGCTATGAAAGCTCTTTATCGGGCTCCAGTTGCATGTGTCCAGGTCAGTGACCTTAGGACTGTCTGGTTTCCAACCCCTTACAGTGTGAAGCAGGGAGGTGTACTCAAAACCCACTTTATTTGCACTAAATGTTTGTTTAAGCCCTACCAATCAAACATGCTAAACTTGGTGTTGAAGTTGCAGATATATTCCCGGTCATCTTGTTGACATGGTTCTCCTTGCTGAGACCGAAGATGACCTCCAGTGTATGTTGGATATTGTTAATTTATGGTGTACTAAATGGAGACTAACGATAAATCGAGAGAAGACCCAGGTTGGCCATTTCAGAAAGAAGGGCATGCAGAGAAGTGCACACAACTTTTGTTTTGGGTACAACCCCCATTATTCTACACTGGGCTCTATAAATAACATGGATGACCACATGACCTTTAAATACAGCATGAGATCACTAGCAAATTATGCAGGTAGAGCCTTGGGGTCAGTGTTAAACAAAATTAAGTAAAGACCTTGGTTACTGTGCTTATTCTCAGCTGTATAAATCCTATGTCCTGTGATGGCCTATCCTGCTGGGGTATGGGGATCCAAAGTACATATTAATTGTAACAATGTTCCAAAAAGAGCAAGCCACAGCTTTCTTGGTGTGTGCACAAACTGACTCCAAACCTGGCCGTCTGTGGAGGTATGAGTTGGGAGCAGTGTGCACAGTAGTTAGGCAAAAGGGTGACATGGTGCATCTATGGAATAGACTGATACATATGCCAGAACACAGAATCACAAAATGTATTTGACTAGAAGCTTACTCCTAACTATCCGTGGGCTAGAGAATGATAAAAAAAATTGTGGAACTGATATGAGGTGTGTAGATATTCAGGAACAAATTGCCATGTGGTCCAAAGCAAGGACAAGCTCTTTCTGATCAAAAAGGAAAAATGGGCAGCTGATATTTGGTTTAAACCTAAACTTAGAACTCTTATCAAAGAGAACTACTGGCCTGAACCATATGAGTCTAACAAAAGGCAAGTTTGTGTGTAGCTAAGATCCGGCACCCTCCCTCTGGCATGAGAGAGGTATTATCGTATTATTATCGTATTATTATTATCGTATTATGTTAGCGTGTTGAGAAGGGAAGTGCAGCCAACAGGTTGTAAATGAGGATTAAGATTATTTTTTTAAACCTTTTTTTAACTAGTTAAGAACAAATTCTTATTTTCAATGATGGCCTAGTGGGTTAACTGCCTGTTCAGGGGCAGAACGACAGATTTGTACCTTGTCAGCTCAAGGGTTTGAACTTGCAACCTTCCGGTTACTAGTCCAACGCTCTAACCACTAACCACCCTGCCGCCCTGAGGAGGAGCTACGTCTTTCACCCTTGCAGATAAACATTAGGCTATGGCCTAATAGTCAAATTGCATAGGCTATTTTACATGGGCGTGTACACGCAATGCTTTATATGCATTTAATCATCTACTTTGTCAAATACAGTGCATTCGGAAAGTATTCAGATCCCTTGACTTTTTCCACATTTTGCTACGTTACAGCCTTATTCTAAAATGGATTAAAGAAGAAATCGTACTCACCAATCTACATACAATAACCCATAATGACAAAGCGAAAACAGGTTTTTAGACATTTTTGCAAATGTTTTAAAATAAAAACCAGAAATACCTTATTTACATAAGTATTCAGACCCTTTGCTATGAGACTCGAAATTGAGCTCAGGTGCATCCTGTTTCCATTGGTAATCCTTGAGATATTGCTAACAACTTGTTTGGAGTCCACCTGTGGTAAATTCAATTGATTGGACATGATTTGTCAAGGCACATATCTGTCTATATAAGGTCCCACAGTTGACAGTGCATGTCAGAGCAAAAACCAAGCCATGAGGTCGAAGGAATTGTCCGTAGAGCTCCAAGACAGGATTGTGTCATTCTTAAATGGAAGAAGTTTGGAACGAACAAGACACTTCCTAGAGCTGGCCTCCCGGAAAAACTGAGCAATCAGGGAAGAAGGGCCTTGGTCAGGGAGGTGACCAAGAACCCGATGGTCACTCTGACAGAGCTCCAGAGTTCCTCTGTGGAGATGGTAGAACCTTCCAGAAGGACAACTATCTCTGCAGCACACCACTAATCAGGCTTTTATGGTATAGTGGCCAGAGGAATCCACTCCTCAGTAAAAGGCACGACAGCCCGCTTGGAGTTTGCCAAAAGCACCTAAAGACTCTCAGACCATGAGGAAAAATATTTTCTGATCTGATGAAACCAAGATTGAACTCTTTGGCCTGAATGCCAAGCCTCACGTGTAGAGGAAACCTGGCACCATCCCTACAGTGAAGCATGGAGGTAGCAGCATGATGCTATGGGGATGTTTTTCAGTGGCAGGGACTATGAGACTAGTCAGGATCGAAGGAAAGATGAACACTGCAATGTACAGAGAGATCCTTGATGAAAACCTGCTCCAAAGAGCTCAGGGCCTCAGACTGGGGTGAAGGTTCACCTTCCAACAGAACAACGACCCTAAGCACACAGCCAAGACAACACAGGAGTGGCTGTGGGACAAGTGACTGAATGTCCTTGAGTGGCCCAGCCCAGACTTGAACCTGATTGAACATCTTCTGGAGAGACCTGAAAATAGCTGTGCGGTGACACTCCCCATCCAACCTAACAGAGCTTGAGAGGATCTGCAGAGAAGAATGGGAGAAACTCCCCAAATATAGGTGTGCCACACTTGTAGCGTCATACCCAAGAAAACTCAAGGCTGTAATCACTGCCAAATGTGTTTCAACAAAGTACAGAGTAAAGGGTCTTAATACTTATGTAAATGTGGTATTTCATTTTATTTATTTTTTATGTGGAAAAAAATCAAAAAAACTGTTTTTGCTCTGTCATTATGGGGTATTGTGTGTAGATTGATGAAGGATTAAAACTATTTGATCAATATTAGAAGGCTGTAACATAATAAATTGTGGAAAAAGTCAAGTGGTCTGAATACCTCCCGAATGCACTGTATGCGTTATTTGACTCGAGGACCAACAGTGGAGTGTTTTGTTTTTTTCAAATAAAAACCTTGCTCCAAGTCAGATTCGAACTTACAGCCATTGTATTTCACTGCTTCTGACCTTAGTTGATCACACCACCAATTAGTGATTACAGTAAACATGTCAATTACAGCTATTTGAGAAGACCACGAGTGCCTTTAACTTTCTATATACAACATATGAATATAAACTTACATGTTGTATAATCCTCCTACATCTTTATTGCTGTAAAAACACATGCATCTGTGTGAAACGGACTTATTCCACATTTTGTTGTTACAGACTGAATTCAAAATGTATTAAATATATGCACAATAACCCCATAATGACTTAGTGAAAACATCATTTATACATTTTTGCGCATTTATTGCAAATTAAATACAGAAATATCTCATTTACATAAATATTCACACCCTTTGCTATGACGCCCTGAATTGAGCTCAGGTTAATCCAATGTATTTTGATCATCCTTGAGATGTCACTACAACTTGATTGGAGTCCACCTGTGGCCAATTCAATTGTTTGGGCTTGATTTAGAAAGAAACATCTGTCTACAGAAGAATCCCAGGAAATTAGATGACAATAGGATGATATTTGACGGAAACCAGATCAAAGTATTATGACCAAAGTATGGAAAATGACTGTTGCTTCTACATTGATTACGTTTGATAATAAACTTACTGGTCCCTTCCCACATGTTACCTTAACTCTCATTTTAATACACCAATGGTAACATGATATTCGCTTATCTAATTTAAATAAGTACCACCTTGTCACAAACATCGGAGAAAACGTGTTTGCAGAGGGCCGTGGTTTATATAGCTAGATAGCTACTCTACTGGTGCCAAATGTTGACTGTATGTACCCTATTCATCTATGGCAAAGGTATTTATGTTTCCCCTTTCATCTGTGTCTGGTGTTAGCTAGTTACTGGCTAGCTAGGTCTTCATCTGTGTCTGGTGTTAGCTAGTTACTGGCTAGCTAGGTCTTCATCTGTGTCTGGCGTTAGCTAGTTACTGGCTAGCTAGGTCTTCAGCCAGCATGTAACAAAACGGGGGGAAGGGTTGTTCAAAACTCCGACACAGCTGTCAAGTCAACACATGCATCAGTGCTGCTGTGAATCACAGGAGACATGCCAAATGGGAGATGTATTAAAATAAATTATACCATTGATGCTATTTCAATATTATATGAGTTCCTTTGTGTCACAAAATGTGCTTGAGATGATTTTACTGTAACACTGCATCCAAGTTGCTCAACATAGGTGTTTCAAAGAGCTGTCAGTCAAGGCGAGCTCATAAATATAAGCTCCCCGCCCAATCAGCCTGCCTTTTCAAACTTCCTGGTAGTTAGCCATGAGAGAGAAATGACTTCTCAGAATGACCTTTAAGAAATGCCATTGGTTGGTGCATATAAAGTCTAAGGTCTTTGATGCGGAATTTGCTACAGGAAATAATCACTGTCAGCTGGTGATGTTACCATAGGACTAACGTGTGCCAGGCTAGCTGATGGGACCAGCTACAGTGTAGCATTATATCACGTGCAACTACGTCAATGATTGTAATTGGCTGATGCGTATTTTGAGGTCCAGGTTCAAATTAAACTTTCTCTAATGTTTGCAAGTATCGCCAAAATATGTTTTACGTTGTACTTTGTCTTTATAAGAAATGTTTGTGTCCCTAAGTTGTATTCCATCAACGTGTTAAAGGCCCAGGGAAGTCAAAATTCAGTTTTTCTGGTTGACAGCTGATGAAACTAATACTGTAAAAGTATGAAATAAATCTGACCGCTGGATTGATACCCACACCACAATCCTAACTGTGGTTAATGCACCACTTTGGTGCCCTCCACTCAGACCACTCTCAGTTAGTCCTAGCAATTTTTTTGCTTGAGAATATTGTTTTTATAAAAAATCTCTTTTGAACATTTTTATGGAAAACTAGCACAGTAAGTTACTAGATTGTTACCCAGAAATGATTTGATATTGAGATAAAAACAGCTGCACTGGGTAATGGTAAATAGTCAATGGTACAGTGCCTTCAGAAAGTATTCATACCCCTTGACTTATTCAAAATGTTCTCACCCATCTATACACCATCCCCATAATGACAAAGTGAAAACATGTTTTTAGACTTTTTTGCCAATTTATTGAAAATGAAATACAGAATTATTTCATTTACATAAGTATTCACACCCCTTAGTCAATACATGCTAGAATCGCCTTTGGCAGGGATTACAGCTATGAGTCTGTCTGGGTAAGTCTCTAAGAGCTTTGCACACCTAAAATGTACAATATTTGCACATTATTTATTTTTTAATTATTCAAGCTCTGTCAAGTTGGTTGTTGATCATTGCAAGACAGCCATTTACAAGTCTTGCCATAGATTCGCAAGTCTATTTTAAGCAAAACATGTATATTTGGCCAAGTGTTTTAAATTATTGTCCTGCTGAAAGGTGAATTTGTCTCCCAGTTTCAGACTGAACAAGGGTTTCCTCTAGGATTTTGCCTGTGCTTACCTCTATTTCTTTTATTTTTATTTTTTTTAAACTCCATAGTTCTTGCCGTTAACAAGCATTCCCATAACATGATGCAGCCACCACAATGCTTGAAAATATAAAGAGTGGTACTCAGTGATGTGTTGTGTTAGATTTTCCCCAAACATAAGACTTTGTATTAAGGACATAAAGGTAATGTATTTGCCACATTGCAAACATGCATGTTTTGGAATATTTTCATTCTGTACAGGCTTCCTTCTTTTCACTGTCATTTAGGTTAGTTTTGTGGAGATACATCCTCTGTTTTCTCCTATCACAGCCATTAAACTCTGTAACTGTTTTAAAGTCACCATTGGCCTCTTGGTGAAATCCCTGAGTGGTTTCCTTCCTCTTCGGCAACTGAGTTAGGAAGGAAGCCTTTATCTTTGTAGTGACTGGGTGTATTGATACACCATCCAAAGTGTAGTTCATCATTTCACCATGCTCAAAGGGATTTTTTTTTTCTGCTTTTTTTTTACCCCTTTACCAATAGGTGCCCTTCTTTGCGAGACATTGGAAAACCTTCCTGGTCTATGTGGTTGAATCTGTGTTTGAAATTCACTGGTCAACTGAGGGACTTTACAGATAATTGTGTGTGGGGTACAGAGATGAGGTAGTCAATCAAAAATCATGCTGAACGCTATTATTGCGTAGAGAGTCCGTGCAACTTATTACGTGACTTGTTAAGCACATTTTTACTCCTGAACTTATTTAGGCTTGCCATAACAACAGGGTTGAAAGCTTATTGACTCAAGACATTTCATCCTTACATTTTTTATAAATTTGTAACAATGTCGAAAACATAATTCCACTTTCACATTATGGGGTATTGTGTGTAGGCCAGTGACACAAAAGCATTTAAAATTCAGGCTGTAACAAAACTACATTTGGAAAAAGTCAAGGGGTGTGCTTACTTTCTGAAGGTACTGTAAATGTGTGAACAAGGCCCACTTCCGCCTCAGTTCTTACTTTGCAAACCAGCAAAACTAAAGCTTGAATGAGATTGCATGAGCAAATCCTATAACCCAGACTGAAACGATTTAAGGCCAAGGATTAGCGAGGCTTCCCTGGGTAGTGGAAAAGAGGTTGAGGTGTCTCTATTCAAGGAATGTGACAACATGGTCTTAGCTGTAAGGTTACTGCTGCAGAATATTCATATGGTTGGTTCCAAGCACTGTGTTATGAATAATTCTGTGTTTGATGCCAATTTGTGACAATTTGCAACAGAGAAACATACATCCTTTACTTTTTTTTCAGACAATTGGGTAGCTTTGATTCTATTTTTGTTTTGGCCTGTATACAAAAGATGTATTTGCTCTTTATTTGTTATGCACTGTACAAACATTTGCAATAAAGATTATAGCCATTGTCCTGTATCAACACAATCTTTGAGTATTCATTGTCTGTTTGTCACAGTCGAATGGAAACCATGTGGGACAATGCAGTTGTATGGATAGCAAACAAACCTGATGACATCAGAGCACAAAGTATGACTGAAACCATTGATACTAATAATACAAAATAAACACTGAACTAGTACATATGTGGGTTTTTTATTTCAAAAAGAGGTTCAAGACTACATCATACAATGACAATCAGTAAAGTATCCCATTCCCTTGTACATTCAGATACACATAATTTGCTTTGGTTGATTGGGGGAACTTTGCCATTACCAAAGATGACACAACTGCTAGAAGGGGCTGGTTCGTGACGGATGGTTTGTTTTTGTTGCTGTTGTGGAACATGGTTTATATTTACAGTCTTGTGGAATTCTACTCCCACGATATCCCTCTGAGTAGTTAAAGATCAACTGCTTTCACAGAAACCTGCAACGGAGGAATAAAACATATATATATATATATATATATATACACCTACTGCATATAATGAACTTATAACTGATATTTGGATTCAATAAGAGTTCATCATACACACTAGCTAACAAAAGTTAGACCCAAAGTTGCACAATTGCTTGCTACACAATCGTTTGTTTGGAAAGTATTGCTTTTCATTTTTAAATGTAGTTATTACAACTCTTACCAGTGTGTCCAACGCGTCTGTATTTGCCGAGGAAGCAGATCTCCTTTTTCTTGTCTGTGACAATCTTCTGGTCCTCGGGCCTCAGGCCAGTGGGGTGACGGGAGAAGATGAAGGAGTATCCGTCCAGGCAGGTGCCGTCCAGGTCAACCTCTCTGCAGGAGTAGTGGATGGCGTAGTTGTCGTAGTCGGTGTCAATGACCCAGTGGTCATCGTCTATGTGGAGGAGAGAGGAGACAGAATCATAGCAATGGTTGGTTTAACAGCAGGCTTTGACAGCAGGCAGCTTCATCAATGGCATGCTATTATATACTAATGAGGAAGAGTTATCATCAACGTGGGGTGGAGTAACTCAATGGAATATTCTGCACAACAATAGGAGACGTTAGTCTTGAGTGTGAGCCTGTAGTCTTTCTTACTTCCAGTCTGGAGGTATGAAGCAGCGCCCCAATATCTCATCTTGAACTTGGCAGGGTCTGGAGTGTCCTCGAAGGTGCCGAACATGTTGGCACACATTTCCCAGTTGCTAAAGGGAGGAAAAAGGGAGGATAAATGGGGAAGTTCAGTGGAAGTGAAAGCATAATGAAGTTCAGGAACAATTTGTATCATTTGTAAGTGAACAGAACTCACTTCAGGATGATAACTCTGCCGTGGGCAGTTGCAGTCATTTTGCCACTTTCATCTACTGAGAACTGAGCGACGACATTGTCCAAGAGAAACAGACCAACAGGATCTTTCTTGGCCACAGCATACCATCTACCAGTATACTGCAAAAGGAAATGCGAGCTCTATCAATCCCTGCATACCATACAATGACATTCCAGTTCCATTCTTCAACATTTAACATTCCAAAGCTGATAGATCAAAATTGGACAAGAGCAGAGATAGTTTATGAGAAGTTACGTTTCCGAAATTAGAATTGTGTTCTTACCCTGCTCCTATCGAAGTTCTGCATGACCTGAATGTTTGAAACTTGACAGTCCTGTGCCCAGCATGTTGCCAGGGCACAGAGGGCCACACAGATCCTCAGCATGTTGCCTTGTTGATGGATCTGTGGAAGACAGTGCCCAGAGTCATGAAAAAATATCACAACATTACCACCAGTACATCCCATCAGGTCAATAGAAGAGCCATATCCCACTCCATTACAGCTTCACTCTAAAAAGCGTGCAAACTAATCCAAAATGTGAAAAGTTATTTTAAAAAGTTATTTTTTTGAAAGAAAAAAAAAACCCACAAGCGGAATAGATGTAAAAACCTACTATCCATGTAGTACATACCTTGTTCAAAAAAAGGGCTGAGGTACTTTGCCTCTCCAGACGACAGGGTTTTTTATAGTGTAGGGTCCCGCCACAACCAGGGTTGTGTAAGAGCAACTACAGATGTGAGACAGCCCCCAAGCAGGAGCCTCCCCTCAAATTGGGCAAACATTACATAACTCCAAACAAGACTCCCATTTGACCCTTGTTCCAAAGTGTTTTTGCTGCCTAATGAAAGAGCTGTTGTGAGTAAAGCCAAGAGCACATCTGGAATGCTATACATACTCACTATCAATCACTAACCGTGAAATGGTATGCTTCAGCAGTACGAGCCCCACGTTAATGTCCAGATCCAGACTTTTAAAAGGCATGTTTCATGTTTTTTCCCCCTGGAACAGCTACACAATGTTCTTTCTGGTTAGTCATGTCATTTCTCCACTTTTCTTGAAATGTTTCACTTTTCACTGGAAAACCATGTTAGGCAATCATGTACAGTACATTGTTTATTGCTGTATGTCCAAGACATCTCTAATGGTTGCTATCCTATAGGATAGCCTGTGGAGAAAAAAAACCCATTGACTTCTGGTTTGCTATGCAACCAATATCAAAGAGAAATACCTTGTAGTTCAAACCAAAGTCCAGATCCTCTTGGATTCACGCCACTCAATCAATGCTGATCTGATTACGGTGAAGGGCCTGACTGTTTGTGTTGTGTGCTTTCACCTGAAATCTCAACTAATCATTTGGAACTTGGAAAAGAGAATGCAGTGAGTGATCAAACAGAATTAATAAATTGTTGAATTCCATTGATCATAACACGCCAGCAAATTCCATAAGATATTATAAAGGCTCATACAAGCTAACAAGTTGTAAAGCATTATACTTGCAGGCTTTATGGAAAGGTTTATGAAATGGGCATGTACAGTAAATGGGGGTGTGTGTACTTACTTTTTTGGCCGACAAAACCTTGATTGTGCTTTCCAAGTAAACTTCTTTTTTTTCTAGGATCGTACAAACGCAACTCAGGGGCCCCGTTATGTAACTTGGCATGGCTAACTGCAAAAAGCATCATTTGTTGCTCCAAATAATGGCTGAACCAGTGCCAGAGTCATGAAAAAGTCATACTTTTTACCTGCTGAGTATGTAATATAGTATTCCAAACTAGATATATACAGTATGTGTAGGGGCAGGACAAAGCATATTGGGAATTTTTTGTAACGTTATGAGGTGTTTTGTAACTTTATGAAGTACACCCCCAACTGTACAATTCATCAGGTTGGTTACAGTCACATGTGAAGCTTTTTAACCTTTTGTGACTAGGGGGCAGTATTTTCATTTTTGGAAAAATAACGTTCCTGTAGTAAACGGGATGTTTTGTCAGGACACGATGCTAGAATATGCATATAATTGACAGCTTAGGATAGAAAATACTCTAAAGTTTCCAAAACTGTAAAAATATTGTCTGTGAGTATAACAGAACTGATGTTGTAGGCGAAAGCCTGAGAAAAATCCAATCCGGAAGTGCCTCGTGTTTTGAAAGCGCTGCGTTCCAATGCATCCCTATTGAGCAGTGAATGGGCTATCAACCAGATTACTCATTCTCCGTATTCCCCAAGGTGTCTACAGCATTGTGACGTAGTTTTACGCATTTATGTTGAAGAATACCCGTAAGCGGCTACATTGCGCAACTGGTCACCTGATGGCTCCCAGAGTGATTCTCGCGTAAAATACAGAGGTAGCCATTAGTCCAATCGGTCCTACTGAAAAACCTATTGTCCCGGTGGATATATTATTGAATAGATATTTGAAAAACACCTTGAGGATTGATTATAAACAACGTTTGCCATGTTTCTGTCGATATTATGGAGCTATTATATTTTTCAGAGTTTTCGTGACTGCAATTTCCGGGCGATTTCTCAGCCAAACGTGAAGAACAAACGGAGCTATTTCGCCTACAAAAAAATATTTTGGGAAAAAAGGAACATTGGCTATCTAACTGGGAGTCTCGTGAGTGAAAACATCCGAAGCTCATCAAAGGTAAACGATTTAATTTGATTGCTTTTCTGATTTCCGTGACCAAGTTACCTGCTGCTAGCTGGACAAAATGCTAAGCTAGGCTATCGATAAACTTACACAAATGCTTGTCTAGCTTTGGCTGTAAAGCATATTTTGAAAATCTGAGATGACAGGGTGATTAACAAAAGGCTAAGCTGTGTCTCAATATATTTCACTTGTGATTTTCATGCATAGGAATACTTTCTAGGAATATTTATGGGGAGTGGGGAGTCACTACAACCAACAAAAACGATCACTGCCAAGCAGCATCAGATCAGATATCTACAGTGTGAGAATGTTGATGATAGGAGAGGGTGGATTCATCTGACATAACTCCGCCCCTTCAATGCAGGTTTTTAGTTCTGTCACATATAGATGTAGGATGTTAATTTGAGCAGGTTTGCTGGAAAATAGTTCTGCAGCAACAGGAAATGTGAATTATTATATAGATATTCATTTATTTATTTTTAATTCACCTTTATTTAACCAGGTAGGCTAGTTGAGAACAAGTTCTCATTTAGAACTGCGACCTGGCCAAGATAAAGCAATGCAGTACGACACAAACAACAACACAGAGTTACACATGGAATAAACAAACATAGTCAATAACACAATAAAAAAAGTATATATACAGTGTGTGCAAATGAGGTAAGATAAGGGAGTGGCGAAACAATTACAGGCAATAAATAGGCCATGGTGGCGAAACAAATACAATTTAGCAATTAAACACTGGAGTGATAGATGTGTAGTAGATGAATGTGCAAGTAGAGATACTGGGGTGCAAAGGAGAAGGAGAAGAAGGAGAAGGAGAAGTGTGTGCAAAGGAGAAGAAAAAAAATAACATTATGGGGATGAGGTAGTTGGATGGGCTATTTACAGCTGGACTATGTACAGGTGCAGCGATCTGTGAGCTGCTCTGACAGCTGGTGCTTAAAGTTAGAGAGGGAGATATGAGTCTCCAGCTTCAGTGATTTTTGCAATTCGTTCCAGTCATTGGCAGCAGAGAACTGGAAGGAAAGGCGGCCAAAGGAGGAATTGGCTTTGGGGGTGACCAGTGAAATATACCTGCTGGAGCGCGTGCTACGGGTGGGTGCTGCTATGGTGACCAGTGAGCTGAGATAAGGCAGGGCTTTACCGAGCTAAGACTTATAGATGACCTGGAGCCAGTGGGTTTGGCAACAAATATGAAGCTGTGGGTAGTAATCAATAATTTTGCACGCCCAATTTTTCAGTTTTTGATTTGTTAAAAAGTTTGAAATATCCAATAAATTTCGTTCCACTTCATGATTGTGTCCCACTTGTTGTTGATTCTTCACAAAAAAATACAGTTTTATATCTTTATGTTTGAAGCCTGAAATGTGACAAAAGGTTGCAAAGTTCAAGGGGGCCGAATACTTTCGCAAGGCACTGTATATGGGGCTTTGGTGACAGAACAGATGGCACTGTGATAGACTGCATCCAATTTTCTGAGTAGAGTGTTGGAGGCTATGTTGTATAAGACATCGCCAAAGTCAAGGATCGGAAGGATAGTCAGTTTTACGAGGGTATGTTTGACAGCATGAGTGAAGGATGCTTTGTTGCGAAATAGGAAGTTGATTCTAGATTTAATTTTGGATTGGAGATGCTTAATATGAGTTTGTGTCTAACCAGACAGACACCTACAGTGCCTTGCGAAAGTATTCGGCCCCCTTGAACTTTGCGACCTTTTGCCACATTTCAGGCTTCAAACATAAAGATATAAAACTGTATTTTTTTTGTGAAGAATCAACAACAAGTGGGACACAATCATGAAGTGGAACGACATTTATTGGATATTTCAAACCTTTTTAACAAATCAAAAACTGAAAAATTGGGCGTGCAAAATTATTCAGCCCCCTTAAGTTAATACTTTGTAGCGCCACCTTTTGCTGTGATTACAGCTGTAAGTCGCTTGGGGTATGTCTCTATCAGTTTTGCACATCGAGAGACTGACATTTTTTCCCATTCCTCCTTGCAAAACAGCTCGAGCTCAGTGAGGTTGGATGGAGAGCATTTGTGAACAGCAGTTTTCAGTTCTTTCCACAGATTCTCGATTGGATTCAGGTCTGGACTTTGACTTGGCCATTCTAACACCTGGAAATGTTTATTTTTGAACCATTCCATTGTAGATTTTGCTTTATGTTTTGGATCATTGTCTTGTTGGAAGACAAATCTCCGTCCCAGTCTCAGGTCTTTTGCAGACTCCATCAGGTTTTCTTCCAGAATGGTCCTGTATTTGGCTCCATCCATCTTCCCATCAATTTTAACCATCTTCCCTGTCCCTGCTGAAGAAAAGCAGGCCCAAACCATGATGCTGCTACCACCATGTTTGACAGTGGGGATGGTGTGTTCAGGGTGATGAGCTGTGTTGCTTTTACGCCAAACATAACGTTTTGCATTGTTGCCAAAAAGTTCAATTTTGGTTTCATCTGACCAGAGCACCTTCTTCCACATGTTTGGTGTGTCTCCCAGGTGGCTTGTGGCAAACTTTAAACAACACTTTTTATGGATATCTTTAAGAAATGGCTTTCTTCTTGCCACTCTTCCATAAAGGCCAGATTTGTGCAATATATGACTGATTGTTGTCTTATGGACAGAGTCTCCCACCTCAGCTGTAGATCTCTGCAGTTCATCCAGAGTGATCATGGGCCTCTTGGCTGCATCTCTGATCAGTCTTCTCCTTGTATGAGCTGAAAGTTTAGAGGGACGGCCAGGTCTTGGTAGATTTGCAGTGGTCTGATACTCCTTCCATTTCAATATTATCGCTTGCACAGTGCTCCTTGGGATGTTTAAAGCTTGGGAAATATTTTTGTATCCAAATCCGGCTTTAAACTTCTTCACAACAGTATCTCGGACCTGCCTGGTGTGTTCCTTGTTCTTCATGATGCTCTCTGCGCTTTTAACGGACCTCTGAGACTATCACAGTGCAGGTGCATTTATACGGAGACTTGATTACACACAGGTGGATTGTATTTATCATCATTAGTCATTTAGGTCAACATTGGATCATTCAGAGATCCTCACTGAACTTCTGGAGAGAGTTTGCTGCACTGAAAGTAAAGGGGCTGAATAATTTTGCACGCCCAATTTTTCAGTTTTTGATTTGTTAAAATAGTTTGAAATATCCAATAAATGTTGTTCCACTTCATGATTGTGTCCCACTTGTTGTTGATTCTTCACAAAAAATACAGTTTTATATCTTTATGTTTGAAGCCTAAAATGTGGCAAAAGGTCGCAAAGTTCAAGGGGGCCGAATACTTTCGCAAGGCACTGTAGGTATTTGTAATTGTCCACATATTTTAAGTCAGAACTGTCCAGAGTAGTGATGTTGGATGGGCGGTCAGGTGTAGGCAGTGATCAGTTGAAGACTATGCATTTAGTTTTACTTGCATTTAAGAGCAGTTGGAGGCCACGGAAGGAGAGTTGTATGGCATTGAAGCTCGTCTGGAGGTTAGTTAACACAGTGTCCAAAGAAGGGCCTGAAGTATACAGAATGGTGTCATCTGCGTAGAAGTGGATCAGAGAATCACCAGCAGAAAGAGGAACATCATTGATGTATACAGAGAAAAGTGTCGGCCTGAGAATTGAACCCTGTGGCACCCTCATAGGGACTGCCAGAGGTCCGGACAACAGGCCCTTCGATTTGACACACTGAACTCTGTCTGAGGATTAGTTGGTGAACCAGGCGAGGCAGACATTTGAGAAACCAAGGCTGTTGAGTCTGCCGATAAGAATATGATGATTGAAAGAGTCGAAAGCCTTGGCCAGGTCAATGAATACAGCTGCACAGTATTGTCTCTTATCGATGGCAGTTATGATATCATTTAGGACCTTGAGCGTGGCTGAGGTGCACCCATGACCAGCTCGGAAACCAGATTGCATAGTGGAAAAGGTACGGTGGGATTCGAAATGGTCGGTGATCTGTTTGTTAACTTGGCTTTCAAAGACCTTAGAAAGGCAGGGTAGGATAGATATAGGTCTGCAGCAGTTTGGGTCTAGAGTGTCTCCCCCTTTGTAGAGGGGGATGACCGCGGCAGCTTTCCAATCTTTGGGGATCTCAGACGATACGAAAGAGAGGTTGAACAGGCTAGTAATAGGGGTTGCAACAGTTTCGGCAGATCATTTTAGAGAGGGTCCAGATTGTCTAGCCCGGCTGATTTGTAGGGGTCCAGATTTTGCAGCTCTTTCAGAACATCAGCTATCTGGATTTGGGTGAAGGAGAAATGGAGGAGGCTTGGGCAAGTTGCTGTGGGGGGTGCAGGGCTGTTGATCGGGGTAGGGGTAGCCAGGTGGAAAGCATGGCCAGCCGTGGAAAAATACTTATTGAAATTCTCAATTATCGTGGATTTTTCAGTGGTGACAGTGTTTCTTAGCCTCAGTGCAGTGGGCATCTGGGAGGAAGTGCTATTATTCTCCATGGACTTTACAGTGTCCCAGAACTTTTTTGAGTTTGTGCTACAGGATGCAAATTTCTGTTTGAAAAAGCTAGCCTTTGCTTTCCTAATTGCCTGTGTATATTGGTTCCTAACTTCCCTGAAAAGTTGCATATCGCGGGGACTATTCGATGCTAATGCAGTACGCCACAGGATGTTTTTGTGCTGGTCAAGGGCAGTCAGATCTGGAGTGAACCAAGGGCTATATCTGTTCCTGGTTTAAAAAAAAATTGAATGGGGCATGCTTATTTAAGATGGTGAGGAAGGCACTTTTTAAAGAATAACCAGGCATCCTCTACTGACGGAATGAGGTCAATTTCCTTCCAGGAAACCTGGACCAGGTCGATTAGAATGGCCTGCTCGCTGAATTGTTTTAGGGAGCGTTTGACAGTGATGAGGGGTGGTGTCACGTTCTGACCTTTATTTCCTTTGTTTTGTATTTATTTAGTATGGTCAGGGCGTGAGTTGGGGTGGGCAGTCTATGTTTGTTTTTCTATGATTTGGGGATTTGTATGTTTCGGCCTAGTATGGTTCTCAATCAGAGGCAGGTGTCATTAGTTGTCTCTGATTGAGAACCATACTTAGGTAGCCTGGGTTTCACTGTTTGTTTGTGTGTGATTGTCTATGTTGATTGTTTGTGTCATCACAGTTCTCATTTATCTTCACGGTCGTTATTTGTTTATTGTTTTGTATAGTGTGTTTCAGTGTTCAGTGTTTTCGTCATTAAATATCAAGATGAACACAAACCACGCCGCATTTTGGTCATCCTCTCCTTCCCAGGAAGAATCCCGTGACAGGTGGTCTTTTGATCGCAGACCCATTACGGATGCAGGCAATGAGGCAGTGATCGCTGAGATCCTGGTTGAAGACCGCAGAGGTGTTTTTGGAAAGCAGGTTGGTTAGGATGATATCTATGAGGGTGCCCGTGTTTACGGATTTGGGGTTGTACCTGGTGGTTCATTGATAATTTGTGTGAGATTGAGGGCATCAAGCTTAGATTGTAGGATGGCCGGGGAGTTAAGCATGTCCCAGTTTAGGTCACCTAACAGCACGAGCTCTGAAGATAGATGGGGGGCAATCAATTCACATATGGTGTCCAGGGCACAGCTGGGGGCAGAAGGTGGTCTATAGCAAGCGGCAACAGTGAGAGACTTGTTTCTAGATAGGTAGATTTTTAAAAGTAGAAGCTCAAATTGTTTGGGCACAGACCTGGATAGTAAGACAGAATTATGCAGGCTATCTCTGCAGTTGATTGCAATGCCGCCCCCTTTGGCAATTCTATCTTGTCGGAAAATGTTATAGTTAGGGATGGAAATTTCAGGGTTTTTGGTGTCCTTCCTAAGCCACTTTTCAGACACGGCTAGGACATCCGGGTTGGTAGAGTGTGCTGATGCAGGGAATAAAACAAACTTAGGAATGAAGCTTCTAATGTTAACATGCATGAAACCAAGGCTTTTACTGTTACAGAAGTCAACAAATGAGAGCGCCTGGGGAATGGGAGTGGAGCTAGGCACTGCAGGGCCTGGATTAACCTCTCCATCACCAGAAGAACAGAAGAGGAGTAGGATAAGGGCACGGCTAAAGGCTATAAGAACTGGTCGTCTAGTACGTTTGGAGCAGAGAGTAAAAGGAGCAGGTTTCTGGGCGCCGTAGAATATATTAAAGCATTTATGTACAGACAAAGGTATGGTAGGATGTGAATACAGTGGAGGTGTTTACCTAAGTATTGAGTGAAGATGAGAGAGGTATTGTCTCTGGAGCCACCATTTAAACCAGGTGAGGTCACTGCATGTGTGGGAGGTGGAACAAAAGGGTTAGCTAAGGCATATTGATTAGGGCTCTGCAGTGAAATAAGACAATAAACACTAACCAAATCAGCAATGGACAAGGCATATTGACATTAGGGAGAGGCATGGGTAGCCGAGTGATCATAGGGTTCCAGTGAGTAGCTAGGCGAGTTGGAGGCACGGCGATTCAGACAGATAGCGGGCTGGGGCTAGCAGGCTAGCAGAAGGGCATTAGAGGGACGTCGCAACGGAAGATGTCTGTTGTAGCCCCCCTGTGTGTTTACGTTGGCAGACCAGTTGTGATGGATCAGCAGGGCTCCGTGTAGTAAAAGGGTGCAGGCCAATTGGCAAAATTGGTATAGTAGCCCAAGAAATTGGCTGATGGACCTATTCAGCTAACAGTCCGATATGCTCTAGACAGCTAGCGGGCTGCTGCTAGCAGGCTAGCAGGCTAGCAGCTGGGCATTCAGGGTACGTCGTGAAGGAGGAGCCTGTTAAAAAAAAAACTTGGGCGGATTACATCAGTAGTCCAGTCGTGATGAATTAGCAGGGCTCCGTATCGGCAGTAAAAGTGGTCCAGGCCAATTGGCAAAATAGGTATTGTAGCCCAAGGAGTGGCTGACCTCTTCAGCTAGACAAGAGATGGGCCTAGCATAGGCTATCTCCAGGCTAATTGGTGCTTGCTTTGGGACAGAGACGTTAGCCAGGAGTAGCCACTCGGATAGCAGCTAGCTGGCTGCGATGATTCAGGTGAAAAGGTTCAGAGCTTGTGGTAGGAATCCTGAGATATGGAGAAGAAGAAGTCCGATGGGTTGAATCGCACTGTGCAGACTGGGAGGAGTTGTTCTGGCTAAAGGTTAGCTGATGACAGCTAGCAGTGGCTAGCTGACTACTAGCTAGTAGTTAGTTAGCTGGCTAGCTTCTGTTGGGGGTTCCGGTTCTAAAGTAAAGAAAATAGCAGATCCATACCACATTGGGTGAGGCGGGTTGCAGGAAAGTATGTTGAAGTTGAGGTTAAGAAAAATGTTTTTTAAATATATGTGACACCTGACTTACGGTACACGACAAGACTAAGACAAAGACACCTGACTGCTACGCCATCTTGGATTATATTTCATTGCCTTTTTTTGTAGGGGTTCATTTTTCATGAGGGCACATCAAGTCTGAAATGTCAAAATAGAAATAACAAACTTCAGAAGCCTTTCTAAAACTCAAATGCACTACAAGTTTGCAGTTCCTGCTGTGCACGAAAATTATCAGCAACGAAAAGAGTGATTCAATTAAGTTCCTACATGTCTACTATACTGCAGGTAGCAGATGGTGGTTTTTATTCAACACAAGTCACCTGGCTGGTGTGGTGGGGCATCCCAGTGTGACAGCACAGTGCATGCAGAGTGGCCTTTCTGAACACAGTGCCACATGTTTTCCACGTGGAGGCTGGTGACAATAAAATAACTGATAAGCAGCAACTGGTTCACACACTACTGAAATGAGAGGTTTTGAAGGAATGGGAGAGTTTCTTGAACGCATCCAATCCAAATCGATTGCAGACTTTAGTTATCAAGTTTGAGTGTCTAATGTTATCTAACGCTTTGACAGTGTCTCTTTTTTTCTTACTCTTATGTATATTTAACTAGGCAAGTCAGTTAAGAACAAATTGTTATTTACAATGGCGACCTACCAAAAGACAAAAGGCCTCCTGCGGAGACGGGGTTGCAATAAGAATAAAATAAAAAGTAGGACAAAACATACCGACGAGAGACACCACAACACTACATAAAGAGAAACCTATGAGGCAGCATTGTGGCAACACATGACAACACAGCATGGTAGCAACACAACATGACAACAACACAGTATCAACACAACATGGCAGCAGCACGACATGGAAACAGCACAAAACATAGTACAAACCTTATTGGGCACAGACAACCACACAAAGGGCAAGAAGGTAGAGATAAGGACAGTGTACCGTCTAGCCATACTCTCAAGTACTTGTATGAGGTGACTACCTCAAACTCTAAACCCTCAATCACACCGGTGGAGAGAGAGGCATTCTTCTTACCGAACCACATGACCATTGTTTTGGAGGTGTTCAGAACAAGGTGAAGGGCAGAGAAAGCTTGTTGGACACGAAGAAAGCTTCCTCAGCGTGATAACATTGAATGTTTGCTTATTTGTCTCATTGCAGCCAGCGAGACTATTACCATATGGCTTTCTCAATGCGATTAACTCCTAGGTAGGGTGTCCATGTAACTAATCCATTCCATTGTGTCAGACTATCCCCGTCTCTCGCTCTCTCTCTCTCTTGCTCTCTCGCTCTCTTTCAGGGAGGACATCCCACAAATCACTTTTACTTAATCTGTGATTAAGTGATGCAGCTATTTCTTTGGCCTGTTGTCTGACTTTTATTCAGTGCCATGCTGTGTTGGCTGGGAGAGAGAAAGACCTTTTGTACACCGTACCAGGGGTAGGCAACTAGATTCAGCCGTGGGATGATTTTTGTCCAAGGGGATTGTCGGGGGGGCCAGAACATAATTATAACAATTTGTACACTGCAAATTGACCACATGTAAACACAAAAATAGATTGTATAAGCGGTATAACAATAATTTCATACCTTGATTACATTGAGACACGATCACATATTGTGTTTGTATTTATTAAGGATCCCCATTAGTTGCTGCCATGGCAGCAGCTACTCTTCCTGGGGTCTAGCAACATTAAGACAGTTATATACAGTTTAAAATATGACATGATATTTTATTACATTTCATAACACTTTCCCCAAAACATTTAGTGTGTTCCCTCAGGCCACAATTCCACTATTATATTTACAACACAACATTCATGAGTGCGTGTGTGTAGAGTGTGTGTCTTATCATGTGTATGTATGTCAGTGCCTGTGTCTGTCTCTTCACGGTCCCTGCTGATCCATAAGGTGTATTTTTTATCTGTTTTTTTTTATTCTACTGATTGCATCACTTACCTGATGTGGAATAGAGTTTCATGTGGCCATGGCTCTATGTAGTTCATCTTGCCAATGAAAAAATCATTGAAGTAATTGGTTATATTAGTGGGTTTTGTGATGAGTGAGCCATCTGATTCAATGAATGATGGAGCTGAGTTTGCCTTTTTGCCCAAAATGTAATTTAAGGTGCTCCAAAGCTTTGTACTATCAATCTTTATGTCATGTATCTTTGTTTCATAGTGTAGTTTCTTCTTTTTATTCAGTTTAGTCACACGATATCTCAATTTGCAGTACATTAGCAAATTGTTTGAGCAGCCAGACTTATTTGCCATTCCTTTTGCCTCATCCGTTTCAACGAAACAATTTTTCAATTCCTCATCAATCCACAGAGATTTGATAGTTTTTACAGTCATTTTGTTAATGGATGCATGCAAATTTGTAACTGGAATAAGCAATTTCATAAATGAGTCAAGAGCAGCATTTGGTTTCTCCTCATTACACACCACAGACCAACAAATATGATTTACATCAACGACATAGGAATCGCTACAAAACTTATTGTATGACCTCTTATACACTATATTAGGCCCAGCCTTTGGAACTTTGGTTTTCCTAGAATATGGCTACTATATTGTGATCACTACATCCAATGGATTTGGATACTGCTTTAAAGTACATTTCTGCAGCATTAGTAAAGATGTGATCAATACATGCTGTTTGTAACTACCCTGGCAGGTTGACTGATAACCTGAACCAGGTTGCAGGCACTAGTTACAGTTTGAAGATTTCTCTTGAGTGGCAGCCTGATGAAAGCCAGTCAATATTTAAATCACCCAGAAAATATATCTCTCTGTTAATATCACATACATTATCAAGTATTTCACACATGTTACCCAGATACTGACTGTTAGCACTTGGTGGTCTATAGCAGTATCTGACCAGAATGGGCTTTAGGTGAGGCAGATGAACCTGTAGCCATATTACAGATCCTCTCTAAGTTTAACAGGGATCTGGTTCTGAATATAAACAGCCACACCTCCTCCTTTGGCATTTCTGTATTTTCTGTAGATGTTCTAATCATGTATTGCTACCACGCATTCATCAAAGGTATTATCTAAATGAGTTTCAGAGATTGTCATATGAATATCATCTGTTACTAGCAAATTATTGATTTAATGAACCTTGCATCTTAAGATACATCTGTTAACTTAGACTTTGACACTTTTCTGGGATGCTTGATTATTTTCATTGCTTTACTGGGAAGCTTAGCAAAAGTAGACATGCTCATGTTATTTATGTTAATGCAGGGTACGCTGGGTTCCTGGGTTCCTGCTGGTGTACAGAAATATTTAAGTCACACCACAGATTCTCAATTGGATTGAGGTCTGGCTTTGACTAGGCCATTCCAAGACATTTAAATATTTCCCCTTAAACCACTCGAGTGTTGCTTTAGCAGTATGCTTAGGGTCTGTCACATCTGCTCCTTCCACGCCCTCTCGTGTTCATCCAGTGTCTCCTTGACCTGCAGCCGCTCACCCCGTACACTCACCCTCTCTCTCTGTGTGTGTGATTGTGTGGGTGGAGACAGGTGTGCTGGAGTCTGAACAGATCCCCACCAGCTGTAACCCGTTCCAAAATCAAGACCTCTACAAATACTCAGTCCTGCCACTTCCACTCTGCCAGATTGTGATCTCTGCTCAGTCAGTTTATGCTTCTAGCTATTTGTTTTTATTCAAGATCCTTTTACCCTGCTGTGCCTTTTTCCCTGTCTGATGCTGTTTATCCTCTCCACTGCAGTTTCGGCACTCTGAATCTGGTCCCTGTCTCCTGTTTCATGTCTCACCACCCTGCTACACTGTTCTGGATTCGGCACACTACTACTCCCTTGGATTCAACTCCGAATCTGCTTACCCTGTCCCAATTCCGTTCACTCCAACCTCAGCCTCCACATCTGGTTTCCTACATCCCACCCGAGCTTCCCCTGGCCTGCACTCCATCTCTCCCTGTTTTGCAATAAATACCTTGGTTAATTCAGCCCAGTTTCCGAGTCTGCTCTTGGGTTTCCTGTGCCGCTCCACCTAACAGGGTCATTGTCCTGCTGGAAGGTTAACATCTGTCCCAGTCTCAAATCTCTGGAAGACTAAACAGGTTTCCCTCAAGAATTCACCTGTATTTAGCGCCATCCATCATTCCTTCAATTCTAATCAGTTTCCCAGTCCCTGCTGATGGAAAAACATCCCCACAGCATGATGCTGCCACCCCCATGCTTCACCGTGGGGATAGTGTTCTCGGGGTGATGAGAGGTGTTGGGTTTGCGCCAGACATAGCATTTTCCTTGATGGCCAAAATGCTCAATTTGTCTCAACTGACCAGAGTATCTTCTTCCATATGTTTGGGGAGTCTCCCACATGCCTTTTGGCGAACACCAAATGTGTTTGCTAATTTTTTTCTTTAAGCAATTAGCTTTTTCTGGCCACTTCTGTAAAGCCCAGCTCTGTGGAGGGTACAGCTTAAAGTGTTCCTATGGACAGATACTCCAATCTCCACTGTGGAGCTTTGCAGCTCCTTCAGGGTTATTTTTGGTCTCTTTGTTGCCTTTCTGATTAATGCCCTCCTTGCCTGGTCTGTGAGATTTGGTGGGCGGCCCTCTCTTGGCAGATATTTAAGATGTTTTTTTATAACCCAACCCTGATCTGTACTTCTCCACAACTTTGTCCCTGACCTGTTTGGAGAGCTCCTTGGTCTTCATGGTGCCGCTTGCTTGGTGGTGCCCCTTGCTTAGTGGTGTTGCAGACTCTGGGGCCTTTCAGAACATGTGTATATATACTGAGATCATGTGACAGATCATGTGACACTTAGATTGCACACAGGTGGACTTTATTTAATTAATTATGTGACTTCTGAAAGTAATTGGTTGCACCAGATCTTATTTAGGGGCTTCATAGCAAAAGGGGTGAAAAAAAACACACTCACAGGCAGGATTTGACGGCCGCCTGTTGCCACCCCTGCCGTAAATGCATCATGAGCCTGTCTTAATCCCACATGTGAAATTAGACAGGGGAACTTTGTCCGTTCTGTCTTGCCAGACAATCTAATAAAAGCACACCTTTGTTTGGACCATCTTTATCAGATCTCTAATTTTCCTCACTTAGCAAGGCTTCCAAATTCCCCTATGAGGACAGTGAGATTAAGAGAATTAAGATAAAATACTTCTACCAACATTGTTGTCACGACTTCCGCCGAAGTTGGTCCCTCTCTCTCGTTGTTCGGGCGACGTTCGGCGGTCGACGTCACCAGCCTTCTAGCCATCGCCGATCCACTTTTCATTTTCCATTGATTTTGTCTTGTCTTCCATCACACCTGGTTCCAATTCCATCTATTACATGTTGTGTATTTAACCCTCTGCCCCCCCCCCCCCCCCCCATGTCCTTGTCCGGAATTGTTTCTTGTCGTGCTTGTGCACGGTATGCTGGTGATCACCGGGTTTGGTTTGACACATTTCATGTATTGTTCTGTTGACGGTGGTTTTATGTTGATTAAACAACACCGTTGTAAATCAGTTTTTGCTTTCCTGCGCCTGACTTCTCTGCCGCCAGTACGCACCCCATTACAATTGTGAACATAATGTCTAGGTGTTTTTTGTTCTGCAGTATGTTTATCACACTTGAACCATACCAAGACTAAAATGAGCTGGGTTCAATGTCGGGTTCACCTAGTGGTCATGATATGGGCTGTACCAAATGTTTGATGTATTATAATAATTGATTATGCTTATGTTGTATTAAAAGAAGGGGAGGGGTTATAAGACCCCGCCCTCCTTACATTTATAGGATCCTAGACTACAGATTTAACAATATATATTAATTATAGAGGTTTAGTATTGTTCCACAGTTGTTTTCTAGTCTCTCTGCCTCTTATAAAGAGACACCTCTGAGAAATGTGTGACTGAGACAGAACTCTGCAGGGGAGTGTAGGAGATAAGAGACTAGTCAGACATTCCACAATATATCAACTTTGGGGAGTGGACATTTATTGCCTAGGCCTTAGAAATCACTGGAACTATTGTAATTCTCTTGCAAGTTTATATAGCTGTGTATGCATGGGCTTGGTCTGATGAGTAGAAGGTAATGGCGTATGCAGTGACATCACAAGGGCTGGACTTCGGGTTTAATAAAATAACTTGGGACCTTTTATATTTTTCAGAACTTACTCGGAAACATGTGCATGTTCCTGTTGTCAACTTCTCTCTGCAATTGCATTAATAAAGGTTTATTAATTAATTAATTAAAGATATTGTCAGAATGCTAATTTCACCAATGAGCCAATGATTGACAGGGAACAAGGAACGAACCCCAACAACATTATAGAGGGAACTGATTTAATTGAGCTCTTTTTTGAATTGCTTCACTGATGCTATTACTCAATTGGCTTCACTTTGACTGGAAATATAGCGTAGGGTATTCTTATAAACATACATCACTGTGAGAGAGAGTTCTGCGGCTGGAATATTTGCTTGGAACTATAGTGGGGAACTAAAGAATTGTTCTTCAAGGTCAACTGTCCAAATATTTCCTACTCAGTGGGCCAATTGGGTAAATAGTCTATTGATCAGTCAACCATTTTGTCCCAAAATGAACTTTCTATACCACAGCTGCAGTAAGAGATAGAGCTCCAACAACCTGCCTCCCTTGCCTCAGATTGGATTGTCCAATGTAAAATGATCTGTGTTGGGATTTGCAGGTTAAGAAAGCTTAAGGGCTTTAATTTCATGACGTCACATTAATTAGCGGACACTTTGATCCTTTCAGCCTGTAAGCCACCACATTCAGTCAGCTTGTAGCGTAGTACGGGACGTTTTGGTGATTTGTCTGGGACCACAGCAGAGGATGCACGTCGGCGCAAACGGAGGCCACTAACTAAGCACCTTTTACACTTCCCTTTCGACTTTCCCGTGTGATGCGTCTGTAAGAGAAGGGAGGGAAAAGCAAACAATTCAAAATGGGAGACAAGGATAGTGTGGAAAAGTACCTGGAGAACAATCCCCAGTTCGCTAAAGAGTACTTTGATAAAAAGTTGCGCCCCGAATTGATCTCGACAGCGTTCACAGAAACTCTTGAGATCAAAGATCCGACTTCGTTCAAAGATGTCTCCCAAATTCAGGAGGCCAATCTCATCTTTGACCTTGTCAAAGAAATGCAATCAGAAATTGTTATGGAAAAAGCATTGCACAAGGTCCTGCAGAGAGTTTGCATGATTTTGAACGCCGACCGGTGCAGTTACTTTGATCTTCGATCTAGAAACGGAATACCTGAGCTTACAACGATGCTCTTCAATGTCACCCCTAGCACCAAATTTGAGGAGAACCTTGTCAACCCCACTGGTGAGATTGTGTTTCCAATTGATATGGGTGTAGTTGGATACACAGCGCACTCCAAAAAGATGCAAAACATTCCGGATGTTACCAAGGTGAGTGCCATTGTCAGCAGGTGCCCACCCGCCAAAGTGTGTGTAAAGATTGTACAAAGCACCCATAACATGGGAAACGTTTACGTATGATTTGACATGTTTTCTTATTTTTCTTACAATTTTTATCCTGTTTTAGCATGTAAAAATTATTGGAACGATCAGAGGTTGGACCTAAGCAAATGTATAAGTACTTCCCTACACATATAGAATATTTTGTGTGTTCTTATTGAAATGCTAGATGTGTTTGTTGTATTACGTTTTATGTTTTACATTTGGGTTGTGTAAATTATGGTTTATTTTATTTCATCTTTGACCTTGTCAAAGAAATGCAATCAGAAATTGTTATCGCAGTTATCGCAGTTTACTGCAGTCGCAGTTTACACACAATTGTTTGTGTCAGATCTAAATTCTTAAAAATGTATTTTGTTTCTCACATAGTTTAGACATTTTAATTGATGCAGATTTGAGAAGATAGTTAAAGAAATATAAAGTGTTCATGCATGTCTCTGAAGGCGTAAGCCCATGCTATTTTTGTTAAATTCACTTGATGGATTTCTTGAAGGTGTTGCCTAATAGTTTTGATTATCCAGAAGTCTGACCAAGGCAAACTTCCTAGTCTGATTAGGTCTACAGTAAAATCAGCTTCAACAAGTATACGTGAAATTACAAGTATGATGGAATGAGGGGTTCATTCTAAATGTTAACCACTGAGTTTCTACAATAAAATTGTGATTTTAATGGCTGTTATTCCCCTGTGTAGTGTAGAAAATTGCTTTTACCTCCAGAAGCCCTACAAGTGTCATTATCTGGTTGATTTGCTAATTGATACATTAATGTATTATATATATTTGTATAATTTAATTCAAGTCATCATGATAATATATTGTATCATTTTCAAAACATAAATGTCCAGTTGTATGACTGCTAAGATGTTGATGTTACAGTATGGATGACTGAAGAGAAAGCAGGTCGACATTTATTGTCATGAATTTTGCCCAGGAGGCAAACTGAGCGAGTTCTGCTAGATGGGCCAGCTGCAAAGTCAAAATTGGCTATATCGTACAAATTCATTAAACTAAAATGTGCTTTTTGGACATAATTTACAGTAAGGTTAGGGTTAGGCATTAGTGTAAGCAGTGTGGTTAAGGTTGGGGTGAGGTTTACATTTGAGGCTGTGCCAGCTAGTGACCATTCTGCAGAGCTGCCTCCAGGACAAGATTCATGACAATAAATGCCAACCAGCTAAAACAAATCTGTATTTGCAATTGGTCAACATTCTGTAGATTACTGGATGAACACCCTTATTACATGTATAAGTTAACTACAGAATTCTAGTAGGGGTTCAATCTATGCTTTTTTAGCCAGTGTATGTCCATAATGTTTCTCGTTTGATTAGCCCATGATATTTTCATTGATTGAAAATCATCTTTATTACTTTTAAGACAATGGTTATAGAATTGGGCCATTTACATGACATCCATTATGTGCAGGCTGCAAAAACCATAGCTAGCAGGGGTCGTTTTTTTAATCTAGCGACTGTTAATTGTACTCAATAGGCCTTTCCACATGGCATTATCTTAGCCCAGGGCTAAGGAGACTGTTAGCCCTGGGCTTTATTGCAGTGTGAACGCAGCTAATGTCTTGATCCAATATACTCTTTTCTTTTTCACTTCCAGAATAACCGCTTCAGTGACTTTGTGGACAAGCAGACAGGATACAAAACCAAAAACATGCTCACATACCCCATCATGGCTGATAAAGAATGCCTTGGTGTTGTAATGGCACTAAACAAAATTGGGGCCGAAGAATTCTCAAAAGCCGACGAGGAAGTAAGTCCTGAGCTCTCAAAAGAAAAATACCAGTCTTAGAAAGGTTTCTCAGTGTTAGTAATTATGGGAATAACTTTTTTTTAAATGTACAATTAATACATAATAGCACAATTCACACAGCACATGACATATACAGATACTGTATAACCTATATTACCCCAGTAATCAATATTCATGATGTTAAGTCCCCTATTTGGGTGGTTCTGGATCGGTTCCGACTGACATTTTGGTGGACAAATCGCTCTGTGAACGTCGTAGGGTCCCGTGTCTTATAGTGTCAGAAAGCCCCATATCTCCGTAGTCCAAAAAAACCACTAATCTAAATAAAAGAAACACGAAATCTAAATAAAATCCTACAGGATTTTATCCAATAGGACTAGTTCCAAAATCAGATAGGATTTTTCTATTTACATTTTAGTCATTTAGCAGATAATCTTATCCAGGGAGACTTACAGTAGTGAGTGCAAACATTTTCATACTGGTCCCCCGTGGGAATCAAACCCAAAGCCCTGGCATTGGAAGTGCTATGCTCTATCAAGTGAGCCACACAGAATCCTGTAGAATTTCAATGCTTTTTTTCTCCGATATGATTTCTATTGATTTTGTTGACGGGCATTACATTACATTCTTAAAAAATATATTTTTTTACCCCTTTTCTCCCCAATTTTGTGGTATCCAATTGTTAGTAGTTACTATCTTGTCTCATCGCTACAACTCCATTATGGGCTCGGGAGAGACGGTCAAAAGCCATGCTTCCTCCGGAACACAACCAAACCAAGCCGCACTTCTTCTTAACACAGCGAGCATCCAACCCGGAAGCCAGCCGCACCAATGTGTCAGAGGAAACACCGTGCACCTGTTGACCTGGTTAGTGTGCACTGCACCCGGCCCGCCACAGGAGTCGCTAGTGCGCGATAAGACAAGGATATCCCTACTGGCCAAACCCTCTCTAACCCAGACGACGCTAGGCCAATTGTGCATCGCCCATGGACCTCCTGGTCGCGGCCTGGGCCATCATTCCGCTCAGGAAGGAGACGCGTTCTGTCTCCTAGAGATGAACATACTTTGGTGCGAAAAGTGCAAATCAATCCCAGAACAACAGCAAAGGACCATGTAAAGATGCTGGAGGAAACAGGTACAAAAGTATCTATATTCACAGTAAAACAAGTCCTATATCGACATAAACCGAAAGGCCGCTCAGCAAGGAAGAAGCCACTGCTCCAAAACCGCCATAAAAAAGCCAGACTACGGTTTGCAACTGCACATGGGGACACAGATCGTACTTTTTGGAGAAATGTCCGTTGTTCTGATGAAGCAAAAATAGAACTCTTCGGCCATAATGACCATCTATATTTTGGAGGAAAAGGGGATAGTCTTGCAAGCCGAAGAACACCATCCCAACCGTGAAGCACGGGGGTGGCAGCATCATATTGTGGGGGTGCTTTGCTGCAGGAGGGACTGGTGCACTTCACAAAATAGATGGTATCATGAATCAAAAATGCAGATGTTAATGCGAGTGTAGTGAAATGCTTGTGCTTCTAGTTCCAACAACGCAGTAATAACCAATGAGTAATCTAACCTAACAATTCCAAAACTACTACCTTATACACACACAAGTGTAAAGGGATAAAGAATATGTACATAAATGTATATGAATGAGTGATGGTACAGAACGGCATAGGCAAGATGGAGTAGATGGTATAGGGTACAGTATATACATGAGATGAGTATGTAAACAAAGTGGCATAGTTTAAAGTGGCTAGTGATACATGTATTACATAAAGATGCAGTAGATTATATAGAGTACAGTATATGCATATACACATGCGATGAGTAATGTAGGGTATGTAAACATTATATTAAGTAGCATTGTTTAAAGTGGCTAGTGATTATATGTTTACATCTATTTCCATTATTAAAGTGGCTTGAGTTGAGTCAGTGTGTTGGCAGCAGCCACTCAATGTTAGTGGTGGCTGTTTAACAGTCTGATGGCCTTGAGATAGAAGCTGTTTTTCAGTCTCTCGGTCCCTGCTTTGATGCACCTGGACTGACCTCGCCTTCTGGATGATAGCGGGGTGAACGGGCAGTGGCTTGGGTGGTTGTTGTCCTTGATGATCTTTATGGCCTTCCTGTGACATCGGGTGGTGTAGGTGTCCTGGAGGGCAGGTAGTTTGCCCCCGGTGATGCGTTGTGCAGATCTCACTACCCTCTGGAGAGCCTTACGGTTGTGGGCAGAGCAGTTGCCATACCAGGCGGTGATACAGCCCGACAGGATGCTCTCGATTGTGTCTTGTAGAAGTTTGTGAGTGCTTTTGGTGACAAGCCAAATTTCTTCAGCCTCCTGAGGTTGAAGAGGCGCTGCTGCGCCTTCTTCACAACGCTGTCTGTGTGGGTGGACCAATTCAGTGTGTCCGTGATGTGTACGCCGAGGAACTTAAAACTTACTACCCTCTCCACTACTGTCCCGTTGATGTGGATAGGGGGGTGCTCCCTCTGCTGTTTCCTGAAATCCACAATCATCTCCTTTGTTTTGTTGACGATGAGTGTGAGGTTATTTTCCTGACACCACACTCCGAGGGCCCTCACCTCCTCCTTGTAGGCCATCTCGTCGTTGTTGGTAATCAAGCCTACCACTGTAGTGTCGTCCGCAAACTTGATGATTGAGTTGGAGGCATGCATGGCCACGCAGTCGTGGGTGAACAGGGAGTACAGGAGAGGGCTCAGAACGCACCCTTGTGGGGCCCCAGTGTTGAGGATCAGCGGGGTGGAGATGTTGTTACCTACCCTCACCACCTGGGGGCGGCCCGTCAGGAAGTCCAGTACGCAGTTGCACAGGGCGGGGTCAAGACCCAGGGTCTCGAGCTTGGTGACGAGTTTGGAGGGTACTATGGTATTAAATGCTAAGCTGTAGTCGATGAACAGCATTCTCACATAGGTATTCCTCTTTTCCAGATGGGTTAGGGCAGTGTGCAGTGTTAGGGCAGTGTGCAGTGCGTCGTCTGTAGACCTATTTGGGCGGTAAGCAAATTGGAGTGGGTCTAGGTTTGTCAGGTAGGGTGGAGGTGATATGGTCCTTGACTAGTCACTCAAAGCACTTCATGATGACGGAAGTGAGTGCTACGGGGCGGTAGTTGTTTAGCTCAGTTACCTTAGCTTTCTTGGGAACAGGGACAATGGTGACCCTCTTGAAGCATGTGGGAACAGCATTCTGGGATAAGGATTGATTGAATATGTCCGTAAACACACCAGTCAGCTGGTCTGTGCATGCTCTGAGGACGCGGCTGGGGATGCCGTCTGGGCCTGCATCCTTGCGAGGGTTAACATGTTTAAATGTTTTACTCACGTCGGCTGCAGTGAAGGAGAGTCCGCAGGTTTTGGTAGCGGGCCGTGTCAGTGGCACTGTATTGTCCTCAAAGCGGGCAAAAAAGTTATTTAGTCCGTCTGGGAGCAAGACGGGGCTGGTTTTCTTTTTGTAATCCGTGATTGACTGTAGACCCTGCCACATACCTCTTGTGTCTGAGCGACTCTACTTTGTCTCTATACTGACGGCTTAGCTTGTTTGATTGCCTGATGGAGGGACTGTTTGTATTCGGTCATGTTTCCGGTCACCTTGCCCTGGTTAAAAGCAGTGGTTCGCGCTTTCAGTTTCACGCGAATGCTGCCATCAATCCACGGTTTGGGAATGTTTTAATCGTTGCTATGGGTACAACATAGTCAATGCACTTTCTAATGAACTCGCTCACCGAATCAGCGTATTTGTCAATGTTATTTATTTTTTAAATTTAATATTTTACCCCGTTTTCTCCCCAATTTTGTGGTATCCAATCGCTCTCATCACTACAACTCCCGTACAGGCTCGGGCGAGACGAAGGTTGAAAGTTATGCATCCTCCGATACACAACCCAACCAAGCCACACTGCATCCAACCCCTCCCTAACGACGCTAGGCCAATTGTGCGTCGTCCCACGGACCTCCCGTTCACGGCCGGTTACGACAGAGCCTGGGCGCGAACCCAGAGTCTCTGGTGGCACAGCTGGTGCTGCAGTACAGCGCCCTTAACCACTGCGCCACCCGGGAGGCCCTGTCAATGTTGTTGTTGGATGCAATGCGGACCATATCCCAATCCACGTGATCGAAGCAGTCTTGAAGCGTGGAATCAGATTGGTCGGACCAGCGTTGAACAGACCTGAGCGCGGGAGCTTCTTGTTTTAGTTTCTGTCTGTAGGCTGGGAGCAACAAAATGGAGTCGTGGTCAGCTTTTCCGAAAGGAGGGTGGGGGAGGGCCTTATATGTGTCGCGGAAGTTAGAATAACAATGATCTAGGGTTTTACCAGCCCTTGTTGCGCAATCGACATGCTGATACAATTTAGGGAGTCTTGTTTTCAGATTAGCCTTGTTAAAATCCCCAGCTACAATGAATGCAGCCTCAGGATATGTGGTTTCCAAATAAAGTTTGTTCAGGACCATCGATGTGTCTGCTTGGGGGGGAATATATACGGCTGTGATTATAATCAAAGAGAATTCCCTTGGTAGATAATACAGTCGACATTTGATTATGAGGAATTATAAGTCAGGTGAACAGAAGGACCTCAATCCTATAGAACATTTGTGGGCAGAACTGAAAAAGCATGTGCAGCAAGGAGGCCTACAAACCTGACTCAGTTACACCAGCTTTGTCAGGAGGAATGGGCCAGAATTCACCCAACTTATTGTGAGAAGCTTGTGGAAGGCTACCCGAAACATTTGACCCAAGTTCAACAATTTAAAGGCAATGCTGCCAAATACTAATTGAGTGTATGTAAACTTCTGACACACTGGGAATGTGATGAAAGAAATAAAGCTGAAATAAATAATTCTCTCTTCTATTATTCTGACATTTCTCATTCTTAGAATAAAGTGGTGATCCTAACTGACCTAAGACAGGGAATTTTTACGATAATTAAATGTCAGGAGTTGTGAAAAACTTGGTTTAAATGTATTTGGATAAGGTGTATGTAAACTTCCAACTTCAACTGTATATAAAATGAAATAAATGCTTATCTTTGTGCTACTGTACCTAAACATTTATTTTCCTTCTACTTTTTATTTGCATATAAGGAATGTAAAGATTCTGTACATTCTAAGGGGAAAATCCCCCCAAACATCTCGTGTTATTGTAACATTGTCTATAGTATTGTATGTCATATTGTAATGTCTAATTCAAAGACAAGAAGTTGCATGAATAAGCATCATATCAAATAACTCAAGTGAGTGTTGGAGAGTTTGTTGAAAAAGGTGTACTGTATTGGTGGTCAGACTGTAAATGAACTTACAGCCTTGAATATCTCCCATATTGTGGTGGTGAATAAAACTGAAATTAATATACAACAGTTTTTTGTACTGGAACAAATGACAACAAACTATCATTTAATGGGTTCAATTAAGAAAATATGTTCTAGTAGGATTCTGATTGGGGTGACAAGATCCTACAATCCTATAGGAATGTTTGGTATCGATAATTCCCCATGGGATTCAATGGAGAAACACATTTTTGATATCAATAATTCCATTGTTTATATAAATAAGTCAGGTTGCTCTTGATGGTGCAGCTGTTGAACCTTTTGAGGATCTGAGGACCCATGCCAAATCTTTTCAGTCACCTGAGGGGGAATATTTTTTTTTGTGCCCTCTTCACGACTGTCTTGGTGTGCTTGTTAGTTTGTTGTTAGTTTGTTGGTGATGTGGACGCCAAGGAACTTGAAGCTCTCAACCTGCTCCACTGCAGCCCTGTCGATGAGAATGGGGGTGTGCTCGGTCCTCCTTTTTCTATGTCTTAATCACGTTGAGGGAGAGGTTGTTGTCCTGGCACCACACGGCCAGGTCTCTGACCTCCTCCCTATAGACTCTCTCATCGTTGTCGGTTGACAGGCCTAACACTGCTGTGTCATCGGCAAACTTGATGATGGTGATGGAGTCGTGCCTGGCCAAGAAGTCATGAGTGAACAGGGAGTACAGGAGGGGACTGAGCATGCATCCCTGAGGGGCCCCCGTGTTGAGGATCAGCGTAGCGGATGTGTTGTTCCCTGCCCTCACCATCTGGTGGTGGCCCATCAGGGATGGGAGTGGGTCTAGGGTTTCTGGAATGATGGTGTTGATATGAGCCTATACCAGCCTTTCAAAGCACTTCATGGCTACAGACATGAGTGCTACGGGTCGGTAATCATTTAGGCAGGTTACTTTAGTGTTCTTGGGCACAGGGACTATGGTGGTCTGCTTGAAACATGTTGGTATTACAGACTCAGTCAGGGACAGGTTGAAATTGTCAGTGAAGACACTTGCCAGTTGGTCAGCTCATGCTCGGAGTACACGTACTGGTAATCCGTCTGGCCCTGCGGCCTTGTGAATGTTGACCTGTTTAAAGGTCTTACTCACATCGGTTACGGAGAGCGTGATCACACAGTCACCTGGAACAGCTGGTGCTCTCATGCATGTTTCAGTGTTACTTGCCTCGAGCGAGCATAGAAGCAATTTAGCTTGTCTGGTAAGATATGTGTCACTGGGCAGCTCGTAGTCTGTAATAGTTTGCAAGCCCTGCCACATCCGACGAGCGTGTAGTGGTGTAGTACAATTCAATCATAGAGTTACGGGATCGTAAAATGACGGCCATCTCCATCAGCGCCATTATCAAATTATTATTGAATTAACCTGGTATAGAAACTTGATACATTTTCTGGAAAATAGTAATCCTTTAACTGTCACTAAGTATAATCATATTTATTTTACAGTTCTAAGAAACGTGAAATCTTATATTAAGTCATTTATAATGTGATTGTTGCTATATTTAGAAAGCATTTCAGTCATTTCAAGCCCTAATGCCCCACTTTTTCTAAATAGGAAGAAAATCATATACTGTACTTGAGCTTGTGTCCTACAAAGTGAGTACACCACAGCAATTATTAACTATTTTTACTAGGAAGGTGAGTTCCAGACCTTTATAAAACTATGCAACTTTACCAGTTGTTGTTTATGACCAACTCATGAAAAGTAATTATGTTTTGGTATGTCTATTTAGGCAGAAAAAATTGTTTTGCCATATAATTCAACTGTTTAAAAGCCACACTGATACTGCCACAAAACTATTAGGTTCTCTCTCGATCATGAGAAGTGGCGATACTGCATATTCAATGTTAGCACGGTGTGAGGGATGTATGACATCAATAGTGTGGACATCACCTCAGATGAATGCTTGTCTGCTGTACTGATGATTGATTTCATTGGATTTGGTTTCCAGCTCTGGAACAAGTACATGGTCTTTGCACACGTCATTGCCCTGCAGCATCACACTGCATACATGTTCAACGTGGAATCCAGGAGGAGTCAGGTAAGAATCCAGTGAACCCCATCATTCAACATGAGCTGTCCGTCAACTGTGTCAATCATGCTGGCCCTTGAATACAAAGACACAGTTCACCAAGGTAATTTTCTATTAGTGTCTGACACAAGAATAAGATGATAAGATGAGTGGTATAATATATCAGTAATATATCAATGATCATCATAATATATCATCATATCAGTTAAAGTTTCCTGTAAAGCCATGTTGTTCCATTATAACAGTTTCCCAAAAGAAAATGATTCATTTTTCTCCATTTGTTTCACCAGGTACTTCTGTGGTCTGCCAGCAAAGTGTTTGAAGAGTTGACAGACATTGAGAGACAGTTCCACAAAGCTCTGTACACTGTGAGAATCTACCTCAATTGTGAAAGATACTCTGTGGGCCTCTTGGACATGACCAAAGAGAAGGTTTGTTGCTAGTGTATAATATGCTGAGGCATATTGCTGTTTTGTCACTGTCTTGATATCGGTGCCATTTTGGATCTGCTCCCTCTGTGGTTGCTAAATGGATACACTGAAGTCCTGACTGCTGTCTTCCCTCTCTTCGTGCAGGAGTTCTACGATGAGTGGCCAGTGAAGCTGGGAGACGTACCGCCATACAGCGGACCAAAGACCCCCGACGGAAGGGTAAGGACCGATTTTCCTTTGATATGATTTTCGCCAAGCATTCTGCTCTTTCCTCTACTGCCTTGTCTATGGCACAATCACAGCCGGTGACTGTTGTTCTGTGCGTCTGCAGGAAGTCATCTTCTACAAGATTATTGACTATCTCTTAGAAGGACCCAAAGAGGAAATCAAAGTCATACCGTAAATACCAGGAGCTTCTTGTTAGAAAGCATTCATTATTATTATTATGCTCTCTGAATGAACACAAAAAAGTCTCAAAAGTACCAAAATCTATCACTCACTCTCTTACTCCCTCCCTCTGTTCCATGCAGGGGACCTCCTATTGACCACTGGGCCCTGGTCAGTGGGCTCCCCACCTATGTTTCTGAGAATGGCTTTGTAAGTTGATGTGAAAGAGTGCATGTAGTCCATACATTAACCACAGACAATATACTATCCACAAGCATGTAGGGCCTACTGTAGACAGGGATTTTACTGAAATAGGTCTTCTTCTTCTTCCCCTGCAGATTTGTAACATGATGAATGTTGCCGCTGATGAGTACTTCACCTTCCAGGTGAGGAGTCTGGGCCCCAATTGGATGGATGGTATTAGGTATAGGATGACCTTGGTGTTACAATATATCGAGTCCTCAGCAACACGTGCTATTTGAAGAGGACCACCAGCCCTGATTGGTGTTGTATTCCTAAAATGCAATATTCTAGGGATAATTCTCAAAGTGTTTGCAAATCGACTTCATGCTGTTTTGTCTTTCAGAAAGAGGCTGTGGATGAGACAGGTTTCGTCATCAAGAACGTCTTGTCCCTTCCCATCGTCAACAAAAAGGAAGAAATCGTGGGTATTGCCACTTTCTTCAACAGGAAAGATGGTAAACCATTCGATGAGCACGACGAACAGATCACTGAGGTGAGTGCATAGACATCAGTCATATCAATAAATTCTGTCATGAGTTACATGTGAATGTATGAGGTGGTAAATGCCTTTCTTCATTGTTCCAGGCCCTCACTCAGTTCCTGGGATGGTCGGTGCTCAACTGCGACACGTACGACAGACTGAACAGGATGGAGTGGAGAAAGGACATCGCCCAGGAGATGCTCATGTGTCAGAGCAGATGCACTAACACTGAAATGCAGAGTATCCTGGTGAGACCTGAGACATGTTAGATTCATAGAGGAAACTAGCCTCATGGGACAAACCTTTGATACTCTTTTCTCTTTAAGCTATAAAAATACAAATAAATATAAACAGAATTAGTGTGCGACTCTCCTTATTTTTATAGCTCATAGTTTATCTGCCGTTAGTCAGGACCTATACATAAAATTGTTTTCTTTGGGTGTGCGCCAGCTCATGTTTTTTTTATTTCACCCTTTTCTCTTTCCACAGAACACAAAGGAGAAGTTTGATGCCGAACCAGAGGACTGTGACCAGAAAGAGATGTACAAGCTCTTGGTAAGACCCATGTATAAGACTGTCAGTGAAAGTGGGTAGAGACACAGTGATAATGTAGCCCAGAGTGGTGTTTGAATGATCAATCAATAAATATATGGCTATTATTTTGCCCTTCTGTAGAGATCGAACTGCCCTGTGGCCATAGACGTAGACCTGCTGCTGTTCTCCTTCAGTGACTTCCCTGTGACAGAGCACGGCCTTATCATGTGTGGAATTCGCTGCTTCTTTGAGCTGAACGTGGTGGAGAAGTTCAAAGTGCCCGCAGAGGTCAGTCATGAAGCCCCTGGCTAGTAAAACAATCATATTCATTTCAGAGGTATTTATTTTGTTGTGACCTCAGCATTATACATTACGTGTCCCCAGAATGCATGCAATGTATGTACTGTACATGACTCAATATATTAACAAAGCTTTTGCCTTTTTGGTATCTAATTTATTTTGTTGAGCCTAACGTTTTCCAAATACAAGGCCATGTCCTACTGGTTTGGTCAAATAGAGCAGTGGTTCCCAACCAGGGGCACTAGGACCATCCACTACTTGAGAAGACTCATGAGACCATAGGCCTACTGGTAAAATGCACATGAGGGGGTACTTCAGGGGTACTCCGGGCAGAGAAACATTCTGTTGGTGGTAATGTAACCGAAAAAGGTTGGGAACCACTGATATAGATCATTAGTAAAGTCATGGCTAAATGTTTCCTCTCCACATGTACAACCAGACCCTGACCCGATGGATGTACACTGTCCGGAAAGGTTACCGTGACATCACCTACCACAACTGGAGACACGGCTTCAATGTGGGCCAGACCATGTTCTGTCTTCTACAGGTGAGTCCCTCTACTCCTATACCACCTGATACCTACAGTGCCATGAACAATTATTTTCCCCCTTTCTGATTTTCTCAATTTGTTCATATTTTTGATACTGTTATCAGATCTTCAACCGAAATGTAATATTAAATAAAGGGAACCTGAGTTCACCAAAAAAAGTTCATTTTTTTACATTTTTAACCCAATTCCCCTGGGTGAAAAAGTAATTGCCCCCTTACAATAACTCAATAACTGTTTGTGCCACCTTTAACCGCAATGACTGCAACCAAATGCTTCATGTAGTTGTTGATCAGTCTCTCACATCGCTGTGGAGGAATTTTGGCCCACTCTTCCATGCAGAACTGCTTTAACTCAGCGACATTTGTGGGTTTTCAAGCATGAATTAGTCGTTTCTAGTCCTGCCACAAAATCTCAATTGTGATTAGGTCTGGACTTTCACTAGGCCATTGCAAAACTTCACATTTGTTACTTTTTAACCATTTTCATGTGGACTTGATTGTGTGTTTTGGATCTTGCTGCATGACCCAGCTGCACTTCAGCTTCAGCTCACAGACGGATGGCCTGACATTCTCCTGTAGAATTCTCTGACACAGAGCAGAATTCATGGTTCCTTCTATTAAGGCAAGTCATCCAGGTCCTGAGGCAGCAAAGCATCCCCAAACCATCACACTACCACCACCATGCTTGACTGTTGGTATAAGGTTCTTATTGTGGAATGCAGTGCTTGGTTTTCGCCAGACATAATGTCCAAAACGTTGACTCAAGTTTGTCGAAAAGCACCTGGAAGCACATGGATGATCATCAAGACTCTTGAAAGGAAGTTCTATGGACAGATGAGTCAAAAGTATACCTTTTTGGACGACATGGGCACCACTATGCCTTTGGTTGGAGTCATTGCAGCATAAGGTGGCACAACCAGTTTAAGGGGGCAATTACTTTTCCCCACAGGGGCATTGGGTGTTGCATAACTTTGTTTCTGAAATAAATATGTAATTGTTGTGTTATTTGTTCACTCAGGGTCCCTTCAGCTAATAGTCGGTTTTGGTTGAAGATCTAATAACATTCTGTATTAAAAAATATGCAAAAGTAGAGAAAATGAGAAATGGGGCAAATACTTTTCACTGCACTGTACATGGCTAAGTGTGGATTGTGCAGAATATCTGGACATCCAATCACCAAAAGAAGAGTAGTTCAAAGTTCCTATTTATTTAGAGAAACATTGATGATGCCAACCAAAGGCTGCCCACTAATGATAATTGACCTATCACCTGACACATCCATTTTGTTCGATAGTGGATCACCCCACCCCTCCCATTTGGTTTGATAATGAATCAGACCACCCTTTTGCTTCTTCAGACAGGCAGGCTGAGGAAATATTACTCTGACCTGGATGCCTTTGCCATGGTGGCTGCTGCATTCTGCCACGATATTGACCACAGGGGGACCAACAACTTATACCAGACAAAGTAAGACCCCCTCTGTTTACCTATGAGCACTCAAACCACTACCTAAATAATCACTGTTTAGTTGTCTGTTCTTGGTTTGGAAGGTGTTGTTTGGGGTCTAATGATTGTGTTACCGCTCTCTCTGACCTGCAGGAGTGGATCGCCTTTAGCCAAACTGCACGGATCCTCCATCATGGAGAGGCACCATCTGGAATATAGCAAGACGCTCATGGCTGAGGAGGTTCGAGACCCCGACTCCTGTTACGGCTGTGGCCAAAATGGCACCCTGTTCCCTATTACATTTGAGTAATTTAGCAAACGCTCTTATCCAGAGCGACTTACAGTTAGTGAGTGCATACAATTTTGCCAGTTATCAGTTGCCGCCTTCATCCACCTTTCCAGACGTTTGGGAGATAGGACTCCTGTGTCCGCCTTGCCAGCCGTTGAGGACTTGTGGCTTTGTAATTGGAGTTGTCCATCTCCTAGACTGGCTGCATACCAGGGTTTGAGAGCCCAGTCTACCCTATATTTTCCTGTAACCCTGGGTGGGGGCCCTAACCGGGTGCTGTCAGCCGGAGCCAGCTGAGCCCGAGGTTCGCGTGGGGCAGGGGCGTCACTCCCTGAGGTAGCATGCAAGGCAGAGCAGAGCAAAATAAGGGAAGTCAGAGCAAAGCAAGCATGGCAAAGCTATGCTACCCGCTACCCCTACATAGAGCACTACTTTTGGCCAGCGTTTGCATACAAGGTAATTGTGGGAGTTGAATTCTTACCCTTTTCTCTACTCCCCCTTCAGAGCCTGAACATTTTTGTGAATCTCCAGAAGCGCCAGTTTGAGACTGTACAGCACTTGTTTGACGTCTGCATCATTGCCACTGATCTGGCTTTGTACTTCAAGTGGGTTTTTAACAATTGTTATGGTCTCTGATATAGCTGCTTTTAAATATACTGAATCAGTATCACTTTTCATGTGTGCAATGTTCTAACTTGACTGTTGGTCTGGCCCCCAGAAAAAGAACAATGTTCCAGAATATTGTGAACGCCACTGAGCCAATGGAAACCGAGAAGGACAAAATCGAGCACATTTCCAACAACGCCATCAGGAAGGAAATTATCATGTGAGTAGGAATGTTATTCTTTCCTCCATCTCAGGGATTTACTACACTTGAGGCAGTTGTGCACATTGTCGCAGTTCTCGGTTTCTTACATAATATGAATTAATATAACAATATAACCTTCTTGTGTATCAGGGCCATGATGATGACAGGTTGTGACTTGTCTGCCATCACCAAACCATGGGAGGTCCAGAGCAAGGTGGATACTATTTCTGTCCACCATGTCATGAAACAAAACAACATAGCAAAGAAATATATATCCCAATTTCCTCAAGACAATATAGACCACAGGATGCTCTGATGTTTAAATTAGTACTGACACCATTTTTTCTATGAATTATCTACCTCCTAGGTGGCTCTAATGGTCGCAGCTGAGTTCTGGGAGCAAGGTGACTTGGAAAGGTCCGTTCTCGATCAGCAACCCATTGTGAGTTTGTGAAGAAAACCGCTGTTTCTTTACAATATACTATATGTTTATAGAGTAATCACACATTTTTGTTAGTTCTCTGTTTGAGTTGATCTTCCCCATTAATTTCATTGATCCTCAGCCCATGATGGACAGAAACTGTGCAGCGGAGTTACCCAAGATGCAGTGCGGTTTCATTCAGTTTGTGTGTGCGTTCGTATACAAGGTAACTGCCTGGCTGGTTGAAGCTCAACAAAGCCCTGTTTTGTGTCTTAATTCATTGGAATCTGATGATTAGAAAGAACTCAGCTTGTGTTATTTGTCATTGGGTATAATGTTCTATCAATTGTTTTTGGAAACGGAATCATCCTTCGAAAAATAGATGAGATCAGTGTCTCTGTGAACCATCAATGTCATCTTCAGTGAGGAGGTCATCCAGTTTAGACCACCATGAGTGACCAGTAAGCCTATCCATCTCCAAGTTTGCATCAGCTGAACTCCACAGCGGGAATGTTTTTGCGCTGTGAGGAATATGTCAGGTTGAGTGACAGTCCCGAGCACGAGAATGCTTGCAATAATGGGGCCTACTTGTGTGCAGGAATTCTCGAGGTTCCACGTAGAGATCACCCCAATGTTTGATGGGCTGAACAACAACCTAAAGAACTGGAAAGAGCTGGCCGACATCCACGCCGCCAAGATGGCGGCCATTGAAGAAGAGAAAAAGAAGCTTGAAGCACCAGCAGGTAACTTTTGAAATACAGTCAGGTCTCAGCCAAGAAATCAGGGTTGGAGTCAATTTTGAATGAAATTCAATTCGACCCATGAATTGAAATTCTATTTTGAATTGAATGTAACAAGAGTGTACACAAAACATTAGGAACACCTTCCTAATATTGAGTTGCAACCCCATTTGCCCTCAGAACAGCCTTAATTCATCTGGGCATGGACTCATAAAGGGATGTTCCACAGGGTTGCTGGCCCACGTTGACTCCAATGCTCCCCACAGTTGTGTCAAGTTGGCTGGATGTCCATTGGGTGGGGGACCATTCTTGATATACAAGGGAAACTGTTGAGCATGAAAAACCCAGCAGAATTGCAGTTCTTGACACACTCAAAACAGTGCATCTGACACCTACTACCCCTTAAATCTTTATCTTGCCCATTTTTTTTTATTTTAGTAGGCAAGTCAGTTAATAAGAACAAATTCCTATTTACAATGACGGCCTACCAGGAAATAGTGGGTTAACTGCCTTGTTCAGGGGCAGAACAACATATTTTGACATTGTCAGCTCAGGGATTCAATTCAGCAACCTTTCAGTTACTGGCCCAACACTCTAACCACTAGGCTACCTGCCGCCTCAATCACCCTCTGAATGGCACACATGCACAATCCATGTCTCAATTGTCTCAAGGTTTAAAAAACCTTCTTTAACCTGTCTCCTTCCCTTCATCTACACTGATTGAAGTGGATTTAACAAGTGACCTCAATAGGGTTCAAAGATTTCACCTGGATTCACTTGGTTAGTCTACGTCATGGAAAGAGCACATATTCCTAATGTTTTGTGCACTCAGTGTATGTGCACTCAATTTTTTTAAACATTTGTATAAGATAAGATACACTATATCTACAAAAGTATGTGGACACCCCTTCAAATTAGTGGATTCGGCTATTTCAACCACACCCGTTGCTGACAGGTGTAAAAAAATCTAGCACACAGCCATGCAATCTCCATAGACAAACTTTTGCAGTAGAATGGACTTACTGAATAGCTCAGTGACTTTCAACGAGGCACCATCATAGGATACCACATTTCCTACCCAGGTCAACTGTAAGTGCTGTTATTGTGAAGTGGAAACGTCTAGAAGCAACAATGGCTCAGGCGCAAAGTGGTAGGCCACACAAGCTCACAGAACTGGATTGCCGAGTGCTGAAGCATGGAGCGTGTAAAAAGCATCTGTCCTCAGTTCCAAATGGCCTCTGGAAGCAACTTCAGCACAAGAACTGTTCGCCGGGAGCTTTATGAAATGGGTTTCCATGGCCGAGCAGCCGCACACATGCCTAAGATCACCATGCACAATGCCAAGCTGTCGGCTGGAGTGGTGTAAAGCTCGCCGCCATTGGACTGGAGCAGTGGAAACGCGGTCTCTGGGGTGATGAATCAAGCTTCACCATCTGGCAGTCCGACGGACGAATCTGGCTTTGGCGGATGCCAGGAGAATGCTACCTGCCCAAACGCATACTGCCAACTGTAAAGTTTGATGGAGGAGGAATAATGGTCTGGGGCTGTTTTTAAGGGTTCGGGCTAGGCCCCTTAGTTCCAGTGAAGAGAAATCTTAACGCGGCAGCATACAATCACATTCTAGACGATTCTGTGTTTCCAACTTTGTGGCAACAGTTTGGGGAAGGCCCTTTCCTGTTTCAGCATGACAATGCCCCCGTGCACAAAGCAAAGTCCATACAGAAACGGTTTGTCGAGTTCGGTGTGGAAGAACTTGACTGGCCTGCACAGAGCCCTGACCTCAACCCCATCGAACACATTTTGGTATTAATTGGTATGCCAACTGCGAGCCAGGCCTAATCGCCCAAAATCAGTGCCGACCTCACTAATGCTCTTGTGGCTGAATAGAAGCAGGTCTCAGCAGCAATGTTCCAACATCTAGTGGAAAGCCTTCCCAGAAGAGTGGAGGCTGTTATAGCAGCAACGGGGGAACCAGCTCCATATTAATGACCATGATTTTGGAATGAGATGTTCGGAGAGCAGGTGTCCACATACTTTTTTTTAATCCCCCAAAGGGTGCTTAATAAAGTGATATAGTGATGTATAGAAGACATTAACCATAACATATTTATTGAATTAAATTTGCAGTTGCTACAACCATTTGTGGACTTATAAATTAATTATATATACCCATTGATTCTTGAAGAATATAACTTATGAGCTTAGTTCAACTGTCTGAAACCAAAATATAAGCTTGCTTTAATCCAATGTCTGTAAACAAAGTAAATGTAACAAACACTGCATAGCCTCAAAACATGGTTAAAAGTATATTTGTGATATCATAGATGGTCAGTCCTTGCATCCATAGCTCTGTTAATGAATTTCAGAGTGGTAACATTTCTCCAGGCCCATCCCTCAGCTTTTTACCATAACAGGGGTGGGGTGTACGCTTTGCTATTGTTTCAAGTGCTGATTGCCACTTTGATATAAATTATATTCTATTGTGGCCAATTTCGAATTCAATTCTAATTCAACAATTGAATTAGAATTAAAGGGCTATTTGCAGAATGGACCCAACCCTGCAAGAAACACTATTGTACAATCTCCCAAGAAATAGCAACACCGGTAAATAGCATACCATTCTTTTAGACACAGTGCCTAAAGCTTGTCCATGCACACAGATGCCAAGCCACCAGTGGCACAGCAGGCCACCGGACCATTTTTTTAGACAGGCCTGGGCTAAACATGTCAGACAGGGCTGAAAACGGACCGGCCCATCTGGCATTTGCCCAAAATGCCAGATGGCCAGTCCGCCCCTGAAGTTACCTTAGTTAAGTTATCAACAAACTAAGACCACCTTCTTACTCTTTATCTTGCTGCTTGCTGTCTTGCTATGAACACAAATCAATCTAAAAAATTGATTTGTATTGTTGTGTATGTTGTTGCTGCTTGCTGCCTTGCTGTCCTGCTTTCTGTTTGAACAGTAGAGGAGGCAGCAGAGGTTGGAAAGTCCAAGACCTGCACCATCGCCTAACCTCCTGGATTGTGCCCCAGTCCCGGCCGTGTGGCAGAGGATCCCTGGGCGCAGCAAGCAGTCAGTGGGGAGACCGTGTGAAGATGTGTCCCTGTGTGGACTGACTTAATCACTTCCCCTCATTCTCAGGACTTGATAAGCCAATCCTGATGGATCGACACACTCATTGCAGATGTACTCGCAGCTGATGCATTACCATATCTTGACAGCGCACTTAAAGTAGAGCTTACCTTTCGCAGATAACTATAGGTACGACTTTATCGACAACTAACATAATCCAAGTAATGAAACAAACATTACATCTTAACATCTGTCAAATGGCATATACTGTATTTAATATTTAGACATGTATTCTGTTTTGGGAAATATCTCCCTGTACATTTGCATCCATACTCTGATGATCCATAAAGATATTAGGGGGACAGGTTCAGTGGACAAACTTTTATAACTGAGCTGTTTTATTAGAACAGGAAAAACTCAAACTTCTCAAACTTGAAACTTGTTTTTAGCAAATGACAATTGACTTTACCCGAGGGCTAATATAATAGCAATGCTCAAAGTGTGTTCACACTCCTGAGCCTTGTGAGGTTGCATTTATGTTGATATGCAAAAGTATATATTTTTTGATTGTCAGAGATTTTCTACTTCATGTATTTTACGAGTGGAGCTGAGTCAGTTCAAAGCCTAAGTCTTTAGATTGTATGAACTAATATGTTTCGAAGTCACATTTGAGCATCAGGTATCCATTGCAAACTTTGTGTTCAATTTTAAACTCAATTTCCTACAAATAACTTGAAAATGTAATATATATGACAATAATATATTGGTGTGTCATAAATTGCAATTCAATCATCTTTAAAACAAATGTAGATGATGCTACTGTATCATGTATGTTTATGCTCCAAAGAAAAGTAGTTCATCACATAAATGTAAAATATGTGAAAATGAAACCTACAATCCCCCCCAAATTGTTGTGCTTGCTATTAGGAGGCAATCCTTGGTAAGGCTCCATCAGCGTTGTAAATATCTCCAGGTACCTGACCATAAGATGATTTGATGGGATTGAGTTTACTTGTCAGTCGGCTTTTGAGATCTGCACAGCTTGAAACTTTAAATACCCTACTTACTGTAGATAAAGCAGGCTACCGAAGTCTTGTATCTACTGTGTGTGAAAGGCACCATGTTTGTTTGATGGGGGACAAGCCTGCAATGTGGCCTCAGTCAGACCAAAGTTCCTCTTCTCTTTGTTTGACCATTTGAGGCTTATTTGATGACCGGTGTAAAATGAATTTAAGCAACAATGAGAAAGTGAATTGCAACGGGATTTCCATAAAGAAAACATCCTTAGAAATCCTGCCAAGCAATCTCCTTTTGACCTACTGTAACAGGTGGCCAAGACATCTGCGGAGACATCCGTGAGTTGCCCTGAGCAGGAAACACAGGGCAGGCAAAGTTTGACTCCCTTGCTTATGCAACGTGCCCTCACTAAATCAATGGAAAATCAATCAAGAGCAGTAATCCAATGAGGGTGGCTTTGACAGCCACTCTTCATCTTAAATGGATTCTCTGAATTTCTGTTCCTATAGGTGCTGGGCGGGGCAGGCTGCTTGGGTTTGGGCTCCACAATGGGATAAGGCGAACAGTATGAGAAGCAATCTATTCTGCGCGTACGTTTAAAAGACACAACATGTATATCTACTAATTCTATTGCGTTATCATTGAGAGATTAGAATTTGACATTTGATGTCTGATGAAACGAATTCTACTGTATGTACGTGTCATAAGATGTAACATGTTAACAAAATAAAGGCATTCATCAAAGTCTTGTGGGATTCTTGTCACATTCTTTAAACTTGCCCACTGAATTGAACAATTTTACCCACTACCCTTGAAATGGAATAGCACATTGATATACAGTAGACGCAGGACTAACTTGAAACACTTTGGGGTAGACAGTCCTCATGACTCCTGTATCGTGCATGGAGATTACCCTATAAAGCTGGATTAGCCCTTGGAAAAGAAGATCAGCCAATTGCGTTGCTGTCGAGACCAATGCACTTTGACGCACTTTGAGTAATCACCTTGAGCGATGCCTGCATGAGGTGTTTCCTGATCAATATCATCCCGTGTCATCATATACAGCCGTTATAGAGCACTTTTTTTTAAACAGTATACTGCATTAACTATATGACACATATAAGTATACATATATATGTAAGACAGTGTACACTTTTCAATCAAGGACAATTCAGAGCAAAAGGTTATTCAATCATATGCAATCTTATTTCTGTGACAACATATGCCTACAGTATTGTAATATGACATCCAAACTCTTTAATTGGGTAAATAGGGCACATTTATTAGCACAGAGAAACACCGATCAAAGTAAAATGTGTACTATGGTCGACTTCCTCTTTAACGCATGATAACCGTTCATGCAGGTTAACTCACTGTATCTGTGGACTCCTTTAGAAAGAAGAGAGAGTAATTACTGAAGATTAAAGCCATTGTGTCTAATCCCCGGGCAATGGACACGCATCTGAACTTCCTGACGAAAAGAGCACACGGGCCACTTCAGGCATAATTCACAGCTTCCAAATCGTAGCGCTACAGCATCGAACATTGGTTTGGACATCTATAACCCTATAGACAGAACATTGGTTTGGACATCTATAACCCTATAGACAGAACATTGGTTTGGACATCTATAACCCTATAGACAGAACATTGGTTTGGACATCTATAACCCTATAGACAGGACATTGGTTTGGACATCTATAACCCTATAGACAGAACATTGGTTTGGACATCTATAACCCTATAGACAGAACATTGGTTTGGACATCTATAACCCTATAGATAGAACATTGGTTTGGACATCTATAACCCTATAGACAGAACATTGGTTTGGACATCTATAACCCTATAGACAGAACATTGGTTTGGACATCTATAACCCTATAGACAGAACATTGGTTTGGACATCTATAACCCTATAGACAGAACATTGGTTTGGACATCTATAACCCTATAGACAGAACATTGGTCAACTATAACCCTACAGGAAGAACATTAACAATGCATTGGCTTTTATTTGGTCTCTCTACTACCATGGTTGAATGTTTTGCTTCATCTAGTTCTTCTGATATTGATCTTTCTTGGCAGTTCTTCGTGGTTTTACATGGCACTCTATGCATATCGTAGTCTTTATTTCAGTTGTAAAAAAAAAAAAAAAAAGAGATTTTATTTAGCTTCAGATAAACTCAAATATTCAACGAGGACAACTTCTAACACCAAATCAATAACATCAATGTCTGGACTCTTGCTGGCAGAAATCCAAGGTCAGGGTGGTCAAAGAAACATGTCCTCAAAGTACTCGTCAAACTTCTCCTCCCTGGAAGACAGAAAATAGTCACGTCACACTTTAAATGGCTGGTATTAGTGGCCAAAGGCCTAACAGGACATTGTAAAGGTGAGCTAATGTGAGAGTGCTAAGCTCACCTGGACTTCTCCTCCATGGTGGGGGCTGGGCCTTTCCAGTGGTCTGCCTCCGACAGGCTATCTGGCTCCTCACTGTGTTCTCCCTCTGCTACAGGGCGGAGACCATACAAATCAGAAAGATGTTATTCATCAAGAGATGTTCATGTATTCAATCATGATGCTTTCATAAACAAACACGTATAACAAGCTTCAACTGAGGGATTGCTGCAGCACATGAAAAAAGAGGTACAGCGCTTAAGGTTTGAAGAGGGTCTGTAGAGTCAAGTCCCGACTTAAACTTAAGAGTATATGGCCCTTGGTCTGCACCTTGGCTTTAGAGTTTGGCCTTCGTGTGCAACGACTGCTTTTATTTATGTTAAACCGACAACCGAGGGTAAGCAGGCCCATACTTCAAGTGCAGCTGACAGTGTGAATGGATCGAAGCCACAATAATAACATGACCGTTGTCGGACTTTCTGCGGAGCTGCAGGGAAGACTCCCCTGAGGCTTAAGGGCCAAGCTAGCACACATGTTTTAAAAGGCACCTATAATGAATGTGGACACTAGGCCCAGTCTATTCTGCTTGCTCTGAAGGTGTAAGATAATAAACTGCTTGACTTTGGTAGGGGAGGTGGAGAGTGAGAACGAACGGTACCTTTGTCTGACTCTTGGGAGTCGTCCTCAGAGTTACTGGGCGAGGAGTGGTCTGCAAGGGGAGAGAGAAGGGGAACACAGGAAGGGATCAGTCAGTTTAACTTGGACAGCCAACTATGCGCAGTTGACATTGAGTAACAAAAAAAGGGCAACATGACCGTTGAAGGGTCATTAACAAGCAAAAAGTGTTCAGCCAGCTATTATGTAATATCACAGCTATTATGTAATATCACAGCTATTATGTAATATCACAGCTATTATGTAATATCTCAGCTATTATGTAATATCACAGCTATTATGTAATATCTCAGCTGTTATGTAATATCTCAGCTATTATGTAATGGACAATTCCACAGTAAGAGTAACAGAGTCCGATGTTTCACTTTAAAACGTCAAATGAAAAACCTATGATTGAAAAGTTAAACAAACCGTACAACTCTGTGTATGAGGACTACTTTTCACAATTTCCACAGAAAACTTCACAAAAACAAATGTACTTTAAGAACAGCGCAAATGAAAAGTTTGGTAACAGAATGATGGTTTGTGCTGTTTGTACCATCATTCTGTTTCTGCATCGGCACAATTCTTCTAGTAAATGTGTTTTGTAAAGTTTTCAGTGGACATCTTTAAAAAGTAGCCCTTGTGCATAAAGTTGAATGGTTTGTTTAACTTCATTGGTTTTTGTTTGACACGCATTTTAAAAGTGAAAAATCTGAGTCTCAGTGTCACTGTTAACATGGAATTGCCCTAATATCTCAACACTGTAGTAGGCCTATTTTTTATTTTGAACCTTCACTTAACTAGGCAAATTCTTATTTACAATGACGGCCTACACCCGTCCAAACCCGGACAACGCTAGGCCAACTGTGTGCCGGCCTATGGGACTCCCAATCACGTCCGGTTGTGATACAGCCTGGAATCGAACCAGGGTCTGTAGTGACGCCTCTAGCACAGATGCAGTGCCTTAGACCGCTGCGCCACTTGGGAGCTCCGAGTGTACAAAACCGAGTATACAAAACAATAACACCTGCTCTTTCCATGACATAAACTGACCAGGTGAATCCAGTGAAAGCTATGATCCCATATTGATGTGACTAAATCCACTTCAAATCAGTGTAGATGAAATGGAGGAGACAGGTTAAAGAAGGATTTTTAAGCCTCGAGAAGATTCAGACATGGATTGTGTATGAGTGCCATTCTGAGGGTGAACGGGCAAGACAAAATATTTTAGTGCCTTTGAACGGGTTATGGTAGTAGGTGCCAGGCACACCGGTTTGTGCCAAGAACTGCAACGTTGCTGGGTTTTTCACGCTCAACAGTTTCCCATGTGTATCAAGAATAGTCCATCACCCAGAAGAAATCCAGACAACTTGACAACTGTGGCAAGCATTGGAGTAAACATGGGCCAGCATTCCTGTGGAATGCTTTCAACACTTTGTGGAGTCCATGCCCTGACAAATTGAGGCTGTTCTGAGGGCAAAAGGGGGGTAGCAACTCAATATTAGGAAGGTGTTCCTAATGTTTGGTATACTCACTGCAAGTTGTTCATGGTTGTGAGTCGGCAAATCCTAATTACATTTACACCATCAAGACATTAGTACAAACACCTTCTGCACTTTAAATGTTATCACCATGGCCTGTTATTGTTGTTTACCTATAACCATGGTTGTACAAAGATATGAAACGGGGGAGTCTTGCCTTTGTGCTTCCTTTTATGTTTGTTTTTGTGTTTCTTGGAGCCTTTCTTGGATCTTTTTGACTGTGGCTCAACTTCATTTTCCTCAGACGACTTTGGTCTTTTTCTCTTGGCGATCACCTCCTTTCTCCTGAAAAAAATTCACTTGTTTCAATTTTGCCAATCGTCAAACATTAACTGTGACATCTTGACAGCACAAAAAGGGTCCAGAGACCCCACGTGTTCAATAGACGATGATAAACTGACAAGGAACAATTAGAGATTCAACTTACTTGTGATGATAGTTGAGTTTGAAGGAGCACTCGGGGCAGAGTCCTAGAAAATACCATCTCGGTCAGTATGGCAAACAATTGGAATCGAGGATGTGACCTAGGAAATGATTACTGTGACAGACTGCTACATTTGCTTTTAAGTAAACTAAGTTGATTTTGCATGTCAGAGTTTCCTCAGGGATCACAATGAGAGAAGGGAGTTATTATTTTGGCTTTACGAATGCGATTCGCTTCGACATGATACTGGAGCGAGGATTTAAAAGTCCCAGCCCTAGCTTAGACAGCCAGTAAACAACAGAGCTCTTACGGAGTTTGACCAGTGCGTTTCTCTTCTCTCCCTGCTCCACATAGGCAAAGTTCACCTCCCAGCTCTTCAGGCCATCCTCCTTCTCACAGCGCTTGTTCCCACACAGAAACTGGCCTAGAGTGTCAACACAACAGAAACAGGATTCAACTGCATTTCCATACCACACAGAGTAGAGCAATAGAGAGTGATTGAGAAATAATGAAAATGGTTGTATAGCAATGATCAACCACCAACTTGACAGCTTTAAGAATTTTTAAAATAATAATTGTACAATCCAGTTGTGGAAAGACTCAAAGCTGTAATCGCTGCCAAAGGTGCTTCTACAAAGTATTGACTCAGGGATGTGAATACTTCTGAAAATGAGATATTTCTGTATTTCATTTTCAATCCATTTTAAAAAAAATGTAAAAACATGTTTTCACTTTGTCATTATGGGGTAGTGTGTGTAGATTGGTGAGAAAAAATATGTTTAATCAATTTTGAATTCAGGCTGTAACACAACAAAATGTGTAATAAGTCAAGGGTATTTACTACTTCTGAAGGCACTGTATATAGGATGTGTCAGAAGACACCTCCATTCCTATCAACAGTCAAGAGCTGTGGTTGACCTGCCGAGGTTCCTACTGCTGCGGTCTAATCTTATTTTGCACCACCAGGGCTCCTTTTAGTCCTCTCCTCCTGCAGCAGGAGACATGAAGCAGGAACTGGCCAGTGGCCATGCCTTAACCCTGATTGACCATCAACAGCCTAGGTTTATCTTTAGCAGGCTTAATGATGGATCCTCTAGATTGCCCAGGAGGAAAAGTGTCATGAGCGGTCGGGACTGTTCCCCCCTTCTTTCTTGTCATCCTGCTGTTTAGGAGTCCTTAGACCTCACCTGACCCCAGGCTGCTGGAGCTGGCAACATGCCATGAGCTGCCTTCTTCACATGAAGGCCTTATCTGCCAGAATAAAGACCATTCTCTCCGATGCTGACAGCTGTGATTTATACTTACCAATGGAAAAGCATAAGCAACAAGAGTTAGCAGTGACTTCTAGAGAGACCGTGTCAACATGACTTTAGGCCGCTGGAGATGGCTACATGCCATGAGCTGCACGTGCAGGCTAATTAACACCTTATCTGCCAGATAAGGCTCCATTCTCCCGGATGTTGGCAATAGTAGAAATTGAAATTGTGCACTAATATTGACTTTTAAAAGCCTGTTATATTAAATGAAGTGACCTTTAATATAAACCACATGGAACATTTAATACAACACATTTTTTATATGAAAAAAAAAAAAATTATGCAAAAAAAAACTCTCCTTCCTGGCATGTTTCACCTCATGTTTTTTCTGACTTCGTGGAAGATTTTAACCCACTTAACCCCAACATTTCTCCAAGCTGTCACCATCATTGTAAAACCCTAGTTTTGCCCTATGTTGTTGATTTACACAAGTAATTTGTGAAGATGAATGTTTATTTCATACGATAAGGGATTCATTTACATTTGTCCTTCATTTTAAGGTCAACCCTGTCACGTAAACTGAACTCTCGTTTTAATAGCAAAAACATTGAACATCTAATAGTCAAATCATAGTGTAAAAGGAGGTGAGCTGATTCCAATTTTTTTTTGTAATTTTCTTGTTGTTTTGTGGTAGAAAACTGAGAGTCGAGCATAACACATCAACCCTGCTTTCATAAATAGATGGGCAAGAAACATTTTTTTTAACAAGTACATTTTTGTTACGCTTGCTTTCAATTGCCCCTCCCTGTTGTACACAACATGCTTCCATTCCCCGTCAAGGGGAGTTATGTCTGATTTAAGATAAAATCATCAACCCTGTAAGGTCGACTGAATCTTTAATTGGCCCTTTTCCTGTTACTTTAATTGTAATTTGGCTTATTTTGACCTTTTGAGATAGGAAAACATGTTTCTTTTATAAAGTGGAACATGTGCTCTTTATGTCAGAATATTATAATTAGGTGAAATAAAGTTTTTTAAATTTATTTTTATTTTTAAGAATTACACTACCCAAAAGGCACTCTTTTCCATGGAATGACTCTGGTAGCTGTGATTATAAAGCATGTTAAGCAATGAAAAGGGAGTTACTCTCTAGGGAGAGGCCCCGCCCCGTCTTAGAGATACAGCGTATGACCTCACTGGAATGGATCTCTAGTGTCCTTTTAGTTTGGACACACTTCTATGCCGTTTGACTTTCCAAAAACATGCTGTAAAAGTTCCACCAACAACTGTTCCCAAAACTAGCCCCTGATCACGTCTCTCCGTTCCATTACATTTACCCCTAAGAATCATTGGACGAAGGCGTCTTCTGTACGGGGGAGTTTTGTTAATGCTTGGTCTGAACATTAACACGCTGCATCACTTGCGGTACGGTTTTGGAAGCATAAGGACCTTCTCTTTCATATCAGCAAGAGATAAAAAAATATATATATTTTTTTTATTTACCCCGTTTTCACCCCAATTTCGTGGTATCCAATTGTTTAGTAGCTACTATCTTGTCTCGTCGCTACAACTCCCGTACGGGCTCGGGAGAGACGAAGGTTGAAAGTCATGCGTCCTCCGATACACAACCCAACCAAGCCGCACTGCTTCTTAACACAGCGCGCATCCAACCCGGAAGCCAGCCGCACCAATGTGTCGGAGGAAACACTGTGCACCTGGCAACCTTGGTTAGCGTGCACTGCGCCCGGCCCGCCACAGGAGTCGCTGGTGCGCGATGAGACAAGGATATCCCTACCGGCCAACCCCTCCCTAACCCGGACGACGCTAGGCCAATTGTGCGTTGCCCCACGGACCTCCCGGTTGCGGCCGGTTACGACAGAGCCTGGGCGCGCACCCAGAGTCTCTGGTGGTACAGCAGGCGCTGCAGTACAGCGCCCTTAACCACTGCGCCACCCGGGAGGCCTTAGCAAGAGATAATTTACAAAAAAAACAACAAAAAAAGGTTCAATTGAAACACACCTTTACAGAGTTAGGGCTGCCACACGACATCTCTATGTTACAGCGCTTGTTTACGGAGGACAGACAGAAGACCGAGGTTGACCACCTGTGCTAATTAGCCATCTAGCATGTGCCAAACAACTGTGTATAAGCGTAACTCTGTGTAGAGGTAGAGTCATCGGATGGAGGCACTCACAGCTGTATGGATCTGTGCAACACTGCTACAGTGTAGCTTTTCTTTTTTTTTAAGGATTCTATCTCGCAGACAAAAGACATGGGCCATATGTTTTGAAAGCTGCATCGCAAGCAATGATTATTGACGTTTCTAAATGCTCAAACACAGCTTCTGGATTGTGGTTCACATGAGCGATTAACATAAAGAGTTCATCGCTCGCCTTTGACCAGCGGCGTGCACTCACAGCATCAGATGTGGATGGTTACAGCCTCCCGAGTAGCGCAGTGGTCTAAACATTCTCGACATAAGAGAGATAAATGATGATTATGTCATCAATAATTCACAAATATTGTTTATAAAAACAAATGCTTATGCTGCTTGAGTCAACAATGGTTAAGTGGCCCAACACTCAGAATTGGGGGTCTGCCCGATATATATATATTTTTTAAAGCATATTTGTCATGTCTACTCCTGCTCCCCCACTCGCCGTCGCCAGTTTACTAACCACCGGTCCTGGCAACCCATCACGATGCACACCTGGACTTCATCACTACCCTGATTACTTCCCCTTATTCTAGCACACCCTAGCATCTCTCTTCAGGCAGTATTGGTTCAGTTTTTATGTCCGGATGCTTCTCTTGTTTTGTACTCTCCATGTTCGCTATTATTAAACTCGCCATTTGCACCGGTTTCCTGACTCCCTGCGTCTACGTTAAAATATTGAAAGATATCTGCTGTTTCAAAGTGAGCAAAATAAACCAATTAGAATATTATATAAGCGAACATGTTTTTATGTCTGGGACCTTTGAACAGAAAGTATCCAACTCAAGGAATTACAAAGTGATTGCAGACAGACATGTCGAAAGATGAACTACTGACCTTGCTTGATCAATGCATCTTCACATGTGTACTAACCTCGGTTAACCCAGAACTAAAATCTTGCGTAATTGGGTCTATACATGTTACAAATGGAGAATTCTGGTTAGCGAAGTCTCCGCCCTTGCAAAAAGGAAGCTCTGAGCCAAACCCAAACCTGACACATCCAAATAACCAGTGACCAAAACCCAAACACCGGAACTACTCGTTATCCCACGCATCCCATTCAGTCTCAACAGATTCTACGGTTTACACTCCAGTCTCATCATGACGTAGGCCCTACGTACTTCAGACTGGGGGATTCTCCAAACACCAGCTTGGTTGGCAAAGTGTTGATTTAGGACACACTTTGTTGAATCGTGTCAACTTGGTTTCAAGGAGCACACATTGTCACATGCTAAAGTAGGCGGACACACCATTGCCATATGGGGATGGACAGACATGGTCTTAGCTAAGACAGATGGCATGTAAACAGTATGCTAAGGCTCAGACGGTAAGAGGGTTTAGGGGCCCTAGCGCTCCAGCGGCAGACACGAGAACAAATCAAATGTTATGTTACATGCGCCCAATACAACAGATGTAGACCTTACTGTGAAATGCTTACTTACAAGCTCTTAACCAACAATGCGGTTCAAGAAATAGAGTTAAGAAATCATTTAAAAAGTACAAAAAGAGTAAAATAACAATAACGATGGGGTATACATGGGGTACCAGTACCGAATCAATGTGCGGGGGTAAAGGTTAGTCGGAGTAATTTGTACATGTAGGTACGGGTATAGTGACTATGCATAGATAATAAACAGCGAGTAGCAGCAGTGTAAAAACAAAGTGGGGGTAAATAATGTAAATAATCCGGGTGGCCATTTGATTAATTGTTCAACGGTCTTATAGCTTGGAGGTAGAAGCTGTTAAGGAGCCTTTTGGACCTAGACTTGGTGCTCCGGCACCGCTTGTCGTGCAGTAGCAGAGAGAACAGTCTAGGTCTTGGGTGACTGGAGTCTTTGACAATTGTTTTGGGCCTTCCTCTGACACCGCCACCAGTGAGGAGAAGACAGAAACATAAGGCTTTGGAAAGACGGTCCTTTTAACAAAAGCATCGGGTCCTTTTCTTATCAAATGAATGACGTGCTGTATAGAGGGTGAAAAAAGATTTATGTCCCCTTTGGCAAAACAACAGCTGTAAAAGGCTTGCTACAAAACCTTGTGTATAATAATAAGAAAGAAGTGCTGTTGCTGAATCTTTCCTGGTGTGGCCAAAACGGGTAACTAACGTTCATTACACATGATTAGATCAATACTTGACCTAAACCAAAGCAACATGACCTGTGACACAGAGATAGCATGACACTAAAGTATGACTAGCATTGGCCAGAGAGAGAACATGACTGGCCTCTTACACATGTAGACGATCGGATTCGAGGTCATGGATTGGTCATTGCATCCCATTGAAGAGGGAATGATAGAACAGAGCATCGGGTTGTGAACTTTGATGTTCTGAGTCAGCCTGTTAATCCCGTGGCACTGCCTACAGAATAGCAGTAAACGAAAATACAAGGGCGGGATTAGCTAGAGTGACTTAATCTGGTACAGCATATTGGCTTATTCAGCTTTCTCGGAGTGGCAAGAATAGATCTGTTCAATGCATTACTTAAAGTGTCTCAGTGCACTCACCTTGTAGCATTTCCCAATAACCTAATCTATTTATACTTTCTATCATCCACAAAGCCATCATCCACAAAGCTTTTTAAAATCATTTACAAGTGGATAATTGAATGGCTACTCTATTTGTGTAGTTACTTCCTGAGTACCAAGTGAAGGAGGAGATTTATTTGGAAGCATCAATGGCAGACATCACACATCTATTTGTTTTGGGGAAATACATTTATCTGGTGATTATTTTCCACATAATGGGATGCAATGACCAATCCATGCTCTGGCTGAGAGTTTCCATTTAGGGGAGTGGACACTTTGCTAGTTCAGTTAGCATCTAGTATCTTTTCTCATACATCTCCCCCAGAACCTAATCGAGCGTCTGACACAATTACGGTAGATTTTATTTCTGGGTTTCCGAGATTAATGTTAACCAAAAGTGGTTAACTCTGATCCTGGAGCGCCGCAGGCACCATCGAGTTTTGTTCCAACCAGATACCACACCTACTTCTAGAAATCAGCTCACCAACTAAGCTTACCGACTATTCTTAGTGGTTGGATACATTTCACCCTCCTCTCCCCAGTCGAAATCCAAAGAGGTAAACTAAAAACCTTACGTGCCTGCCATGTGGTATTACAAGAACAGGGTTGTCAACCCCTTAAAGCTGAGTCAAAAGTATGCACGCCTTGACCTTTATCGCCATCTAGTGGTAGAGTGCCGAATTACTTCTGACTAGAGCTGTTGGTTGATAGGTACAAACGTATGTCCCCGACTCCAGGTATTGGCATTTTAATGGTGAACTGTATAAGCCATTAACTGAATAAACAACAAACGAATAAACAGAACTTTCAACAATGTATACATTTATAATGTATAAATGTCTCTGAATTTAAAATGTAATAAAGACTACCTTTGCCAGAGACGACTTCCTTTTCTACGCGCCATCGGAACCCAAACTGGAGGAAAAGTGCAGTCATCCTCATTAATCACATAATACCAATAGAACACTATGTATGCACACTTACATAAACACTACCGTTCAAAAGTTTGGTGTCACTTAGAAATGTCCTTGTTTTGAAAGAACAGCTACAATAGTAATTTACAAAGTTAACACTGTATTTCTGATCCATTTGATGTTATATTAACGGACAAAAAAAGTGCTTTTCTTTCAAAAACAAGGACATTTCTAAGTCAAACATTTGAACGGTACTGTATATATATATAAAAATATACCACATACCTTGTTTTCTTTATATCTGCTTAGGTCAGCAATACAGTACTCTTTGAAGAGCTTGTCATAGTACTTCTTTGCTAGTTCTTTCTCCCTGATAATAAAAAAGCAGCTATTGGTGACCAATATTTCCAACAGTGGCAAATAAAAGCATTTTGTTTCACAGTACTTACCATGTCATTTCTTCTTCATCCTCATCCCGCCACAGGAAGCGATGGTTTTCACGCACCACATCCAGGTCCGATTTATCATTGGCCCTTAGGTTTACAATGACAAATGACGTGTCAGCATTTTTTCATATCACACAGAAATGTATCATTAGGAAGATCTCTACTCCACATATTAGGCAACATTAAAAACATAGCAAAACTTACGTGGAGCGTCTGAGATCCTCCACTTTCCCACCATAATACAATATGTAGTCACTGACAAACTTTTTATGTCTCTCAAACTGAAGGTAAATGGTTAGGGAATCAATGATAATAAAATCATGTAGAAAAATAAGGAACTGAATTAATATTGCATCCTGGGGGAAAAAAAACAGATATTGAACATTGTTGCTGGGTGAATCACATTCAGGGGGAACTTTGCTGCTATTCTGGCAGGTACACACTCCCAAACATGAATCGTCAATCACAATGCACTCTAACATGCGACGGGGGACCTTTTATCGTTTTCTTACTTGTGAAAACTCTTCATCGTAAATTTTAGAAGGATACAGCATTCATTGATATCAGGTGATGACGTCGGTTTCTGGCTTCCTCCCTGTGTGGGAACACAAAACACTTGCAGTCACTAACAGAAAACATAATTGACGTCAGGCAACGATGCTTCATTATGAAAGAGACCGATACTGCACCTGTCATATTCATGAGTGGCAACATCCCTATGTGCCACCTTTGTGTGTCTTCCTTTCTGAAAGGGCTTCCGCAGAAGATCATCCTCACGTTTCCTGCAAGTCAACATTAATGAGAAAAAACAAAAAAAATGGTATGTAGTATCTTGAAGTAGGCTAATTGTTTGGATTTGAGTTTGCTATATGGTCATCTGGCCCTTACCTTTTCACTCCACGTTGAGACGTCTCCCCCTGGCCCTCGTCATCACTGAAGTCAGAGTCATACCCTCCGCCTCCATGGACCTGCAAGAAAAGTAACCTTTCTGTCATCATGCCATATAGCTTGTTAGACCCTCACGATAGTAGGCCTATAATCTATTGTTTAGCCATCAAGCACAGTTAGGCTAAATCTACAGAAATAGGAAAGGTAGCTTATGAAATATTCGTTGTTTTGGAAGCAAAACACTCAATGTGGGCGGCAGGTAGCCTAGTGGTTAGAGCATTGGACTAGTAACCGAAAGGTTGCAGGATCGAATCTCCGAGCTGACAAGGTAAAAATCTGTTGTTCTGCCCCTGAACAAGGCAGTTAAACGACCCATGTCATCATTGAAAATAAGAAATCCTTCTTCATTGACTTGACTAGTTAGATAAAGATAAAAAATTACAAGGTCAGCTTTATCAAATGGCCATCTCAGCAGACTGGTTGAAAAATCACACCAGGGCTGCATTGCAGTGATATACAACGTGAAGGGCTGACTTGGTTAGGATGCTGTTTTGTCAACATCTGCAACGTGAAGGTCAGGATGTGGGGCTGAATTGGTTAGGTAACTACATTTGACATATAGCAAGAAATTGAGAAATTGGAGAGACATTGGCACTCACTTTACTTTGACTCTGGCTAGAGTTAACGTTCGCCCAAATGTAATAGCCAGGGAACTTGCTTGCTAGCTTTAGCTACTTGCTGCTGTTGACCATGGCCATTGCTGTCGACAATATGCATTTTTTTAGGGCAAGGTACCTTATATAAGTAGCTAGCGTTGTATCCTAAGTTGCACACAATGTGTAACATGTGCAGCTAGCCATAAAGCATTGAAGCTAGCGTGTTGACTAGGTCCAGATACAGCTAGATATGTGACATGGATGAAACAAATGGATAAAGTATAAATACACTATAAAGTAGTCCATTTTGTCTGACCTAAGATAAAGTCGAGATACAACTACCTTTACGAGACTGTCCATATTTCTCGCCATGCTCACGATTAGCCTACGGTTTGTTTACATTGGAAAGTCTTCTTCTTCTTTGGGTTGACAGATTGCATTCGACGTTTAAGGTGCATACAACGCCACCTACTGTACTGGAGTGGGAGGCCAGTCACAGCCTACCTACATTAAATTATCTTCATTAGTCCTGTTCCTCTTAGAAAGTTAAATAGAGCCCTAGACACCACTTTCCTCCCCCCACTACACCACCCAAACTCCAACCCTGTCCAACCTCTAACTTTTTTACACAATATCTCCCTCTCTATGTCATACAGTTCACAAAATATGCTCACCGTATCCTCCACTAAACACTCATCACACAGCCCGGTTTCATGTCTCCCTATCATCCACAACGTGGCATTCAAACCTGTGTGCCCAAACCGTAGTCTACTCCACACAACTTCCTCTCTTCTACATCCCATGCTCGCCACCTCTTCCTTTACTGACCAGTGCACGCAATAAAATTGCCTCCCCTTACTATTAGCATCCCACTCCCTTTGCCAAAGATCAAGCCCCTTTGCCCCGACCAAGGACTTGACTTCCCTGCGGCCCAGCGGGACCTGAATATCTACCCCCTCTCTCCTCACCACACTCTTAGCCACAACATCAAGCCTTCTCATTACCCTCCACAACCAAATGGGCGGGAACCCAGCAAAAGCTTACCACCACTCCCATCCTCTCCAATCCCATTAACAGCACTATCATCTCCACAAACAAGTCTCCCCTATCCGACCTGCCCGCCTTCACACTACTCAACACTGCAGCCGAATCAGAGCAAATCACCACTCAGTGGTTTCACCTTCTCCACCCATCTCAGACCTATAATCATGTCCATCAACTCGGCCGCATACACCGACACATAATCAGTTAACCGCTTACATACTCTAACGTTGAAATCTGGGATATACACCCCTGCCCCGTACCCTACCACTAACTGGATCCTTTGAATCATCTGTATATATCCTTAAAAACGAATAAAAATGATTATCTACAGTATATATATCTCTCCACACACCTTCTCACGTCCTCATCCCATTCTCTGCTACCCTCAATCCTATCCACATCTACACTTGGTTTCGTAAAAAGCCACAGAGGAACATTCCCCACTGCAATTGCCGGCCCTATCTCTCTCTCCCCCAGTCCATATTCTACCACTTTCTGCCCAATTGTCCACCAGTACACGCTCTGCTTACCCACTCCTCACTCCCAGCAGTCCCCAGTTTCCGTGACTGCAGGATGTCCTTTTGAACTCTTTCAACCTCGCCCAGTACGCTAATGCAAGTTTGTCCCGGTCTTATCCTCAGTGGCAGTTCCCCACTATCCAGCTGCAATGCCTCAACAGGTGTCGTATTGGCAAAGTCGCGTATTGATTACGTATAAGAGAACGTTCACACATTTTCTTTGTGATTGAGGTCAGGGCTTTGTGATAGCCACTCCAATACCTTGACTTTGTTGTCCTTAAGCCATTTTGCCACAACTTTGGAAGTATGCTTGGGGTGATTGTCCATTTGGAAGACCCATTTGCGACCAAGCTTTAACTTCCTGACTGAAGTCTTGAGATGTTGTTTCCATATATCCACATAATTTTCCAGCCTCATGATGCCATCTACTTTGTGAAGTGCACCAGTCCCTCCTGCAGCAAAGCACCACCACAACATGATTCCTGCCACCCCCGTGCTTCATTGTTGGGATGGTGTTCTTCGGCTTGCAAGCCTCCCCCTTTTTCCCCCAAACATAACGATGGTCATTATGGCCAAACAGTTCTATTTTTGTTTCATCAGACCAGAGTACATTTCTCCAAAAAGTACAATCTTTGTCCCCATGTGCAGTTGCAAACCGTAGTCTGGCTTTTTTTATGGCGGTTTTGGAGCAGTGGCTTCTTCTTTGCTGAGCGGCCTTTCATGTTATGTCGATATAGGACTCGTTTTACTGTGGATATAAATACTTTTGTACCTGTTTCCTCCAGCATATTCACAAGGTCCTTTGCTGTTGTTCTGGGATCAATTTGCACTTTTCACACCATCTCTAGGAGACAGAACGCATCTCCTTCCTGAGCGGTATGACGGCTGCGTGATCCCATGGTGTTTATACTTGCGTACTATTGTTTGTACAGATGAACGTGGTACCTTCAGGTGTTTGGAAATTGCTCCCAAGGATGAACCAGACTTGTGGAGGTCTACAATATATATCTTTTTTTTTTTGGCTGATTTCTTTTGATTTTCTCATAATGTCAAGCAAAGAGTCAGAGGAGTTTGATGGTAGGCCTGGAAATACATCCACAGGTACACCTCCAATTGACTCAAATTATGTCAATGAGCCTATCAGAAGCTTCTAAAGACATGACATAATTTCCTGGAATTTTCCATGCTGTTTAAAGACAGTCAACTTAGTGTATGTAAACTTCTGACCCATTGGAATTGTAATACAATGAATTATGAGTGAAATAATCTGTCTGTAAACAATTGTTGGAAAAATTACTTGTGTCTTTGTAACGGTTTTCTTTCGGTGAAAGAGAGTCAGACCAAAATGCAGCGTTGTGATGATTCATGTTTAATAAAGACGACACACGATCAATACAAAACAAGAAACGTATCGAGAAAACCTAACAGCCTATACTGGTGCACAAACAAACACAGAGACAGGAACAATCACCCACAAACACACAGTGAAACCCAGGCTACCTAAATATGGTTCCCAATCAGAGACAATGACTAACACCTGCCTCTGATTGAGAACCATATCAGGCCAAACATAGAAATAGACAAACCAGACACACAACATAGAATGCCCACCCAGCTCACGTCCTGACCAACACCAAAACAAGGAAAACACACACGAACGATGGTTAGAACGTGACAGTACCCCCCCCCCCCTCCAAGGTGCAGACTCTGGATGCACAACCTAAACCTATAGGGGAGGGTGTGGGTGGGCATCTGTCCGCGGTGGTGGCTCTGGCGCTGGACGTGGACCCCACTCCATAATAGTCTTAGTCCACCTCCTTAGCAGCCCTAGATAGGCGACCCTCGCCGCCGACCTTGGCCTAGTTGTCCTCACCAAGGGCCCCACTGGACTGAGGGGCAGCTTGGGACTGAGGTAGCTCGGGACTGAGGGGTAGCTCGGGACTGAGGGGTAGCTCGGGACTGAGGGGAAGCTCAGCACTGAGAGGAAGCCCAGGCAGGTAGTTGGCTCTGGCAGATCCCGGCTGACTGGCAGTTCTGGCAGATCCTGGCTGACTGGCAGTTCTGGCAGATCCCGGCTGACTGGCGGATCCTGGCTGACTGGCGGATCTGGAAGATCCTGGCTGACTGGCAGCTCTGGCTGCTCCATGCTGACTGGCAGCTCTGGCTGCTCCATGCTGACTGGCAGCTCTGGCTGCTCTATGCTGACTGGCTGCTCCATGCTGACTGGCGACTCTGGTTGCTCCATGCTGACTGGCGACTCTGGCTGCTCCATGCTGACTGGCGACTCTGGCTGCTCCATGCTGACTGGCGACTCTGGCTGCTCCATGCTGACTGGCGACTCTGGCTGCTCCATGCTGACTGGCGGCCCTGGCTGCTCCATGCTGACTGGCGGCTCTGGCTGCTCCATGCTGACTGGCGGATCTGGCGGCTCCTTGCAGACTGGCAGCTCTGGCGGCTCCTTGCAGACTGGCAGCTCTGGCGGCTCCTTGCAGACTGGCAGCTCTGGCGGATCCTTGCAGACTTGCAGCTCCTTGCAGACTGGCAGCTCCTTGCAGACTGGCAGCTCCTTGCAGACTGGCAGCTCTTTTTTCTTTACATAGTTGAATGTGCTGACAACAAAATCACAGAAAAATTATCAATGGAAATCAAATTTATCAACCCATAGAGGTCTGGATTTGAAGTCACACTCAAAATTAAAGTGGAAAACCACACTACAAGCTGATCCAACTTTGATGTAATGTCCTTAAAACAAGTCAAAATGAGGCTCAGTAGTGTGTGTGGCCTCCAAGTGCCTGTATGACCTCCCTACAACGCCTGGGCATGCTCCTGATGAGGTGGCGGATGGTCTCCTGAGGGATCTCCTCCCAGACCTGGACTAAAGCATCCGCCAACTCCTGGACAGTCTGTGGTGCAACGTGGCGTTGGTGGATGGAGCGAGACATGATGTCCCAGATGTGCTCAATTGGATTCAGGTCTGGGGAACGGGCGGGCCAGTCCATAGCATCAATGCCTTCCTCTTGCAGGAACTGCTGACACACTCCAGCCACATGAGGTCTAGCATTGTCTTGCAGGAGGAACCCAGGGCCAACCGCACCAGCATATGGTCTCTCAAGGGGTCTGAGGATCTCATCTCTGTACCTAATGGCAGTCAGGCTACCCTTGGTGAGCACATGGAGGGCTGTGCGGCCCCCCAAAGAAATGCCACCCCACACCATGACTGACCCACCGCCAAACCGGTCATGCTGGAGGATGCTGCAGGCAGCAGAACGTTCTCCACGGCGTCTCCAGATTCTGTAACGTCTGTCACATGTGCTCAGTGTGAACCTGCGTTCATCTGTGAAGAGCACAGGGCGCCAGTGGCGAATTTGCCAATCTTGGTGTTCTCTGGCAAATGTCAAACATCCTGCATGGTGTTGGGCTGTAAGCACAACCCCCACCTGTGGACGTCGGGCCCTCATACCACCCTCATGGAGTCTGTTTCTGATCGTTTGAGCAGACACATGCACATTTGTGGCCTGCTGGAGGTCATTTTGCAGGGCTCTGGCAGTGCTCCTCCTGCTCCTCTTTGCACAAAGGCGGAGGTAGTGGTCCTGCTGCTGGGTTGTTGCCCTCCTACGGCCTCCTCCACGTCTCCTGATGTGCTGGCCTGTCTCCTGGTAGCGCCTCCATGCTCTGGACACTACGCTGACAGACACAGCAAACCTTCTTGCCACAGCTCGCATTGATGTGCCATCCTGGATGAGCTGCACTACCTGAGCCACTTGTGTGGGTTGTAGACTCCGTCTCATGCTACCACTAGAGTGAAAGCACCGCCAGCATTCAAAAGTGACCAAAACATCAGCCAGGAAGCATAGGAACTGAGAAGTGATCTGTGGTCACCACCTGCAGAACCACTCCTTTATTGGGGGTGTCTTGCTAATTGCCTATAATTTCCACCTGTTGTCTATTCCATTTGCACAACAGCATGTGAAATGTATTGTCAATCAGTGTTGCTTCCTAAGTGGACAGTTTGATTTCACAGAAGTGTGATTGACTTGGAGTTGCATTGTGTTGTTTAAGTGTTCCCTTAATTTTTTTGAATAGTGTAGACTTTTCTGCTGTATTATTGATTGTATGTTTGTTTATTCCATGTGTAACTCTGTGTTGTTGTATGTGTCGAACTGCTTTGCTTTATCTTGGCCAGGTCGCAGTTGCAAATGAGAACTTCCTCTCAACTAACCTACCTGGTTAAAAAAAAGGTTAAATAAAATAAATAAAAATGTCCTAACCGAATTGCCAAAACTAAAGTTTGTTTACAATAAATTTGTGGAGTGGTTGAAAAATGAGTTTTAATGACTCCAACCTAAGTGTATGTAAACTTCCGTCTTCAACTGTATATAATTTGGTCAGTATATATGCCATCTTGACATTTCTTATGCCAATAGGACATGGTTCACTGACTTTTGGGTGTCGGCAGCGGACTTCCTATGATCATATATGGCAAATGGACATAACATCCTGATTTGGTACTTTCAATACGTATATATGTCATTTAGACATTTCTTATGCCATTAGGACATGATTCACTGACTTTTGGGTTCGGGAGCCAACTTCCTATGATCACATATGGCAAATGGACATAACATAGGCCTTATGGACAAACTCAATAAAATAAGACAAATGTATGTCCATACGGTTACTACATATGTATAATTGGCAATATTTCACCCTTGACTTTGTGATCATTTCCCATATGAAATCCTACGGTGGGGCACTCTCGCCCCCCAATGGGATTTTTGGTTTATGAAGCTTGGCATTTGCAATATTCCGGTTGCAATATGTTTTTGATGAACTGCCGTCTGTTTGAATGGTATTTGCGATCGTGTATATGGTTTGCCCAATGCCAATAAGATGCCATTCATTTTTGTCCATTTCATGGGGGTCTTCCCTTACCTGAACACTAACTTTAACCCCTACCCTTACCCTAACCATAATCCTTACTTAATCATAACCATTTAAAATGTAAACTTTAATGGGGTAGGGACATCCCAAGGATTTCACATATTTTGCTCATTTGCGTAGTTCATTGTTTAAATCCAGCATTCACATCCAGCATTTTATTCAATGTCTTAATTTTCTGCACTGTGTTATCATTTACACACTGTCACATTTATTTTGTCTTAGTATCCCTCTATTTCAACCACAGCAAAAACTTTTCCTTGACAGAATAATTATTCTCCTCTGACTGTGCATTTTCTGCATTTATACTTTCGCCAATAGAGGTTTATTGACCAATTTCAATGGGTTCTGTACTCCTGAAGGCGTTGACTGTTTTTGTGCTTGCCAGTTAGCTAGCAGTTCTCAGCTGTCAGCAGCCATTGGCTAGCAGTTTCTGACTGGCATTAAAAACTGATGATTCCCATCATTTTTCGAGTCATTACTAAATCAAACATTAAACCTTGTAAACAACTAATGGTAATTTATGGTAACCTGGTAAACAATTAATTTAGACCCAATATTTATTTGATACAGGCGTTAATTTGCTGAAATGTGTGCCATTGCGCGGCTATGAGAAGGAAGATGAGGCTATTTGAGACTCGCCGATTTAATTGAAGTTTCACAGTAGGTTAATAACAATATAATCAAAACCAAATCAAAATCATAATAATAATACAATTGTAATAGCCTATGTAATATGATGCAGCTAAATATATTATCCTCCCCACAGATCTTATTTTAATCAGTTTTGTTCCCAGGGGGCTTACTTACCAGTTACATTTCTGTGCTCAACCAAATGTTTATTTCTTTGCTGCTCTCTCAGCGAACATGCTGAATCACATGCTGTGTCTTTTTGTTGACTTTAATGGGGGATCAACCCCAATAACAGTGGAGTTCTGTTCAAGACTGGAAAAGTTCACTCCTACTATCCCACCATTTTCCGAGGACTTCAATTACAGCATTCAGAAGAATAAGAGATCTATTGTTCCCATTTGGCATAACTGATCTATAACGTAATCTTTGCTGGAATCTATGAGCACACAGAAGTACAGTCAGGTAGCAGATATGACTAATGGTTACTTCTCCACCACATTTCCCTACACAAAAAAATATTGTTTTCACATATTAGTGTTATTTAACACTGTTCAACGCTGTTAAACATAGGAATTTGTGGTTTGGGGTGGATTATCCCTTTCAAAAGTTTGGATATCGGCAAACAAAGAAAGGCAAGCAACAACAAAGGACACATACTGTAGGTACATACTGCGCAGTGGAGCTTGGTAGGAGAAGCTATAGGAGGACGGCTCATTGGAATGGCTGGAATGGAACAGCGTCAAACATGTCGCTTCCATACAGTTGAAGTCGGAAGTTTACATACACTTAGGTTGGAGTCATTAAAACTCGTTTTTCAACCACTCCACAAATTTCTTGTTTACAAACTATCGTTTTGGCAAATTGGTTAGGACATCTACTTTGTGCATGACACAAGTCATTTTTCCAACAATTGTTTACAGACAGATTATTTCACTTATATCACTGTATCACAATTCCAGTGGGTCAGAAGTTTACATACACTAAGTTGACTGTGCCTTTAAACAGCTTGGAAAATTCTAGGAAATTATGTCATGGCTTTAGAAGCTTCTGATAGTCTAATTGACATAATTTGAGTCAATTGGAGGTGTACCTGAGGATGTATTTCAAGGCCTACCGTCAAACTCAGTGCCTCTTTGCTTGACATCATGGGAAAATCAAAAAAAAATCTGCCAAATTGTAGACCTCCACAAGTCTGGTTCATTCTTGGGAGAAATTTCCAAACACTGGAAGGTACCATGTTCATCTGTACAAACAATAGTATGCAAGTATAAACACCATGGGACCACACAGCTGTCACACCACTCAGGAAGGAGATGCATTCTGTCTCCTAGAGATGAAGTACTTTGGTGCGAAAAGTGCAAATCAATCCCAGAACAACAGCAAAGGACCTTGTGAAGATGCTGGAGGAAACAGGTACAAAAGTATCTATATCCACAGAAAAACTAGTCCTATATCGACATAAACTGGAAGGCCGCTCAGCAAGGAATAAGCCACTGCTCCAACAGCCATAAGAAAAGCCAGACTATGGGTTGCAACTACACATGGGGACAAAGATTGTACTTTTTGGAGAAATGTTCTCTGGTCTGATGAAACAAAAGTAGAACTGTTTGGCCATAATGACCATCGTTTTGTTTGGAGGAAAAGGGGAGAGGCTTGCAAGCCCGAAGAACACCATCCCAACCGTGAAGCACGGGGGTGGCAGCATCATGTTGTGGGGGTGCTTTGCTGCAGGAGGGACTGGTGCACTTCACAAAATAGATGGCATCATGAGGCTGGAAAATTATGTGGATATATTGAAGCAACATCTCAAGACATCAGTCAGGAAGTTAAAGCTTGGTTGCAAATGGTTCTTCCAAATAGACAATGACCCCAAGCATACTTCCAAAGTTGTGGCAAAACGGCTTAAGGACAACAAAGTCAAGGTATTGGAGTGGCCATCACAAAGCCCTGACCTTAATCCCCAAGACAATTTGTGGGCAGAACTGAAAAAGTGTGTGCGAGCAAGGAGGCCTACAAACCTGATTAAGTTACACCAGCTCTGTCAGGAGGAATGGGCCAAAATTCACCCAACTTTTTGTGGGAAGCTTGTGGAAGGCTACCCGAAATGTTTGACCCAAGTCAAACAATTTAAAGGCAATGCTACCAAATACTAATTGAGTGTATGTAAACTTCTGACCCACTGGGAATGTGGTGAAAGAAATATAAGCTGAAAAAAATAATTTTCTCTACTATTATTCTGACATTTCACATTCTTAAAATAAAGTGGTGATCCTAACTGACCTAAGACAGGGAATGTTTACTAGGATTACATGTCAGGAATTGTGAAAAACTGAGTTTAAATGTATTTGGCTAAGGTGTTTGTAAACTTCCGACTTCAACTGTATATCACTATGTTAAGTCAGAATTTCTCGTTGGTGTTGATTTAGCATGTCCATTTCGTAATGGGAAGTCCTTATGGATATATATTGGCAATGTACACTGTCAACTTGCAGTTGAGCATGTTCACAGTGACAATATAGCATATGTGTAATGGACACTGTCCAATCGCGCGTTGGTGTTAATTTCATTTGGTGTCCATCACCATTTGGTGATGGTAAATCCCTCATTAAATACATTTGCAATGTACACTGTCCATTTGCAATGTATTACAATGGGCATTTACCAACATGGATTGGATAGGCTCTAATATACTGCAGAAAGGCCCAATTTACTGGTTTGTTGAACTCGGGATGGCCAAGCAGTGATAGTGGTTCCTCTCCACAGCTCGTTGGGGTTGATTTCAGCCTGTCCATTTGGTGATGGTAAATCCCTCATTAAATACATTGGAAATGTACACTGTCCATTTGCAATGTAAAATGTACAATGCCAGTATATTATACTGCCATCAAGTCAGCCATCAGTCAATAAGATATCATACTGACACCAAACTTATACATACTGACACCAAACTCACTTTGTCCAACTTTTTTAGAAGCCAACTATAACATATTTCAGATCCGGCCCACAATTCACAGCGCCTTCTGTTAAAGCCATAAAAAAACCTTCCAAAACATAGTTACATTCAACCTGCGGGTCCAGTTCTGACATTATGTGTAGGCATAGCTGAGGCGACCCCGAATCCCGAGTTTCGGGTCGATAGGTAATTCAGAGGCCGAGCAAGGACCTTAATTAATGGCCAGTAATGTGTAGGGTCAGTTTCTATGGGTCGAGGCTGTTTCAATGCACCTAGTCTTGTAATTCTGGGACTTTTCTAAATATCATAATTTTCACGATGTTAAAGATGAATTGAGTACATTGCAAATGAATGAGGCTGTTTCTCGGCCTGAGAACCTTCTAAAGCCACATAACTCACTGTGCACAACCAACTTAAGCTCTAGAACAGGTTTATAACGTTTCAGAGCTCTAGGTCTGACAATTCTTTGATGGTTCGGACATCGATATCTATTACAGGCTCTGTGTGTGTGTGTTTTTTCTTGGACATCTGATTGGAGAACTGACTGATTTACAGTTAATGAGGGTTGCCTTTTTAACCCTTCGAAACATCTCCTATCTCCCATTTAAGGCACTTCATGATGTCACAGAAAGCTGAAAGTAAACACATATCCTCATTGGGGCAGGTTTTTACATAATCCTGAGTTTCAAGTCTGACTGATTTACAGTGGGTTGAATGCAGTGTTTTTCACTAACTGTAGGTTGTGAAATAAAAACCACTTGTAGGGTCAATTAAACCACTTTCGGTTGCCCCAGGAAGCTTAAAATCAACATAGTAATCCTCATAGTGGCCTGATGGAATGTCATTGAAGTCAGTTTGATATGGCAATCATAACCCACATAGGCATCAGGTTGAAGTTAGGGGAGCAGGCAATATATTCTGTTAGAAGAAAGCACCATGTTTTCACTGTTAAGGGTTAATTCCACATGGTACAGATCGGAAAACGTTCCTGTTGTTGAATTGTGCCTCTAGCCTTAACGGTTCTACCACTGTCATCCAAAAGCACCTCAAATGTAGGTCAGGCTTCATTTTGGGCTTGTTCTATGACCTTTCTGGATGTCAATATATTACCCCAATAACATTAGAGACAGCTGCTACTCACTAGTGGCTCTTTATATGCCCCCCAAACATAATCTGGAAATATATAAAATTCAGACTATACATGGATACGGTCAGACTTCATTTTGGCCTAATGATGTCATTGATCTTCGAGTCGGAATGTCGTAGCACTAGAAAGAGGCCAGAGTTCCCAGAGTTGGAATTCCAAGTTGGATGACTGTTCAAATCGATTTTTCCCAGTCAGAGCTTGTTTTTCCCCAAGTTCCCAGTTGTTTTGAACGCAGAAAAACCCATAAAACCTACCATTCATTTTTTCCCATTGAGTTTTTTAGAAACACTTCAAATGTGTGTAATGTGTAGGCGTACCCCGGCGTGACATTTTGAGAACCGTGTAAATCTCTTTAGGACAAAGTGACTTATCAATATATTTGCCTGTATTTACCCCCCCCCCCCAAAAAAAAATGCTAATTAGCTGCTAATGTGGCTTTCATAAAGAATTACAAATGCCATGATGATCTGAAGAAGACTGAATCGAGGCAAAGGTAAGAATCTCTGTATTAATGATAAAATGTTAGCTAAATGTTAGCTAAATGTAGTAATGAATAATTGGCTACATTTATTTAAATAGTCTTAAGTAGTCTTGTGTGAAGTCTACTTCGATGCTAATTAGCATTTTCAAATCTGAGTGTATATAAAGCCAATTATTTTGATAAGTCACATTGTCCGAGAGAAATGTACATGGTTATGAAAACGTTACGCCAGGGTTAGCCTATACGAAACAAAATCCTTGTTTTAAGTGTTTCTAAAGTCCCCTATGGAAAAAATGAATGGTGGAAAAACAATTGGAACCATTTTCCTGTTCAACAGCTACGTTTTATGGGTACTAGGACACCTCCACTGTGGGGCTCCATACCACCTAGCCATAAAATAAGCGCAGCTCTCTGAGCTCTCTCTAAGGGGACTGAGGCTTTCATCGTTTCTTATATATATGCACAAGCCAAATAGATGCTCAGTCAGAGCTTCATAATAAAACACAGAGCCAACCTAGTTACAAAAATATACAATATAAAATTGTGTAGCCTACATTGTGTACATTTTCACTTTTGGAATGACAACGTATTTTGGAGGATTTTAATCCGTCCAAGGATCGGTGACGTTTGCCGTATTTTCCCTGTCCTGCATTTACATACTGCGCCTTGCAGAACGAATCTTTTGGATGAGTGCCTGGTCATTGAGATACAAGCTGCATGCATCACTGCATAACTCGAAGCAAATACAGACATTCAAGATTTGACATTGAAACATTTTAAGTTTGGATATTTAATTGAGGTTCATGTTCAGAAATCTTCGACGGACTGGTTGTCACCAGAGAGCACCAAAAGGATGGGATATGGAAACAAAACCCTGAAAGAATGCACGGTCTTGCTTTGCGTCGCCACCATCCTGCTTTTAGCGGAGAGCAGAAGAGTGAAGCAACCTAGATGCCCCGCATCTTGTACGTGCACCAAAGATAATGCATTGTGTGAAAATATAAGATCGGTCCCTCACAGCTTTCCACCTGATGTCTTTTCCTTGTAAGTGCTTGGAATTAAATATTGTAAATTATTTAAATAATAATATTGGCAATGGCATTATGATGGGGATATCGTATGATCTCTCTTTTGTCGAGTATTAGGAACATGTTGAATGGAATAAATAACACCGTAAACAAAGCAGCTAATTTAAATAATGTACGGCTACAATCAAATTAAATGGTTGATATATTATCAATAACGTGAATCTTTTGTACCATGTTTCTATTCAGATCTTTTCTCAAATCAGGATTCACCCAAATCACTGGAGGAAGCTTCTTACACTCCCCAGCGCTACATCTTCTGTGAGTTTTGACGTTACTAAACGACGTTTTATAATATACGTTAACATGATGGTCCATGTGCATTAACATAGCACAGCTCTGCTCCCTCAGAGGAAGAGCAGGATTATGTAATAACACACTACATGAACTCAGTGGGGCGTAGGATATTGGCTGCTTAGCTCAAATAAAAGCTGCCCAATGAAATGAAACCAAAAACTTTTCTCGGGAATACTGTTACTCCACTGCAGTAAATCGATTGTCTGAGGACCCACCCATATCTCACCATGATAGGCTACAGTGTGAAAACATTTCAGGAAAACATGCATTTGTGGCATGGTGGTTTCCCTCATGCCTAATGATGCAAAATGAGTCAAGAGTTTGTGGGCAATATTAATAATACTGAATAGGCTATGTTATGACAAGTTATGTTGGGACCACATATGTTATTGTTATAGGCTTGTGAAACAGAGTTGTTTTGGAAACGCAGAGTAAGAAAACATTACAAGTGTGAACAGAAGGATTAGGCTACATGAAAATGAAGTGGTTCACATTTTTTTTAGCAGTGGGTTGCTTGGAAACTCAACCACAATGTGAAATATTTATATTCAAGTGTGAGTAAAAGCAAAAATGTTATAGAAATGATGGAATGTAAACTATTTTCTTAACAGCCTATTCACTGCCAACACATTTGACTCAATTGATGAGGATGCATTCCTAGGTCTACCGCATCTGGAGTACCTGTGAGTTGTACTCTCTCTATTGGATACGATCCTCAAATGCATCATATGATGATTAAATCTCAAAATATGTTATTAAATGTTAACTCATTCACAGGTTTATCGAAAACAACAAAATTGCAACAATATCACAATATGCATTCCGGGGCCTAAAAGCAGTTATACACCTGTAAGTATAAGAATGTCATTTTTTACTTAATTACAATCCGAAATCATGTAAAATGTGTTAGAACAATGGACTTGTGTCATTTGCATATTGTGTTAACCATACTTGAACATTTTTCGAGTCACAAGCTAGTCTCAAGGTCTGAGTCTCAAATTGAGTCCCAAGTAGAACGTCCAAGACGTGCATTCTTAGTCACACGTTTTTTTATTAAGTCAAGTCTCAAATCAAGATTTAAAAAAATATCTATACATGCAATGACTTGTTCAAATACAAATATTTGTCAATTGAGGCTACCAGACAAGTCTTTTTCATTATTTTGTCTACAACACATTTTGATGATGTAATAATTCATTAAAAAAAACAAATTCCAAATGCAAGCTTCATAAGTAAATTATGCATTTCAAGCCATATTGACTTACCAAAAGAACCGTAGGCCTATGCTAGTAATTGTTGCTTGATGCCAAATTGCGGGTGAGATTGCAAAGTAAACTGTTAGCCTAATATTTTTGATCACCGAACAATTTTGGAGCTGCATATGACAATCCAACGCACCCGATCCTATAGCTTACAGCAAATCATAGGTTCTCAAGCTTTGAAACACGCATTTTTAGAGGTTGCGGATCAAAGAGTTTGTGAACCTATGAACGAGCGAACATATTGCTGATTTGCGTCAAATTGTAGGGAGAGGATTGCCATACATGCAGTTCCAAAAATTGTTTGGTGATCACGTATAAGCAAGCGCACGCACACAGGTCGAACCAGCGCGCACAATCGCTGCGCGAATGTTGTCTGTCATTACAGCCGTAAACGGTGCTGCATTTTTTAAACGCAATATACACAAATAAACGATGTTTTCCACCAGCATTTTGAGCTGAACGTAAATCATGTTTGCAATGTCACCGCCTACCTGTAGCCTATTGTCAGGAGAATTCTATACTCTTGTTCATTTACCAATTCAATTATGATACCCTCAGTCTGTTTTATCAGGATTTGTAAGATACTGATAGAAACGAAAACAGACAGAGGCCCAGTCTACCAAAGTTAAATGTTTATTCACGGGAACGTTCTGAAGTCAAGAATACAAATCTATTTATTTTATACTGACTTCTCACGCCCACACATACACACAAACATACGCATACACATGTCCTGCTACGCACACACTGTCTGTCTCACTTCCCAGCCGACAGAGAGAGTGACTTTGTCCTTGAGACGTACTCCCCGTTCTCTCCCAAATCTCTAGTCAGGTCAGCACCAAGCTGAGACAGTGTGTTTAGAATACCATAAAGACATATTGTTTTACCCTAATTCTGACTAGGACTACACATTTATTGATTATGATTTCATACATTATAATCAATTCCATACAATTATATGTTTCAAGGCGGAATATTCTAATCCTTCAATTAACAGACAATTCTCACCTATCACCTATGCAGCGGAGGTTGAGGATCAGTTGGAAGGCATGGTCTGTCTGTAGCCTTTTTCTTCCTCATAAATATCGTTCTTGATTTAATATGTTACATCTTCATCCTATAAGTATTGAAGGAAGTGCTAGGTTAGTTATCTTTAGACATATAACCAGTACCCACCACTGAGGTATATAATTCACCCAACCAAGGCCTATCATCTGAAATATGAAAATTAACAATTAAATCACCAGGTAGCCTATTGTTCTGGCAAAGATCCGTTGCAGATTGCTAAACTGTATTTTATATGGATAATATGAATGCAGGCTACTCAGTTTTTTGACAAACAAAACCAGAGAAAATGAAACAAGTGCTTTATGGTCACTAATCGGGAAATGTGCCTTTGCTCGCCAATGCTGATGTCTGGTCATTGGTCAAACGTCTCTGGCTGCATGGAGAGTAAGTGTCCCACAAAATGAATGACAAAACATTACACAACCTGGCCAGATCATTTCAAGTCATCAGTCTCAAGGCAAAGTTGAGATCCACGTCTTGAGTTTCCAAATCCAGTCTCAAGTCATCAAATTTGTGACTTGAGTCCGACTCAAGTCAAAGTCATGTGACTCTAGTCCGCACCTCTGTTGCTTTTCCCATGGTGCATAGCATTATCAAAACCATTGTTCACTGAGGCCTCCCATAGGTACATTCAAATATTAAGCAAATGTACCTCAATTGTATTATTGTGAAAACTGCATATGATGCAAATCCTATTTCAGTGATATTAAGCAAGGTTAGCCTCCTTCACTTCTGCCATATCAAGTTGCCAAAGGACACTGTGGTGGGTCTATGTAAACTTGGTGACCTCTCTGACTGGGAATACTTCCAGTTTTCATTTCAGAATATTTGCTAATAGGGGAGACCGGGGATGGTTGTAACACTTTATTATATATACAAACTGCAAATGCATGGTGTTGTCTTAAATACAAGGAGTGAAGTGTTACAATCTACCCCATGATCTGGGTTAGTTGTAAAAGTGCTTGAGGTGAATTGTAACAGATTGAAAAAGTTCATAAATCATGACATGCAACACATTTTTGAACGCCTTCATTGAGACCATGAGAGCAACATTGCCATGTTTAACATTTTGTTTGGCAGAAATAATAATAAATATAAATAATAAAAATGTTAATTTGTATTTTTTTTTAACTAGGCATGTTATTTAACCCTCCACTAAATGGTCTTTCTCAACCAGACAACAACTAGGCTAAACTAAACACCTGAACATTTCTGGTGTGTGTGTGATTGTATGTTGAACATTTAATCAGTCACAGTTGCGACAGTGGTACAGGCTTGGTGCCTACATAATTTGCATTCCTAGCACTGCAACCAGACCTCCTCGGACTTGGAATTGTTAAAGTGCTCCATGCACACCATGCAGAACTTTTCCTCGATGAAGGAATCTGAATCTTCTGGTTCAATCTGCTTTATTTTTTATTTTTTTTCTGAAGCAGGACAGTTTTTGTTGTTGTTTGGTGTGGTTTGTTTTGGCTTTCTTCTTTCGATCTGTTTTTCTTTTAGGAAGAGCAACATTTGTTTTGCCTTCCGAGTGATTGAATGGGTACATCAACTGGGTTGAAATCAGAAGAGTAATCAGGCGTTTCCACCTGGCCTAGAGAGTTGGCCTGGAAGGCAGCTGGAGAGGTGGCCTGGAAGGCAGCTGGAAAGATGGCCTAGAAGGCAGCTGGAGAGGTGGCCTGGAAGGCAGCTGGAGAGGTGGCCTGGAAGGCAGCTGGAGAGGTGGCCTGGAAGGCAGCTGGAGAGGTGGCCTGGAAGGCAGCTGGAGAGGTGGCCTGGAAGGCAGCTGGAGAGGTGGCCTGGGAGGCAGCTGGAGAGGTGGCCTGGATAGCAGTGGGCACAGTGGGCATAAATCAGCTGCCCTCAAGAGATACTCTTGACAACTTCTGCTCCTGCTCGTCAACGAAGACCCTGTTTCCACTACGGTAGCCTACAAGCTCTCTCGACCCCTTCTCCAGTGGTTTCTTTCTCTCTTTGCAGAATCTGCACAGCATCACATGACATATGCCATACAACTTTGCAACTGATCTGATTGATTCCCCCTGCTCTGTTACATCATTTTACGTTATTTTCAAAGTGTGGAGAGGTCCTCCCCTGTCTGTCTTTCTCTTCCATGATCTAGGCATGCTGAAAGTAAAAGAAAACATGTACCAAAAACATCCAGTTTTAGTCGGGGTTAATTGTAACATGTTACAACCAACCCTGACCCTTGCAGCCATTAGCTAGCTTCCATTTTAGCTAAATGTTAAAACTTTACCATTGCTAACTTGCATCAAATATCTCTACACAGACTGGTTATAAACCTGATATAAGTTTGGTGAATGAAGCTACTGTCAGGTGCGTGAATGAGGACCCAAAAGCGAATTAACAAACAGAGTTTCTTTAATGATGAACACACGTGGGCTCAGATGGACAGGTAGATTCCGACAGGACAGGACAAGGTTGCAGCAAACACGATGATAGTCTGGTTCAGGCATGAGACACACAAACAAGAATCCGACAAAGACAGGAGCAGAAACAGAGAGAGATATAGGGACCTAATCAGAGGGAAAAAGGGAACAGGTGGGAAAAGGGGTGAATGAGGTAGTCAGAGAAGACAAGGAACAGCTGGGGGAAAGAGGGACAGAAACGGTAACCTAGTACGACCAGCAGAGGGAGACAGGGTGAAAGGAAAGGACAGAAAGACACAACATGACAATACATGACAGTACCCCCCCACTCACCGAGCGCCTCCTGGCGCACTCGAGGAGGAAACCTGGCGGCAACGGAGGAAATCCTCGATCAGCGCACGGTCCAGCACGTCCCGAGAGGGAACCCAACTCCTCTCCTCAGGACCGTACCCCTCCCAATCTACGAGGTACTGGTGACCACGGCCCCGAGGACGCATGTCCAAAATCCTACGGACCCTGTAGATGGGTGCGCCCTCGACAAGGATGGGGGGGGGGGGGGGAAGACGAGCGGGGGCGCGAAGAACGGGCTTGATACAGGAGACATGGAAGACCGGGTGGACGCGACGAAGGTATCGCGGAAGAAGAAGTCGAACTGCGACAGGATTAATGACCCGAGAAATACGGAACGGACCAATGAACCGCGGGGTCAACTTGCGAGAAGCCGTCTTAAGGGGAAGGTTCTGAGTGGAGAGCCAAACTCTCTGACCGCGACAATATCTAGGACTCTTAGTTCTACGCTTATTAGCAGCCCTCACAGTCTGCGTCCTATAACGGCAAAGTGCAGACCTGACCCTCTTCCAGGTGCGCTCGCAACGTTGGACAAAAGCCTGAGCGGAGGGGACGCTGGACTCGGCGAACTGAGATGAGAACAGCGGAGGCTGGTACCCGAGGCTACTCTGAAAAGGAGATAGCCCGGTCGCAGACGAAGGAAGCGAGTTGTGGGCGTATTCTGCCCAGGGGAGCTGTTCTGACCAAGACGCAGGGTTGCGAAAAGAAAGACTGCGTAAGATGCGACCAATAGTCTGATTGGCCCGTTCTGCTTGACCGTTAGACTGGGGGTGAAAGCCGGAAGAGAGACTGACGGAAGCCCCAATCAAACGGCAAAACTCCCTCCAAAATTGAGACGTGAATTGCGGACCTCTGTCCGAAACGACGTCTGACGGAAGGCCATGAATTCTGAAAACATTCTCGATGATGATTTGTGCCGTCTCTTTAGCAGAAGGAAGCTTAGCAAGGGGAATGAAATGAGCCGCCTTAGAGAACCTATCGACAACCGTAAGAATAACAGTCTTCCCCGCTGACGAAGGCAGTCCGGTGACAAAATCTAAGGCGATGTGAGACCACGGTCGAGAGGGAATGGGAAGCGGCCTGAGACGGCCGGCAGGAGGGGAGTTACCGGACTTAGTCTGCGCGCAGACCGAACAAGCAGCCACGAAACGACGCGTGTCATGCTCCCGGGTGGGCCACCAAAAACGCTGGCGAATGGAAGCAAGCGTACCCCGAACGCCAGGGTGGCCGGCTAACTTGGCAGAGTGAGCCCACTGAAGAACGGCCAGACGAGTAGGAACGGGAACGAAAAGAAGGTTCCTAGGACAAGCGCGCGGCGACGGAGTGTGAGTGAGCGCTTGCTTTACCTGCCTCTCAATTCCCCAGACAGTCAACCCGACAACACGCCCCTCAGGGAGAATCCCCTCGGGGTCAGTGGAGGCTACTGAAGAACTGAAGAGACGAGATAAAGCATCAGGCTTGGTGTTCTTAGAGCCCGGACGATAAGAAATCACGAACTCGAAACGAGCGAAAAACAGCGCCCAACGCGCCTGACGCGCATTAAGTCGTTTGGCAGAACGGATGTACTCAAGGTTCCTATGGTCAGTCCAAATGACAAAAGGAACGGTCGCCCCCTCCAACCACTGTCGCCATTCGCCTAGGGCTAACCGGATGGCGAGCAGTTCGCGGTTTCCCACATCATAGTTACGTTCCGACGGCGACAGGCGATGAGAAAAATACGCGCATGGGTGGACCTTGTCGTCAGAGAGGGAGCGCTGAGAAAGAATGGCTCCCACGCCCACCTCTGACGCGTCAACCTCGACAACGAACTGTCTAGAGACGTCAGGTGTAACAAGGATAGGAGCGGATGTAAAACGATTCTTGAGGAGATCAAAAGCTCCCTGGGCGGAAACGGACCACTTAAAGCACGTCTTGACAGAAGTAAGGGCTGTGAGAGGAGCTGCCACCTGACCGAAATTACGGATGAAACGACGATAGAAGTTCGCGAAGCCGAGAAAGCGCTGCAGCTCGACGCGTGACTTAGGGGCGGGCCAATCAATGACAGCTTGGACCTTAGCGGGATCCATCTTAATGCCTTCAGCGGAAATAACAGAACCGAGAAATGTGACGGAGGAGGCATGAAAAGTGCACTTCTCAGCCTTCACAAAAAGACAATTCTCTAAAAGGCGCTGGAGGACACGTCGAACGTGCTGAACATGAATCTGGAGTGACGGTGAAAAAATCAGGATATCGTCAAGGTAAACGAAAACAAAGATGTTCAGCATGTCTCTCAGGACATCATTGACTAATGCCTGAAAGACAGCTGGAGCGTTAGCGAGGCCGAAAGGAAGAACCCGGTATTCAAAGTGCCCTAACGGAGTGTTAAACGCCGTCTTCCACTCGTCCCCCTCCCTGATGCGCACGAGATGGTAAGCGTTACGAAGGTCCAACTTAGTGAAAAACCTGGCTCCCTGCAGGATCTCGAAGGCTGAAGACATAAGAGGAAGCGGATAACGATTCTTCACTGTTATGTCATTCAGCCCTCGATAATCTATGCAGGGGCGCAGAGACCCGTCCTTCTTCTTGACAAAAAAAACCCCCGCTCCGGCGGGAGAGGAGGAGGGGACTATGGTACCGGCGTCAAGAGCTACAGACAAATAATCCTCGAGAGCCTTACGTTCGGGAGCCGACAGAGAGTATAGTCTACCCCGGGGGGGAGTGGTTCCCGGAAGGAGATCAATACTACAATCATACGACCGGTGTGGAGGAAGAGAGGTGGCCCTGGACCGACTGAACACCGTGCGCAGATCGTGATATTCCTCCGGCACCCCTGTCAAATCACCAGGCTCCTCCTGTGAAGAAGAGACAGAGGAAACAGGAGGGATAGCAGACATTAAACATTTCACATGACAAGAGACGTTCCAGGAGAGGATAGAATTACTAGACCAATTAATGGAAGGATTATGACAAACTAGCCAGGGATGGCCCAAAACAACAGGTGTAAAAGGTGAACGAAAAATTAAAAAAGAAATGGTTTCGCTATGATTACCAGAAACAGTGAGGGTTAAAGGTAGCGTCTCACGCTGAATCCTGGGGAGAGGACTACCATCCAGGGCGAACAAGGCCGTGGACTCCCTTAACTGTCTGAGAGGAATGTCATGTTCCCGAGCCCAGGTCTCGTCCATAAAACAGCCCTCCGCCCCAGAGTCTATTAAGGCACTGCAGGAAGCTGACGAACCGGTCCAGCGTAGATGGACCGACAAGGTAGTGCAGGATCTTGAAGGAGAGACAGGAGTAGTAGCGCTCACCAGTAGCCCTCCGCTTACTAATGAGCTCTGGCTTTTACTGGACATGAAGTGACAAAATGACCAGCAGAACCGCAATAGAGACAGAGGCGGTTGGTGATTCTCCGTTCCCTCTCCTTAGTCGAGATGCGGATACCTCCCAGCTGCATAGGCTCAGCTCCCGAGCCGGCAGAGGAAGATGGTAGTGATGCGGAGAGGGGGGCAACGGAGAACGCGAGCTCCTTTCCACGAGCTCGGTGACGAAGATCAACCCGTCGCTCAATGCGAATAGCGAGTTCAATCAAGGAATCCACGCTGGAAGGAACCTCCCGGGAGAGAATCTCATCCTTTACCTCTGCGCGGAGACCCTCCAGAAGACGAGCGAGCAAAGCCGGCTCGTTCCAGCCACTGGAGGCAGCAAGAGTGCGAAACTCAATAGAGTAGTCTGTTATGGATCGATTGCCTTGACATAGGGAAGACAGGGCCCTGGAAGCCTCCTCCCCAAAAACAGATCGATCAAAAACCCGTATCATCTCCTCCTTAAAGTCCTGATACTGGTTAGTACACTCAGCCCTTGCCTCCCAGATTGCCGTGCCCCACTCACGAGCCCGTCCAGTAAGGAGAGATATGACGTAGGCGACACGAGCAGTGCTCCTGGCGTAAGTGTTGGGCTGGAGAGAAAACACAATATCACACTGGGTGAGGAACGAGCGGCATTCAGTGGGCTCCCCAGAGTAACACGGCGGGTTATTGATTCTGGGCTCCGGAGATTCGAAAGCCCTGGAAGTGGCCGGTGGATCGAGGCGGAGATGGTGAACCTGTTCTGTGAGGTTGGAGACTTGGGTGGCCAGGGTCTCAACGGCATGTCGAGCAGCAGACAATTCCTGCTCGTGTCTGCCTAGCATCGCTCCCTGGATCTCGACGGCTGAGTGGAGAGGATCCGAAGTCGCTGGGTCCATTCTTGGTCGGATTCTTCTGTCAGGTGCGTGAATGAGGACCCAAAAGCGAATTAACAAACAGAGTTTCTTTAATGATGAACACACGTGGGCTCAGATGGACAGGTAGATTCCGACAGGACAGGACAAGGTTGCAGCAAACACGATGATAGTCTGGTTCAGGCATGAGACACACAAACAAGAATCCGACAAAGACAGGAGCAGAAACAGAGAGAGATATAGGGACCTAATCAGAGGGAAAAAGGGAACAGGTGGGAAAAGGGGTGAATGAGGTAGTCAGAGAAGACAAGGAACAGCTGGGGGAAAGAGGGACAGAAACGGTAACCTAGTACGACCAGCAGAGGGAGACAGGGTGAAAGGAAAGGACAGAAAGACACAACATGACAATACATGACAGCTACACTTTTATACAATCACAAAAACACATTCGGTCAAAATAATGACTTTCTTACCTCAAAATCAGATTTCTGTCAATAGAATTTGCAGAGTTTATCACAGTGACTTGCTTTTTCACATAAGGATTCAGGACTAAACTGAGCATGTGCACAGTGAATCATATGATTCTACCTCGCTCCTGATTGGAGGAATTGCAAGTGTTACAACTGTCCCGTGTCACCACCATCCCGTTTTACCCTACACTCCTTTGTATAGAAAAAAAAGGCAAACATGAGTGGACATATAAGTTTGTCGAATCGTAATTCTAAGAATGTATCGCCTTTCACTATTTTCAGTAGATTGTCTGAGTGTACTGTGTACTCTTGACAATCAAATTATAACCAAGAACAATATGTCCTGGGGTGCAAAACAAAACATGATTTCTGCTCTGTAACCTCTCCTCCTTACTCATTCTGGACCGAAGTGACAGTCAGGGCAGTGACAGGGGGGAAACATAATGCTGAGTTCCAAGAACAACTCTTTTTAGAAGTCAGACACAATGTATTGTGTTGATTCAGGACATACTGTATTTTGTGGTCTAAAACACAATGTTTTCCTTTTTTAAATTTTTTATCAGGAGCCTGGCCTATAATAACCTGGGTACATTACCCAAAGATGTTTTCAAGGGCATGGATGCTTTGGTGAAAGTGTGAGTATTTTTTTATTTTCTTCACATAACCAGCCGCTTAATCTGCAACATCGCCATCTAAAGTGTACTTATGTAAAACAAAAAAAAGTGTTTTATTTTCATTCAAAATATTCAGGTTTTGATTTATGCATACTGTGTTAACCTGTTTTACCAGGGATCTGAAAGGGAACAACCTGGAATGTGACTGCAAACTAAAGTGGCTGGTGGAGTGGATGCATACCACCAATGCGATGGTTGATCAGATCCTCTGCAGTGGGCCCCCGCTTTTTCAAGGGAAACTGATCAATGACCTTGTGCCCGGGTCTTTTGACTGCATAACTGCAGGTGATTGGTGCAATTATTTAAAATAAAATAAAATGTTATTTGTCACATGCGCCGAATACAACAGTGAAATGCTTACTTACAAGCCCTTAACCAACAATGCAGTTAAGAAAAACACATGTAATTAAGGAAAAAATAGATGAGTAAAAAATAAGAAATAAAAGTAACAAATAATTAAAGAGCAGCAGTAAAATAACAATTGCGAGGCTATATACAGGGGGTACCGGTACAGAGTCAATGTGCTCGGGCACAGGTTAGTCGAGGTAATTGAGGTAATATGTACATGTAGGAAGAGTTAAAGTGACTATGCATTGCACACCTTGCAATGTTAATCTCCTTAACCACTGCTGCTTCATGCTATTCAGCAGTGGCCATTACACAATAGACTCAAAGACTGTAAATTAATTACAAGTCAGAATAAAGTGAAAATGATAACACTAATACTGTAGAGTATGTACCTAGAGTAGCCTACAAACACTAAAAACAGTCACCAAGGAAGAATGCCAGTAATGTTGCCTTCTCTGGTAGTGATGGTAATCCTTATCAACTTCGACTTCAAGTCATCTGCCCTGGGCTCTTTGTGTACCTCTGACCCAATCTTCGGGATACCCAAGAGGAAATGCAGGCGAAAAAGAGAAGAGTGGGCATCCTGGTGGGACTAAGGCAAAGGGAAAACCGGCGACCACTTCCCTGTATTCTATTGGCCACTTGATAATAAGATGGAAGACTGATCGCAGCTTTGCTGTCAACGGGACTCTCGTAACTGCAATATTCTGTTTTTCTGAAACATGGCTTTCAGACCCCCCGCAGCTATCCAACTCAGTGGATTCTCCATTTACTGAGCGTACAGGACATTGGATTCAGGGAAATCAAAAGGGGAGGGGTAAGTCTCTTCATCACCAACAATGTATTGTTCACCCGTCTTGGAATTTCCACGATGGTGAAATGCAGACCCTCCTACCTCTCGAGAGTGTTGATGTATATATTCCACCTCAGGCCTACTACAACAACAAGCTGGCACTTAACGAACTGTACGAGGCTGCTTTTCTTGGTGCCAGTAATTTTATTTCCGTGTCACTAAGACACTTGATTCCCAACTTCTATGAACACGTCTCCTTTGCCACTAAGGGCGATAAAGTCCTAGACCACTGTTACTCAACCCACATGCAAGCATACAAGGCCCACCATGATCCCCCTTAGGCAAATCAGATCATGACTCATGCTTCCTGTTTACAAACAGAAGCTCAAACAGGAAGTACCTGTGATGCGTTCCGTGGACATTTATTTACAATGACGGTAGATAAATGATACCCAAAGCGGAAGCTATACTGCAGGACTGCTTTCCTAGATCTGACTGGAATATGTTCTGGGACTGCACCGATAGCATCAACGAGCTGGCAACCACAGTCACCGGCTTCATCAGGAAACGCATTGCAGATGCTTCCCCAATCAAAAGCCCTGGATTAACACTGAGGTAAGTGCTAAAATAAAGGACAGAAATATTGCACACACAGGGCTACCACAGCCAACCCCGGCACTATGGCTGACACAAACACGTACAAGAAGTTCCGCTACAACCTCCGCAAAGCCATCAAACAGACGAAAGGACAATATGGGAATCCTATTACACCGGCTCTGACACTCGACGTATGTGGCAGGGGCTACAGTCCATTACAGATTACAAAGGAAGGCCTAGCCGTGATCTGCCCAACGATGCCTCTCTACCAGACGAACTCAATGCATTTTATGCACGCTTCGATAAAAACAACACCAAGCTGTGCATGAGGGCCCCCGCCATTTCATTGGACTGGGTGATCTCGCTCTGAGGCCGACGTGAGTAAAGCTTTTAATCTGTTCAATACTCGCAAGGCCACGGGGCCAGACGGTTCTCACAACATCTGGCATCTTCACAGTCATTTTCAACCTCTACTGATCCCAGTCTGTAATCCCCACGTCTCAAGCTGACCACCATCATTCCTGTTCCCAAGAACTCAAAGGCTACCTATCACAATGACTATGGCCCTGTAGCACTCACATCTGTAATCATAAAATGCTTTGAAAGGCTGGTCATGGCACACATCAACTCCATCATCCCAGACACCTTAGTCCAGGTGTCTCCAAAAAAGTTTTAAATTATTTATGTCTATCTTCAATCTACACAAAAACAGGTTTTTCTACATTTTTGCATTATTTACTAAAAATAAAAAATAGAAATACATTATTTACATAAGTATTCAGACCCTTTGCTATGAGACTCAAAATTGTGCATCCTGTTTCCATTGATCATCCTTGTGATGTTTCTACAACTTGATAGAGGAGTCCATCTGTAGTAAATTAAATTGATTTGATATGATATGGAAAGGCACACACATGTCTATATAAGGTCCAACAGTTGACAGTGGATGTCAGAGCAAAAACCAAGTCCACAGGTTGAAGGAATTGCCCGTAGAGCTCCGAGACAGGATTGTGTCGAGGCACAGATCTGGTGAAGGGTACCAAAAAATGTCAGCAGCATTGAAGGTCCACAAGAACACAGTGGCCTCCATGATTCTCAAATGGAAGAATTTTAGAACCACCAATACTCTTCCTAGAGCTGGCCGCCCTTGCCAAACTGAGCAATAGGGGGAGAAGGGCCTTGGTCAGAGAGGTCACCAAGAACCCGATGGTCACTGACAGTGGTCCAGAATTCCTCTGTAGATATGGGAGAACCTTCCAGAAGGACAAACATCTCTGCAGCACTCCACCAATCAGGCCTTTATGATAGAGCGGCCAGACGGAAGCCACTCCTCAGTTAAAGGTACATGACAGCCCACCTGGAGTTTGCCAAAAGGCACCTAAAGGACTCTCAGACCATGAGAAACTCTGGTCTGATGAAACCAAGATGGAACTCTTTGACCTGAATGCCAAGCTTCACGTCTGGAGGAAACCTTGCACCGTTCCTACGGTGAAGCATGTCGGTGGCAGCATCATGCTTTGGGGATGTTTTTCAGTGGCAGGGACTTGGAGACTAGTCAAGATCGAGGGAAAGATGAACGAAGCAAAGTACAGAGAGATCCTTGATGAAAACCTGCTCCAGAGCGCTCAGGACCTCAGACTGGGGAGAAGGTTCACCTTCCAACAGGACAACAACCAGCCAAGACAACACAGCAGTGGCTTCAGGAATAGTCTCTGAATGTTCTTGAGTGGTCCAGCCAGAGCCCGGACTTGAACCTGATCGAACATCTCTGGAGAGACCTGTGCAGCGACGCTCCCCATCTAACCTGACAGAGTTTGAGAGGATCTGCAGAGACGAATGGGAGAAACTCCCAAAATACAGGTGTGCCAAGCTTGTAGCGTCATACCCAAGAAGACTCGAGGCTGTAAACGCTGCCAAAACATTTCTAAAAATATTGTGTATTTATTCCTCGTGTTATTATTTATTATTCTTTTATTTCTCTCTGCATTGTTGGGAAGGGCTCGTAAGTAAGCATTTCACTGTTAGTTTATGAAGCATGTGACAAATTCGATTTTATGCTTAGTCTAATACAGTGAAAACAAACTTAAAGATACCAAAAACGTTTTAGTCCAATCAACATTGCTAAATAACATGTGGCAGTCCATGGTGTTGATTTCTCTGTGTGTGTGTGTGTGTGTGTGTGTGTATGTGTGTGTGTGTGTGTGTGTGTGTGTGTGTGTGTGTGTGTGTGTGTGTGCGTGTGTGTGTGTGTGCACCGTGCGAGCAAGAAGAAAAAACATGTTGACTCACCCTACTTGTACATTAGATGAATGTCCAGGGCCGACTCTAGCCTTTTGGGTACCCTAAACTAGAGTTGGTTGCCCCCCCCCCCCCCCCATCTTGCAGCAAGACATTTTAGTGGCCACCCTCTTAACAGCGGTGAGAAACATTTAGGATTGAAAGTAAATTTGACTAATTTTACCATGGGGCAGAGAGAAAAATGCTAATTTCCTACAATTCTAAACATTTTGTCATGACTTATGCCATGTTAATATGATATATGAGTGAGAATGACTGACAAAATCAATGGGGGCCCCCTGGATGTCAGGGCCCTGGGCATGTGCCCTGCGTTCCCTTCAGTATTTGGCCACAAATACTACAAGTTTAGATAGTCTAGCCAGATTAACTACCAATCTACAAATTGTTAGCTGGCATGGCTAATTGAGTGTTTTTCAGTGAGTGACATACTAAGAGAAAAACTGTTGAAGGATGCAAAACCACATGTAAAAAATTGCACCTGGTGTATTCTACTATTCTTATTCTCAATAGTAATTTGAGACCATGACGGAGTTCCAAAAAATGAAAATTAAGTGACCGCTTATTTTGCTTATGCCTGTAGCCGGCCCTGTGAATGCCAATGCCTCCTCCTCTCTTTCATGTTGGCAAAACGGTCTATGACTGTCAGTATACGCAGTACATGCACCTTCAAAAAAGATAGCTCAGATGTGCGAGTGCCTTTTGAATTTTGTATTGTGGAGTAACTACAATATTGTTTTTCCATCCTCAGTTTTTTCCTATCACAGCCATTAAACGCTGTAACTGTTTTAAAATCACCATTGGCCTTGTGGTAAAATCCCAGAGCGATTTCCTTCCTCTCCGGCAACGGAGTTAGGAAGGACTCCTGTATCTTTGTAGTGACTGGGTGTACTGATACACCATCCAAAGTGTAATTAAGAACTTCACCATGCTCAAAGGGGTATTCAATTTTTCTTCTACTTTGACATTAGAGTATTTTGAGTGGACAATAAAATGACAATTTAATCCATTTTAGTCTCACTTTGTAACACAAACAAATGTGGAAACAGTCAGGGGGTGTGAACACTTTCTGAAGGCACTGTACTTGCATTCTTATGTTCAACTTACATCATACATCTTGTTTTTTTATTCCATTTTCAATGATCTACATTATTATTGCTTCATTTTTGGGAAATAGCTCTCAAGTAAGAATTTCACTGTACTGTCTTACACCGGTTTTGCACTTGTCGAATAAACATTGAAACATGAAATCTGTTTTGTATTGCAGAGTTTGCCTCTTATCAGCCACTGATGTTTGAGTCCATTTCAGTGGAGTCCTTTATCTTTGGTATGGATACATTTGTTGTGTTTGCCCAGCCCTTTACTGGAACGTGCAGCTTCCTGGAATGGGATCACGTTGAAACTGTTTTCAGAACCTATGACAGCATTCAAAGTGAGCAATGTTTATTTTATATCACGAGATGTCGAAATGATATGCCATGAATACAGTGGCGTACTATATCTTGTGCATCCTAAAAATGTATAGTGTATATGTATTTAGTGTTTCTCGCAAATGTTGACTTCATGTTCCTATGTTCTAATACTTTGTTTTTTGGTCCTTGTTTTACAGGTACATCCACTGTGGTATGCAAACCCATGGTGATTGATAATCAGCTGTTCATCTTCGTAGCCCAGCTCTTTGGTGGCTCTCACATTTACAAGCGGGACATTTCAGCCAACAAATTCATCAAAATCCAGGATATTGACATCCTAAAAATCAGGAAACCTAATGACATTGAGACTTTCCTCATAGACGGTGAGTCCTTCTTCGTGATCGCAGACAGCTCCAAGGCCGGTTATACCACAGTGTACAAGTGGAATGGCTATGGGTTCTACTCTCACCAGTCCCTCCATCTCTGGTACCGTGACACAGACGTGGAGTACCTGGAGATCTCTGGAAAGCCCCATCTGATCCTAGCCAGCAGTTCCCAGAGGCCTGTCATCTACCAGTGGAGCAAGAGTCTGAAGCAGTTCGACAGGCGCACTGATATCCCCGAAATGGAGGACGTGTATGCGGTCAAGCACTTCAAGGTGAAGAGTGATCTTTTCATCTGCCTGACGCGTTTTATTGGGGACTCCAAGGTGATGAGGTGGGACGGCGCCATGTTCAAAGAGGTACAGACAATGCCTTCGCGGGGCTCCATGGTCTTCCAGCCAGTCTCCATCGGCAACTGGCAGTACGCCATCCTCGGCAGCGACTACTCACTGACGCAGGTCTATCAGTGGGATTTGAAGAGGGGCCAATTTGTTCACTTCCAGGACCTGAACATCCAGGCACCAAGGGCATTCTCTGTGGTGTCCATTGACAACAGAGAGTTTCTGCTGGCCTCCAGCTTTAGAGGGAAAACTCAGATATACGAGCACATAATGATTGACCTGAGTAATAATTAATTAATGAAAACAATTAAGGAGTGTGTAGTTGATAAATGCAGTATCACATAACACTGGAGGGGATGACTATACTGTAGGGCTATATGCATGATATAGTCCACTAATAAGAATTCCTGATGAATGCCTTGCTAGAAACATCTACTGTATCCCTTTCTTTCACAGCACTCTCCTCTTTTCTTCCTTGTAGACAAAGCAATTGTTGACTGACTGCAACTAAGCCCTATACTACGACAATAGCTGTGCTTTAGGTAAAGAAAATAACGAGAATACATTCAAATGTAACTCAAATGTTAAATTGAACATTTCATTGACAAACAATTTGCCAAATAAAATGTTTACGTTTTTATAATGAGCCAATTAATTTATACGATACCGCATTTTGTATGTAGAGGGGACCACTCCAATCATGTTATATCTTTCATATGGAGCTAGTTTTAGATTTTGAAATTACATTTTGAATTTAACCTAATGTAGGCCAAGATATATAACTGCAATACTACAAAAAACATGTGTATTCTAATCTGTAGTAAGAGTGTATTTTGTTTTTACTTTAGCTGTATTTTATGTGTAGTAGGCTAGTAATAAACACATTTCATAAAACCATAAATGTGTTATCTTCATGTCCTTGTTTAATAAAACACCACAATTGCATTAGCCTACACTAGTGGCGGTTGGTGGGAGGAGCTATAGGAGGACGGGCCCATTGTAATGGCTGGAATGGAATAAATGGAACAGTATCAAACGTATGGAAACTGTGTTTGACCCTGTTCCAAAAACTCCATTCCAACCATTACAATGTGCCCATCCTCCTATAGCTCCTCCCACCAGCCTCCACAGGCCTACACATATTCAAATCTTGATCATTCTATAACAAGAACAGCACTTTAGTTTAGTACCCCAATAATGTCCACTATTCTTTCATATTTTTTGAATAAGGTGAAGGTTGAACCGTTTTTTGAACTAGACCTGTATTTAGGGTAACGTTTTGGTTGGCCAACTGGCTTGCCCCTTACCGGTATGTCATTTGCTTGAGCGCGGCTAGAAGGGATCCATCTTTTGACAAATTAACGTCAAAAGTGTATTTTTTTGTGAATTTTAGCTACCCCTAACTCTTTTCCTACCCCAAAACGAATTCTCCTAACCTGCTACCAAAAGTCAAATCTGAGGTTAATTTGACAAACGCTGGATCCCTTCTAGCCATGACCCCGGAGAGCTGCCCACTGGAGCTGTCCCCCGTGGTTAAAGTAACTATTGCATGCTACTACAGTGGCCACTAAGGTTACATATTAAACCGGTCTGACAACTCACTCACCCTCAGACATAAAGGGTGTAAAATACATCCAAGGCATGCTCACCTGTTGCAGTTGCATTTTACAATGGGGGATTTGAAGGACAGTAATAGTATAGACGACAGAGTTCTATCGGCCGTTCCCTTTAGACAGGGGGACATTAAAGTTGTATTTCACAAAGTTGGCGATGACGACGAGGATGAACACACTACTGAGAGGATTAATTTACAAAGTAACAGTCATGATGAGCGGGGTAATGAAGAGGCAAGGACTAGAACAGTGGAAAGCAGTGCGAAGCAAAGATTATGTCCTCCCTTGTGTTGTAGAATTGGCGGCGGCGGGGATCCCATCTCAACGGACGCAGGAGACACAGTTGCCAAAGGTAGCCTTCAAGCTAAAACTAGAGATAATTTATATAATTTAGCTAGCTATCTTTAGAGGTCTACCAACGTAACCACTTGAACACACTTGTTTGCGGTTTATTAACACAGTCCATTATATGACTGGATCTGCTTCCATCTAGGTAAAGTTGTATGACCTTTTGAGGTAGATGGGAATGAGAAATTATAACCAGCGGAGTAGCCAATGACGACCTCCGTAGCAGCACGTTATGTAACGGACCTAATCGTGGTTCTCTAATTACTATACTGGTAATAAACATTGCCTCACAAACTCTTTCAGATTAAACTAGCTAATATTCCACATTGCATCATTGTGGCTGCTTCACCCCCACTTTAATCTGTCTGATTATGAATTATTGAATGGTAATCCGTTTAAACATTTTCATCATCCTCAAAGGTGATGATCAGGCAATTTCCCACCAGGATGAATTATATTATTATATTATACCTCTAGGATGGTGGGCATTTATTTAAAAACATATAATTTAATAGACAGGGAGGGGTCTCCAACCTTGTCTATCATTTTTTATAACCTTTTCTACTTAAAAAATGTGTAGTAGCTACTTATTTATATTTTTATATATAGCTTTCAAATAGGAACATTCTTGTCTTCTTCTCTACCCTGCAACTCTTCCCCTCTTCCCCGGTAACAAGAGGTTGCTCTGTTATACCTGGTAAGATACACAAAGTGTACAAAACATTAAGAACAACTGCTTTTTCCATGCCATTCACTGAATGGGAAAGACAAAAGATTGAAGTGCCTTTGAACGGGGTATGATAAGTAGGTGCCAGGCACACCGGTTTGAGTGTGTCAAGAACTGAAATGCTGCTGGGTTTTTCACGCTCAACAGTTCCCCGTGTGTATCAAGGATGGTCCACTACCCAATGGGCATCCAGCCAATTTGACAACTGTGGGAAGCATTGGAGTCAACATGGGCCAGCATTCCTGTGGAATGCTTTCGACACCTTGTAGAGTCCATTCCCCAGCGAATTTAAGCTGTTCTGATGGCAATGTTTTGTACACTCAGTGTAATGGCTAATAAACGGCATTTGGAATGACAGGCCCCATAAAAGAATCTTCTGTGTTTTCCCAAATTCTGTTCTCAGTAAAGAAAAAATCCTGGTATGGGACTTTTCTGTTTTTTACTCTCATATTACACTTATTCATAGAGAAACAACAAAAATGTATGTGCGTTAGAGACCTCTCTAACACCCAGGAAGCTCTCCCATTCACCAGCTCTGCAAGTGTTATAATATCAAAATACGTTCTGTACTCAACAAATATGTTTCACTGAACAACTATCTTCCTTTACTCCCGTTACGGCCAGTAGAGTGCCTTCAGAAAGTATTCATACCCCTTGACTTATTACATATTTTGTTGTGTTACAGTCTGAATTCAAAATGTTCTCACCCATCTATACACAATACCCCATAATGACTAAATGAAAACATGTTTTTAGACATTTTTGCAAAATGTATTGAAAATGAAATACAGAAATCTCATTTACAAGTATTCACACCCCTGAGTCAATACTTTGTAGAAGCACCTTTGGCAGTGATTACAGCTTTGAGTCTTTCTGGTTACGTCTGTAAGAGCTTTCCACACCAGGATTGTGCAACAATTTCCCATTATTCTTTTCAAAATTCTTCAAGCTTTGTCAAATTGGTTGTTGATGATTGCTAGACAACCATTTTCAGGTCAAGTAGATTTAATCAAAACTGAAACTCGTCTACTCCGGAACATTCAGTGTCTTCTTGTGTTTTAGGTTATTGTCCTACTGAAAGGTGAATTCATCTCCCAGTGTCTGGTGGAAAGCAGAAAACCAGGTTTTCCTCTAGGGTTTTGCCTGTGCTTAGTTCCATTACATTTATTTTCTATCCTGAAAAACTCTGCACTCCTTAACAATTACAAGCATACCCATAACATGATGCAGCCACCACTATGCTTGGAAATATGGAGGTTCAGTAATGTGTTGTATTGGATTTGCCCCAAACATAATACTTTGTATTCAGGTCAAAAAGTGAGTAACTTGCCACATTTTTTGCAATATTACTTTAGAGCCTTGTTTCAGTCCATGTTTTGGAATATTTGTATTCTGTACAAGCTTCCTTCTTTTCACTCTGTCAATTAAGTTAGAATTGTGGAGTAACTACAATGTTTCCTATCACAGCCATTCAACTCTGTAACTGTTTAAAGTCACAATTGGCATCATGGTGAAATCCCTGAACTGAGTTAAGAAGGACGCCTGTATCTTTGTCGTGTATGGAGACCCTCGATTTAAGGTATGATTACAAAATGGGGAAGGAAGTCACACAATGGTGTTGTCTGTTCTCAGATGAGTAATGCTCTTCTGTGTCCTTCCACACTGTTTTCCATATATCTAGTCATATATATTTTTTTCTTTTTTATTTTACCTTTATTTAACTAGGCAAGTCAGTTAAGAACAAATTCTTATTTTCAATGACGGCCTAGGAACTGCTTTGTTCAGGGGCAGAACGACAGATTTGTCAGCTCCGGGGTTTGAACTTGCAACCTTCCAGTTACTAGTCCAACGCTCTAACCACTAGGCTACCCTGCCGCCCGATATATATACACCATCCAAAGTGTAATTAATAACTTCACCATGTCAGCTGTCTGCTTTTTTTTAATTTTTAGCCATCTACCAATAGGTGCCCTTCTTTGCAAGGCATTGGAAATCCTCTGTGTTTTTATTTTATTTATTTATTTAACCAGGCAAGTCTGATAAAAACAAATTCTTATTTACAATGACGGCATACACCGTCCAAACCCGGACGATCCTAGGCCAATTGTTTTGATACAGCCTGGATTCAAACACTGAGATGCAGTGCCTTAGTCACTAGTGGGCGATGGCACAAGAACATCCCGGCCAAACCCTCCCCTAACCCGGACGACGCTGGGCCAATTGTGCACCGCCCAATGGGTCTCCCGGTTGCGGCCAGCTACGACAGAGCCTGGACTCGAACCAGGATCTCTAGTGGTACAACTAGCACTGCGATGCAGTGAAGACCACTGCACCACTTAGTAGGCCTCAAAACATCTTATGTTAAATTCAGGCTGGAATAAAACAAAATGTGGAAAAAGGCAAGGGGTGTGAATAATTTCTGAAGGCACTGTATGTATGTACTTCCAAAAAAGGTCTAAATAAAAATGTACAAGTAACCGGAAAAAAAAAATGCATATGTAATTCACATATTTCTGCCACGCACACGTCGGAGGTCTACAACAGCTCAATACATTGGTGGTGCCGAAGAGGCATTTTTTTCTGTTGCTTGTACATTTATATTTATACCTTTTTTGGATGTCCATACTGGCCGTAACGGGAGTAAATGAGATATATTTGGTGAGTAAACAAACGTTTTTTATAATGCTTGCAGAGCTGGTGAATGGGAGTTTGAATCTGAGCTTCCTGGGCGTTAGAGAGGTCTCTCAGACAGAGATACTGGGGCAACTGACCTGGTTACATACAAATAGCCAGCTATACAGCCTAGTGCACACCAAACGTGCACACCAAACAGACAGAGGAAATATTGCTGGAAATTAATTGGCAGACTGTGTTACGTTTGACTTTTTAAGACAAAAGTGCCTAACCAGGGATGTTGTCAATGTGACTTTGATTGGATAGTATCCGGGAGCTTTATGTTTATGACAGATGGAACACATGAAAAAATGAATGTACTTTCAGAATAGATTGGCCGAGCTATTGATACAGTAGGTGCGCTGCGAGCTACTGGTAGCTTGCAATCTACCTGTTGGAGACCCCTGATTTAAGGTACGATTACAAAATGGGAAAGAATGAGCACCTACAGTGCCCACAGGGTGTTAATCAAACTCACAAGGAAGTCTAACAATGGTGTTGTCTGTTCTCAGATGAGTAATGCTCTTCTGCGTCCTTCCACACTGTTTTCCATATATCTAGTTAGTACAGGCTAAAATGGCCCCTTCTTATACTTCCTGTTCAATTTGAGTCTCCCTCTATTTAGGGGACATTGGTTCATTGCCCTCTTTCTATGTTGGCAATAAACATGAGTAATCAGTAGGTACAGTGTGTGACAGGCCAACTCCCAGGTAGATATATCTAATAATATTCAACACCTCAAATCACCCTGCAGATTTCAATTTGTCAAGAAGCTGCCAGTAACTAAGCTTTAGCAGGGATTCTTTTCAACAAAGTTGCATTTGATATCACATTTGAGTACTGTACCTCTTCCCCATCTCAGACAAACAACTATTAAATTACTTCCCTCTTAGTAGGTTAATGTTCAGTTCCATTCAAGCTATTTTAACCAGTTCATGTGTCCTTCTCCCTCTGTCCTCAGAGAATAAACATTGTCCAGGACTGGGCCTGTTTTATGGCCTGCTGGCAACAGTATTCTTCTCCATTATAGCTCTTCTGGTGAAGACAATAGATGGAGTCCATGCTGTAGAAATCAGTGCCTTTCGCTGCTTCTTCCAGATGCTGTTTGTGATGCCTATGCTTATCTATTACAAGTAAGTTATTACATAACTGTATTTATACTATATTGGACCACTTGACCCCTTGAACCTTGATAATCCCATACAAATATTTAACCTATCAATTTTCTGTTTTTCAGGACTGGCTTCCTTGGACCAAGAGACAAGCGGATCTATTTGGTGATGAGAGGGTTCTTGGGTTCCAACGCCATGATCCTATTGTTCTATGCAGTTCAGCAGATGCCCCTGGCTGATGCAACAGTCATCATGTTCAGCAACCCAGTGTTCACTGCCTTGTTAGCCTGGATCTTCCTCAAAGAGAAATGCACAATCTGGGACTGTGTCTTCACTGTCTTCACACTGGCTGGTGTCATAATGATAGCCAGGCCTCCCTTTATATTTGGTGCTCGTAGAGAGGGAATAGAGGGAGACTACACCAATCATCTCAAGGGGACTATTGCAGCCTTCGGTGGAGCGTTAGGAGCAGCCTGCACTTTAGTTATACTCAGGAAAATGGGCAAAAGTGTCCACTACTATCTGTCTGTGTGGTACTATGCGGTCATTGGTTTCATTGAGTGTGTCATCACTTTGTTTATACTTGGTGAATGGACCATTCCATTCTGTGGGAGAGACAGGTGGGTCCTTATGCTGATAGCAATCCTGGGTATTGCTGGCCAAACGTTCCTCACCAAAGCACTTCAGATTGAGAAGGCCGGCCCTGTGGCCTTGATGAGGACCGTTGACGTGGTCCTGGCCTTTATTTTCCAGTTCTTTTTTTTCAACCGTAAGCCCACCATGTGGAGTCTCGGTGGGGCATGTTGTGTGGTCGTCAGTACCTGTGGTGTGGCTCTAAGGAAGTGGTACAGCAACACACACCCAAGAAAGAGCCGCGAACCACGCATCAGACAAATATTTGATTCCAGGAATAAATGAAAGGTTATCAATTAACATGATGTTAATGTTCAGCAGTCAAGAGTGTTATTTAAACCAAAGAACCAATATTACATCCAAATGTTACTGTGAGGTTTTGAGCACAAAACTGGAAATGTTTTAGTATTTACATCAACACACTTAGAAAAGAGGGTTCTTTGGTAAGGGTGATGGTTCTATGTGGAACCATAAGGACTCAAAATAACCATTTGAGCTCTTCAATGGTTCTTTGCCGTTCAGAAAACGGTGCTTTAATCTTTTAGTGATAATTCAAATGTAGGGGAGGTGGCTCATTCTAATATTTTGGGGCGTGGTTTTCTCACAGCTCTTTTTGTGCAGCCGAGAGTGAATGTCATTCCAGTTGACATAATCTGTTGTATTATGTCACTGCATGTTAAATATGACTGGCCAGTAATAGTGTCTTGTGAGAGACTTATGTAAGGCCTCGTGTCAACTGTTGACTAAATCTCAATTATCTATAATATAATATGGCTAACCCTCTTTATAGCACCATAAAGGTTCCATTTAGAACCTCATGAACATGGTAGAACCTTCAAAAAGGGTTCCACTATGGTTACAAGACAAATTACCCTTATTTGGCAGTGGCACTATATACGGTGCCTTCAGAAAGTATTCATACCCCTTGACTTATTCCACAATTTGTTGTGTTACAGCCTGAATTCAAAATCGAAACCCCATAATGACAAAGTGAAAACATGTTTTTAGAAATATAAGCAAATTGATTGAAAATCAAATACAGAAATAATTCATTTAACATAAGTATTTACACTCCTTTGCTATAACACTCCAAATTGAGCTCAGGTGCATCCAATTTCCTTTGATCATCCATTAGATGTCACTACAACTTGCATGTCTGAGCAGAAACTATACCAAGAAGTCCAAGGAACTGTCCATAGATCTCTGAGATAGAATTGTGTTGAAAAATATGGAACTACCCAGACTCTGCCTAGAGCAGTCCGTCTGACCAAACTGAGCAAACAGGCAAGAAGGACCTAGGTAAGGCAGGTGACCAAGAACCTAATGACCACTCTGATAGAACTACAGTTCCTTGGCTGAGATGGGAGAACCTGCCAGAAGGACAACCGTGTCTACAGCACTTCACAAATCTGGGGTTTATGGGAGTGTGGCCAGACTGAAGCCACTCCTGAGAAAAAGGCACGACAGCACACCTGGAGTTTGCCAAAAAGGCAAGTGAAATACAAAAATATTATTTGGTCTGATGAGACAAAAATTTGAGTCTTTGGCCTAAATGCAAAGCGCTAAGTCTGGAAAAAAACAGCAATAACTCATCACACATTGAACACCATCACTACCTACCGTGGAGCATGGCGGTAGCAACATGCTATGGGGATGCTTTTCAGCGGCTGTGACTGGGAGACTGGTAAGGATAGGGAGAACAATGAATGGAGCCAAATACAGGCAACTCCTTGAGAACCTGCTTCAGAGTGCAAACAACAGACTGGGGCAAAAATGTACATTCCAACAGGACAAATGACCCCAAGCATACAGCAAAAGCAATGCTGAAATGGCTTCAGAAGAAGAATGTGAAAGTCCTTGAGGCCCTCAGCTAAAGCCCAGGCTTGAATCCCATTGAAAATGTGTGGAAAGACTTGAAGATTACTGTTCACCGCCACTCTCCATCTAACGGAGCTTGAGAAAATCTGCAGGGAAGAATGGGAAAAAATCCCCAAATATAGATGAGTATGTCTGTATCAGCTTTGCACAAGACGACTCAAGGCTGTAATCATCACCAAAGGTGCTTCTACAAAGTATTGACTCTGGGGTGTGAATACTTATGTGAATTAGATATGTCTGTATTTCACTTTCAATACATTTGCAAAAGTTCTAAAAATATGTTTTCACTATTGTGTGTAGATGGGTGAGAAAAAATATCAATTTAATCCATTTTGAATTCAGACTCAAACACAACAAAATGTGGAATAAGTCAATGAGTATCAATACTTTCTGAAGGCACTGTAGAACCATTTTTGCACGTGTACTGAGTGTCACGGTTTTCTTCCTGGGAAGGAGAGGCGGACCAAAACGTAGCGTGGTTATAGTTCATGGTTCTTTAATAAGAAAACTCAAACATGAACAAACTACAAAACAATAAACTTGAAAACCGAAACAGCCCCAACTGGTGCATAAAACACAAAGACAGGAAACAATCACCCACAAAATACCCAAAGAATATGGCTGCCTAAATATGGCTCCCAATCAGAGACAACGATAAACACCTGCCTCTGATTGAGAACCAATCTAGGCAACCATAGACTTACCTACACACCTAAACTGAACACAACCCCATAAATCTACAAAAACCCCTAGACGAGACAAAACACATAAATCACCCATATCACACCCTGGCCTAACCAAAATAATAAAGAAAACAAAGATAACTAAGGCCAGGGCGTGACACTGAGGTTAATCAGCTAAGCTTATATTAGCATATATTTCTATTTAAAATGGGCTGATGTCCTTTATTTTATTACACTACTGGTCAGAATAGTTTTTTTGTGGAAATGTTAAGTGTGACATTATTTTTTACAAAATGCAAAGATTTTTAAAAGATTTGCTTTGTGCGATGTGTCACAGCTAGCAATAATATTTTGTTGACCCATAGACAGATGACTTTATGCATCTCACATTTATGCTGCCTACAGTAGTTAAATAGTATAATATGATGGAAACTTGACATTTACAGTACAAATAGCTTTATGACAGTATACCCCAAAAAACAACTTGTTGTGCCTTCCTTTTGAAATGTGTACTACTAATTCAGAACTAATCACTTGACTTTGCACATTTCTGTTACATGCCGTGTCGGTTGTGATGCTTTGTATACGTGTTATACTCCTAGTTATGCCAGCGTGACTGCTGTTTTATAGTATTTATTTATCAATAGAAATCAAATACATATTTCTCTATCAAAAGCACTTTCTCAGACTGATTGAATGTATGACTTGTTTATCAAATATGTGGCAAAAATGCTTCTTAACATTAACTGTGTTCAATCATTTAATTGTAGGTCTACATAAATTGGTTATAAACAACAGTATGAACAATTTAAATGAACCATTTAATTGTTCAATGTAATTCTGAGCCTACTGTGCCCTGCTCTTTCATATATTGTTTCTACAACTTGAAATAACTTTACTTCTTTATGGGACCATAATTCACAACATGTTTGTCCTCAATTAAGGTGGACACCGAGACATATAGGATATCTAAACCTTTGTGTGGTTCATGTTCGATTTGATTTGATTGATACGGATTTGATTGACACTGAAAAGTTGGATGCATTTGCACAAAGGAGAGAGCATAACAGATGAGTTTTTTTAAACTTATTTTTTGACAGTTGAATAGAATGTTACCACCTTCATGCCTTGCTAAATCCTTTTTTAACTATGTAATTATTATACTACTATTTCAGATTGTTTTATTGGAGTTAAGGATTACTCTAAAAGTTGTATATTCATACACAATGCCGGATGTCATTTTTGAATTCTAAAATAAATGACATATACATTTCACCTATGTGTCTTGATCTCTTGAACTAAGGACGTTTTCCGTTTTCCATTTGATCATACATGAGCATGGCTGCAATTCCTGTTGTGATTTAACAGATCGGACAGAATGATGTTTACGCCAATGTTGCCCACAGTTGTTCCAACCTGGCTAAACAAAGTACTCAGTTATGAACAATGGTAGAAACAAGACGACACTATAGCTTTTCACAAAACACTGAGTCAGAGCCTCTAAGGGGAACCATTGTCATGTTACCCTACGTTTGAGGTTTTGGACTTTGCCATGACCTTTCCATGGTTCTCCCTTGACCCTTCATTGAACAACAACGCTTGTGTATTGTTGTATTGTAGAGGGGACAGATAACTTGATACGGTATAGATTATTTTCTGTGTAACCCATGTATAAAATGTGTAACCAGCAGAGGGCAGAAGGAACTTTAAAATCATGCAACGTGTTCAGACTAATGATGTATATAAACTCTGGACTGCAGATACTATTCACTGAGTAGCAGGCTAGTGATTGCTTTGCAATGCTTGCAGTTAGCCACTGATTCCTTCCAAACCAGTCATTGTTGAATTTGCAATTGTATGGTCCCAATTCTCGGTTTATGGGTCTCTTTTCCAAGCTTAAAATTATAAACATTCCACATTGGCCATGCTGTCAATCCATTTCTGCTGTGCTCAAAACAACTGTTAACTCAGAATTGGGAAATCTGACTTCAGTGAGTTCAAGACAACTGGGAACTCAGGAAAAAACTAGCTCAGACTGGGAAAATAAGTTTTGAACGGTCATCCAACTCGGAATTGTAAGTCAGGAACTCAGGCCTCTTTCTCAGGCCTCTTTCTAAATCCAGAGAACACCAGACTTTGTGGACAAAGTTTGATGACGAAATTTTCCCACGAACGACCGCCTTGCCACTTTACTGTTCAAGTGAGCACAGCACAACAAGGTGAGTCCAAACATGTATTGTATGCTGCTGCATAAATTATGTAATATGCCAGGGAGATATGTACAGTCAGCCACCAATTGTGCAAGTTCTCCCACTTAAAAAGATGAGAGACCTGTAATTTTCATCATAGGTACACTTCAACTATGACAGACAAAATGATTTTTTTTAAATCCAGAAAATCACATTGTAGGATTTTTAATGAATTTATTTGCAAATTATGGTGGAAAATGAGTATTTGGTCAATAACAAAAGTTTCTCAATACTTTGTTATATACCCTGTTGGCAATGACAGAGGTCAAACATTTCTGTAAGTCTTCACAAGGTTTTCACACACTGCTGCTGGTATTTTGGCCCATTCCTCCGTGCAGATCTCCTCTAGAGCAGTATTGTTTTGGGGCTGTTGCTGGGCAACACGGACTTTCAACTCCCTCCAAAGATTTTCTATGGGGTTGAGATCTGGAGACTGACTAGGCCACTCCAGGACCTTGAAATGCTTCTTACGAAGCCACTCCTTCGTTGCCCGGGCGGTGTGTTTGGGATCATTGTCATGCTGAAAGACCCAGCCACGTTTCATCTTCAATGCCCTTGCTGATGGAAGGAGGTTTTCACTCAAAATCACACGATACATGGCCCCATTTATTCTTTCTTTACACGGATCAGTCGTCCTGGTCCCTTTGCAGAAAAACAGCCCCAAAGCATGATGTTTCCACCCCCATGCTTCACAGTAGGTCTGGTGTTCTTTGGATGCAACTCAGCATTCTTTGTCCTCCAAACACGACGAGTTGAGTTTTTACCAAAAAGTTATATTTTGGTTTCATCTGACTATATGACATTCTCCCAATCTTCTTCTGGATCTTCCAAATGCTCTCTAGCAAACTTCAGATGGGCGTGGACATGTACTGGCTAAAGCAGGGGGACACATCTGGCACTGCAGGATTTGAGTCCCTGGCGGCGTAGTGTGTTACTGATGGTAGGCTTTGTTACTTTGGTCCCAGCTCTCTGCAGGTCATTCACTAGGTCCCCCCGTGTGGTTCTGGGATTTTTGCTCACCGTTCTTGTGATCATTTTGATCCCACGGGGTGAGATCTTGCGTGGAGCCCCAGATCGAGGGAGATTATCAGTGGTCTTGTATGTCTTCAATTTCCTAATAATTGCTCCCACAGTTGATTTCTTCAAACCAAGCTGCTTACCTATTGCAGATTAATTCTTCCCAGCCTGGTGCAGGTCTACAATTTTGTTTCTGGTGTCCTTTGACAGCTCTTTGGTCTTGGCCATAGTGGAGTTTGGAGTGTGACTGTTTGAGGTTGTGGACAGGTGTCTTTTATACTGATAACAAGTTCAAATAGGTGCCATTAATACAGGTAACAAGTGGAGGACAGAGGAGCCTCTTAAAGAAGAAGTTACAGGTCTGTGAGAGCCAGAAATCTTGCTTGTTTGTAGGTGACCAAATATTTATTTTCCACCATAATTTGCAAATAAATTCATTAAAAATTCTACAATGTGATTTTCTGGATTTGTTTTTCTCGTTTTGTCTGTCATAGTTGAAGTGTACCTATGATGAAAATTACAGGCCTCTCTCATCTTTTTAAGTGGGAGAACTTGCACAATTGGTGGCTGACTAAATACTTTTTTGCCCCACTGTATACTGTAGCTAAGAAAGTAATACTAAGTGTATGTTGTGAAGTAAGCTGATCGAAGCCCATGTGCCTCACCCTAATAATTTGGTCCCTTTCCCCTCTTAATTAATTTTGCCTACTGTTCTGACTTGGTGGTGCACATGTAGCCTATAGCCTGTTTTAGAGAAATATAATCATCAAATATTATAAGAGCTTTCATTGTCTGCTTATATGCCTCCTTTATTTATCCTACGGTTCTGACATGGTGTACAGGGAGAATACTGGAAGAACGGCTCATGTTCTGAATTCAGTCGCTGTACATTTTCAAAAGAGCTGAATAAATAGTTGTATTGCCTGAGTCCGTCCAAGCTCTTAATCGAAATGACTGATTGCCTCTTATCCTCTTGTCATCCCTTTATGCCATTGTTTGTACATCTCAATTGTCAGTAGAAACCACATTTGCTTAAGCAATCCAGCCATATCAGCTAAGTTTTTTAAAAAGGCAGTAAATGAGGCTGAAAGAACTGTTTCACTGCCAGACAAGGCTCCACTGATAGCCAGGTGTAACATTGGTAAGATGCTTTTGTTGGGACAGCTTTATGTAGGCCCTAAAAGTTTGTGGGCACCGTTTGTAACCGTTATAGTGCAATTAATGTATTGTTTAGTGTTGTGTTGTGTAGTGGCTTTGCTGGCACGCATCCCCATATTTGGGGGGGGGCTACCAAGATTTACATGCTAAAATTGCCACTGATGTAATCTCCCTGAGGAGGATGAGCTGGCCAATCAGCAGTCTAGAGGAAGGATGAGCTAGCCAAACACTACTTGCATGAATATTTTTAATGACCAGTATACGCCCACAGAAAATATGCTTTTTAACATACTTATAACAATTTTTTGGAGGGAAAACTATTTCTCTCATATTGAAGGGAAACTACTTCATTCATATTATGAGTAATTATAGGTCATATTTCATAGAAATCTGGAAACATTGGGCAGTTACTTTAAGTATTTGTTTGTTGTAGTGGAGACAGTAACATCAGTACTATAAAATAAATTATACTGTCAGGATAATGTTTTTAGATATTTTTTATTTTACATCTTTAAATTTAAAAGTATGCATTATGTGTCTGTAATAGAATACAAGTGTCAAAAACAAATGTAGATAGTAATACATGCATTTCTATATCTTCCTAAATATTTAAACGGTGGGGGTGTGCCTGATTTTGCTTTTGTTTGTTTTGGATCATTGTCTTGTTGGAAGACAAATCTCCGTCCCAGTCTCAGGTCTTTTGCAGACTCCATCAGGTTTTCTTCCAGAATGGTCCTGTATTTGGCTCCATCCATCTTCCCATCAATTTTAACCATCTTCCCTGTCCCTGCTGAAGAAAAGCAGGCCCAAACCATGATGCTGCCACCACCATGTTTGACAGTGGGGATGGTGTGTTCAGCTGTGTTGCTTTTACGCCAAACATAACGTTTTGCATTGTTGCCAAAAAGTTCAATTTTGGTTTCATCTGACCAGAGCACCTTCTTCCACATGTTTGGTGTGTCTCCCAGGTGGCTTTTGGCAAACTTTAAACAACACTTTTTATGGATATCTTTAAGAAATGTCTTTCTTCTTGCCACTCTTCCATAAAGGCCAGATTTGTGCAATATACGACTGATTGTTGTCCTATGGACAGAGTCTCCCACCTCAGCTGTAGATCTCTGCAGTTCATCCAGAGTGATCATGGGCCTCTTGGCTGCATCTCTGATCAGTCTTCTCCTTGTATGAGCTGAAAGTTTAGAGGGACGGCCAGGTCTTGGTAGATTTGCAGTGGTCTGATACTCCTTCCATTTCAATATTATCGCTTGCACAGTGCTCCTTGGGATGTTTAAAGCTTGGGAAATATTTTTGTATCCAAATCCGGCTTTAAACTTCTTCACAACAGTATCTCGGACCTGCCTGGTGTGTTCCTTGTTCTTCATGATGCTCTCTGCGCTTTTAACGGACCTCTGAGACTATCACAGTGCAGGTGCATTTATACGGAGACTTGATTACACACAGGTGGATTGTATTTATCATCATTAGTCATTTAGGTCAACATTGGATCATTCAGAGATCCTCACTGAACTTCTGGAGAGAGTTTGCTGCACTGAAAGTAAAGGGGCTGAATAATTTTGCACGCCCAATTTTTCAGTTTTTGATTTGTTAAAAAAGTTTGAAATATCCAATAAATGTCATTCCACTTCATGATTGTGTCCCACTTGTTGTTGATTCTTCACAAAAAAATACATACAGTTTTATATCTTTATGTTTGAAGCCTGAAATGTGGCAAAAGGTCGCAAAGTTCAAGGGGGCCGAATACTTTCGCAAGGCACTGTATATATAAACCATTTGTTCAGACCAATGACATAAATAAACCCTCGGTTGCAGATGCTGTTGTGTAGTTGCCATGGAGAGGCTTTGAAGCCACCAGTCAGCCATATTGGCACTCTCTAATAGAGCAGTCCCCTATAGGAATTTCTGGAATTCTACAGTATTTCAATTAAATGTTTCAAGGACAAAATTACATGTATTTAAGTATTGTTTTGATATAGTGGGGACAGTAACATTAGTAGCAAAAAAAATTAAGGAACATTTTTAGGTTTAGCTCACATAATATAATGTAAAAGTATGCATTAAGGTGTCTTTAATATAATAAACATGTCAGAAACTAATGTAGACATTAATAAATGCATTTCTATAGCTTCCAAAATATTTTTTACAATTGAGGAGTGCCAAGATGGCTGCACTGTGGCTTCAATACAGCGCCCCTGTCAGTCATCCAGGGTTTATACACATCATTGGTTCAACAAACTCCTCATGCATAGATTTTTTTCTAAACAATTTAAACATATGGGTAACATTAATTTGCTTATGCCTGTGTAGTAACTAATTACTTTGGTAACATTGTTAATGCATAATAATGTAGTTATAGCTTTGCAATTGCATAGCAGTTTATGTTATTACACAAGCGGAATAATTGAAACAGTCCCCGCTGTGTAATTGCAATTAAAATGATATTACTGAAGTGGTATGTGTTAATAAAATAGGTAGGCTTAAATAGCATATTCATCTTGTTTTAAACTTAATACAAGTTAAGCAATTATCTTTAAAAGAACTGCTGAACTGTTTGTGCAGATATCGTAAAGACTGGTACCTAAAAAGGTGAACAATAGCAGTGTCGTGTCTTTTGCAGAGATCTCCACCATCTCCTTTGTGGTAAATTATCTGTCATGATATTGCCTTACACTCATGTTGCAAAATAACTTGAGGACATGAATTATGAAAGCCCCATCAAGTCTTTTATACATGTGTATCTGACTCATGCTGCAGTTTTACAGTCAATTGTGAAGAATCTGGTTTAATTGGTGAACTAAGATAAAAATATTTATGGTAAATCAGTTGAATTTAATGTGCCAATTTGATTGGGAGTTGAGGGCTTGTGCTGCACATTCTTCCTGGATGGCATACAAGTTCCTTTCAGAGGAGGATAATGGAAAACAATCTCACCTTTTCCAGGTTAACATAAGTGCAGCTGACAACTAGCAATATCTTGGGAAGTGGTTAGATGAAATATACGACTCCATACCTCCCAGTCTTCTCCATCCACACACACACACACACACACACACACACACACACACACACACGCCAGAGGTGGGTTCAGTTAGATATTACATTTTCTACATTGAGTGGTGGTTTGTACTGAATGCAGGGGCGCAACTTTCACTGAAATGTCATTTTGGTCGCCCCCAGCTTTAACACTGGAATGTGATACAAAGCGTGGCTCCGGGGTGCTTTAGGACACCACAGAGCGTGCTGACAGGCTGTGTGAAGGCAAAGCTTCTGGATGGCTGGCTGGACCAGCATGGGAGAGTTGAGCATGGTTCAGTGTGTACGTGTTGCACTCTTTCACCGAGTTGTAAAGCTGGCAAAACAGAAACGACCTACTCTTTAGTTGACTGATGACCTTTGCTTCCTTGGGCACAGGGACTATGGTGGTCTGCTTGAAACATGCAAGTAATACAGACTGGATCAGGGAGAGTTTGAAAATGTCAGTGCAGACACTTGCCAGTTGGTCCACACATGCTCGGAGTACACGTCCTGGAAATCCGTCTGTCCCCACAGCTTTGTGAATGTTGACCTGTTTAAAGGTCTTGCTCACATTGGCTACGGAGAGCTTGATCACACAGTCAGGAACGGGTGGTGCTCTCATGCATGCTTCAGTGTTGTTTACCTTGAAGCAAGCATAAAAGGCATTTAGCCCATCTGAGAAGGCTCAGATGGGCAGCTCACAGCTGGGTTTCCCTTTGTAGTCTGTAATAGTTTGCAAGCCCTGCAACATCCGACGATGTGTAGTAGGATTCAATCTTAGTCCTGTACTGACGCTTTGCCTGTTTAATGGTTCATCTGAGGGCATAGCGGGATTTCTTATCAGCGTCCAGATTAGTGTCCCGCTCCTTGAAGCAGCAGCTCTAGCCTTTAGCTAGGTGAGGATGTTGCCTGTAATCCATGGCTTCTAGTTGGGATATGTACGTATGGTCACTGTTGGGACGACGTTGTCGATGCACTTATTGATGAAGCTGGTGACTGAGGTGGTATACTCCTCAACTTCACTTGATGAATCCCGGAACATATTCCAGTCTATGCTAGCAAATCAGTCCTGTCGCGTAGCATCCGCGTCATCTGATCACATCCATATTGAGTGAGTCACTGGTACTTCCTGCTTTAGTTTTTGCTTCAAAGTAGGAATCAGGAGGATAGAATTATGGTCAGAATTGCCAAATGGAGGGTGAGGGAAAGCTTTAAAGGTTGTCTAGAGTTTTTTTCACTTTGGTTGCACATGTGATATGCTGGTAGAAATGAGGTCAAACAGATTTAAGTTTGCCTGCATTAAAGTCCCCGGCCACTAGGAGTGCCACTTCTGGATGAGCATTTTCTTGTTTGCTTATGGCCTTATACAGCTCATTGAGTGTGGTCTTAGTACCAGCATCTGTTTGTGGTGGTAAATAGACGGCTACGAAAAATAGATGAAAACTCTCTTGGTAGAGAGTGTGGTCTACAGTTCATCTTGAGGTACTCTGCTTCTGGCGAGCATTACCTTGAGACCTCTTTAATATTAGACATTGCGCACCAGCTGTTATTGACAAAAAGACACCACCACCACTCGTCTAACCAGACGTATCTGTTCTGTCTTGCCGATGCACGGAAAACCCGGCCAACTGTATATTATCTGTGTCGTCATTCAGCCACAACTCATGAAACATAAGATATCCAGTTTTTAATCTCCCGTTGGTAGGATAGTCTAGAGTGGATATCATTCAGTTTATTTTCCAGTGATTGCAAGTTGGCCAATAGAACAGATGGTAGTGGCGGGTTACCCACTTGCCGACAAATTCTCACAAGGCACCCTGATCTCCGCCCCCTGTATTTCCATCTTTTCTTCACGCGAACGACAGGGATTTGGGACTGGTCTCGGAGAAGCAGTATATCCTTCACGTCGGGCTCATTAAAGAAAAATCTTTGTCCAGTGCGAGGTGAGTAACCACTGTTCTGCTATCCAGAAGCTCTTTTCAGTCATAAGAGACGGCAGCAGCAACATTATGTACAAAATAAGTTACAAACAATGCGAAAAAACACATAAAATAGCACAATTGGTTAGGAGCCCGTAAAACGGCAGCAATCCCCTCCAGCGCTATTCTTCTGATCACTCTGGCCTTGGCCTAACACACCTGAAACCAATAAGATCCTAAAGCTGAGTGGGGTGTGTTGGGTTGGGGTGGGGTGCTACAGGGCTGTGGACCCATAGGGGCAGAACGGGGTGACCTAGCTATATTGTGTCCAAGTAAGCTGATCTAAAAAATAAATGATATGTCCCCCCAACTTCTAAAACCAAAGTTGTGGCCCTGACTGAATGACACGTTTCCTCGAAACAGCACGCACTGTACTTCAACTGCCGTAGCAGTACATTTGCTCCAATTTGGTGGGTGTGGTGAGGTGTGGCTTGATCAATATAGGTGTGACCAACACCTTACCACTGCTACACCTTGCTATCAGCGGAGCCTTGTCTGGCAGCGAAACAGTTCATTCAGCCTCATTTACTGCCTTTTAAAAAAAACATAGCTGATATGGCTGACTTGCTTAAACAAATGTGTTCTAATGACAATTGAGATGTACAAACTATGGCATAAAGGGATGACAAGTGGTAAGAGGCAATCCGTCATTTCGATTAAGATATTAATGAGCAAGCTTAGACGGACGCAGTCAATATAACTATTTGTTCAGCTCTTTTGAAAATGTACAGCGACTGAATTCAGAACATGGGACGTTCTTCCAGTATACTCCCTGTACACCAAGTCGGAACCGTAGGATAAATAAAGGGGGCATATAAGCAGACAATGAAATCTCAAACAATATTCGATGATTACATTTCTCTAAAACAGGCTATAGGCTGCATGTGCACCACCAAATCAGAACAGAAGGCTAAATTAAGGCACATAGGCTACTAACACCTTACTTCACAACATACACTTAGCATTACATTCTTCAAATCAAATAAAATTGTATTGGTCACATACACATGGTTAGCAGATGTTAATGTGAGTGTAGTGAAATGCTTGTGCTTATAGTTCCAACTATGCAGTAATATCTCACAAGTTATCTAACAATTTCATGACAACTACCTATTACACACAAGTGTAAAGGAACGAATAAGAATATGTACATGTAAATATATGGATGAGCGATGGCCGAGCGGCATAGGCAAGATGCAGTAGATGGTAAAGAGTACAGTATATACATATGAGATGAGTATTGTAGGGTATGTAAACATTATATAAAGTGGCATTGTTTAAAGTGACTAGTGATACTTTTATTACATCCCATTTTTAATTATTAAAGTGGCTAGAGATTTGAGTCAGTATGTTGGCAGCAACCACTCAATGTTAGTGATGGCTGTTTAACAGTCTGATGGCCTTGAGATAGAAGCTGTTTTTCTGTCTCTCGGTCCCAGCTTTGATGCACCTGTACTGACCTCGCCTTCTGGATGGTAGCGGGGTGAACAGGCAGTGGCTCGGGTGGTGGTTGTCCTTGATGATCTTTTTGGCCTTCCTGTGACATCAGGTGGTGTAGGTTTCCTGGAGGGCAGGTAGTTTTCCCCGGGTGATGTGTTGTGCAGACCTCACTACCCTCTGGAGAGCCTTACGGTTGTGGGCGGAGCAGTTGCCGTACCAGGTGGTGATACAGCCCGACAGGATGCTCTCGATTGTGCATCTGTAAAAGTTTGTGAGTGTTTTTGTTGACGAGACAAATTTCTTCAGCCTCCTGAGGTTGAAGAGGCGCTGTTGCGCCTTCTTCACCACGCTGTCTGTGTGGGTGGACCATTTCAGTTTGTCCGTGATGTGTACATCGAGGAACTTAAAACTTTCCACCTTCTTCACTACTGTCCCATCGATGTGGGGTGCTCCCTCTGCTGTTTCGTGAAGTCCACGATTATCTCCTTAGTTTTGTTGACATTGAGTGCAAGGTTATTTTCCTGACACCACACTCCGAGGGCCCTCACCTCCTCCCTGTAGGCCATCTCGTTGTTGTTGGTAATCAAGCCTACCACTGTAGTGTCGTCTGCAAACTTGATGATTGAGTTGGAGGCGTGCATGGCCACGCAGTCATGGGTGAACAGGGAGTACAGGAGAGGGCTGAGAACACACGCTTGTGGGGCCCCAGTGTTGAGGATCAACATTGTGGAGATGTTGTTTCCTACCCTCACCACCTGGGGGCGTCCCGTCAGAAAGTCCAGGACCCAGGGCGGGGTTGAGACCCAGGGTCTCGAGCTTAATGATGAGTTTGGAGGGTACTATGGTGTTAAATGCTGAGCTGTAGTTGATGAACAGCATTCTTACATAGGTGTTCCTCTTGTCCAGATGGGTTAGGGCAGTGTGCAGTGTGATTGCGATTGCGTCGTCTGTGGACCTATTGGGGCGGTAAGCAAATTGGAGTGGGTCTAGGGTGTCAGGTAGGGTGGAGGTGATATGATCCTTGACTAGTCTCTCAAAGCACCTCATGATGACGGAAGTGAGTGCTACGGGGCGATAGTCGTTTAGCTCAGTTACCTTAGCTTTCTTGGGAACAGGAACGATGGTGGCCCTCTTGAAGCATGTGGGAACAGCAGACTGGGATAGGGATTGATTGAATATGTCCGTAAACACACCAGCCAGCTGGTCTGTGCATGTTCTGAGGACGCGGCTAGGGATGCCGTCTGGGCCTGCAGCCTTGCAAAGGGTTAACGCGTTTAAAAGTTTTACTCACATTGGCTGCGGTGAAGGAGAGCCGCAGGTTTTGATAGCGGGCCATGTCGGTGGCACTGTATTGTCTTCGAAGCGAGCAAAAAAATAGTTTAGTTTGTCTGGAAGCAAGACAGAGCTACAGTATACATATCTCCCTGGCATATTACATCATTTATGCAGCAGCTTACCATCCATTTTTTGGACTCACCTTGTGCTCACTTGAACAGGAAGGCGGCGCGGCGGTCCTTAAATGGGCAAATTTGCACAGTATAGGGGATTTAACAAACACTTAAAATATAGGCTGTGTTTTGTGTAGGTTTACCCTGGTGTGACGCTTTGATAACCGTGTACACTTCTCTAGGACAAGAGGATTTTTAATCAATATAGTCACCTGTATTTACCCCCCAAAAATGAAATGTTAATTAGCTGCTAATGTGGCTATCATAAAGAACTACAAATGCCATGATGTCTGGACGAGACTGCCGAATTTAGGCAAAGGTAAGAATCTCTGGATAATTATCTATTGTTAGTTAAATTTAGCAATTCATTAATTACCTACATTTATTTAAATAGTACATTTTGTGAACTGTCTTGAGCAAGTTTTACATTTACAGGTCTATTTTGATGTGAATTAGTATTTTCAATTCTGAGAGTAAATAGATCCGAATATATTGATAAAAGTCACCTTGCCCGAGTGAGATTTGCATGGTTATCAACACATCACACGGGGGTAAGCTGACAAGAAACACAGCCCTTATTGTAAGTGTTTCTAAAATTCCCCATGGGAAAAATAAGTGGTGGAAAAAACGATTGGAATAATTTTTTTGTTTGACCGGAAGGTTTTATGGGTATTACGACACCACCACTGTGGAGCTCTATAGTTAGGGGGTCTAACCAATATACAGATTCCCAATGCTAGATTGCCTATTTAAACTGCATACTACATACTATTTACAACGTACTGTTTAGTAAAAACGACTGTAGTAAGCAACAAATATCAGCATGCTAGGCTCATCCCACTGAGAATGCATAATCTAATGCACAATTCCGTTGTTTCCCACCAATCGTTAATTTTGGTACAGCTTGTCCCTTCAGCTATTGTCATACACGTGGGTCTGGAAAGATAAGTATCTTCCTCAATAGTGCGCTGCAAAATCCTACTAGATGAAAATCCGAAATGTGTATGAAATCCTGGAATTAAAAGCATACCACATTTTCACATACTATAAAACGTTATTTTATCGCATACTATTTAAAACGCAAGTATAAGTATTTGGACAAGGCCACTGTCAAACTAATTGCCTCGTGAAACGCTAGCCACAGACATTCCAATGTAGTGACAGTGCATTGAATTTGCATATCTTAACTACCCAGCGGCTATTGTCCAACCGCCATCGCAGCAAATGGGCTACCAACACAACAGCAGCAGGTCCTAATCAATGCTACTAAGGGGTGGCCTTTTCATCTCATTCGGCAACTTTCACGGTTTCGTGATTCGTCGTGGGGGATAAAAGTCCTATAACTTTTTCATTGAATCGTTTTTGAGGACTGTTTACCGTGAGTTTCCACTACATTTGCCTACATTTTTGGTACGTTATGCACATTTTCTGGGAGATGTAGCTAAGTCTTGGCTAAATGTAGAGAAAGCAAGTTGGAGCGCACATGCATATGCATACACGTGCCAAGGCATGCTTCAAATGACTAGTGATTCCTTACTGCCATTGTAACTATCGATTTTCATAATGTTTATGGGTACAGACTTCACGATGCTCTGCTCTTGTATATCTCATCTTGGTGATTATTTTAAGTCCATTCATTGAAATGAATTTGTTAAATGAACCTCAGTCTGCACAGATGAGTTATGTAGGCCTAATTGTCTGATTTCATTGTTGACTCAGAAATGAATAATTTGCTCAGGACCGGGTGTAACAGCCAATGCTATCCATGTTTGAATTGACTTAGTCATCCAATCAAAGTTTATTGGTCCATACACAGTTTAGCAGGTGCATGAAACTGCCTATGTTACTTACTCCTAACATTGCAGTAAAATGTTTGTATACAGTACCAGTCAAAAGTTTGGACAACTTCTCATTCAAGTTTAGTTTTTGTTGTACTATTTTCTACATTGTATAATAATAGTGAAGACATCAAAACTATTAAATAACACATGGCATTATGTAGTAACCAAAAAAAGTGTTAAACAAATCAAAACTATATTTGAGATTCTACAAAGTAGCCACCCTTTGCCTTGAAGGCAGCTTTGTACACTCTAGGCATTCTCTCAACCAGCTTCACCTGGAATGCTTTCCCGTCTTGCAGGAGTTCCCACATATGCTGAGCACTTGTTTGCTGCTTTTCCTTCACTCTGTGGTCCAACTCATCCCAAACCATCTCAATTGGGTTGAGGGCAGGTGATTGTGGAGGCCAGGTCCTCTGATGCAGCACTTCATCACTCTCCTTGGTCAAATAGCCACTTTACAGCCCGGAGGTGTGGTTTGGATCAATGTTTTGTTGAATAACAAATGATAGTCCACACTAAGCGCAAACCAGATGGGATGGCGTATTGCTGCAGAATGCTGTGGTAGCCATGCTGGTTAAGTGTACCTTGAATTCTAAATAAATCGCTGACAGTGTCACCAGCAAAGCACCATCACGCCACCTCCCCCATGCTTCATTGTGGGAACCACCAGAGATCATCTGTTCACTTACTCTGCATCTCACAGAGACACGGCGGTTGGAACCAAAAATCTCAAATTTAGACTGAGCCATTGGCGATTTTGGCATATAATTCTTGGTGGGGTAAACCCCCCCCCCCCCCCCCCCCCCACACTTTTTCTTTTTTTGGGGATGCATGCCAGCAAAGCCACTAAACAATACGTTAATTGCACTATAATGGTGACAAATGATGCCCACAAACTGTTAGGGCCTACATAAAGCTGTCCCAACAACAGCATCTTACCAATGCTACACCTGGCTATCAGCTGAGCCTTGTCTGGCAGTGAAACAGTTCTTTCAGCCTCATTTACTGCCTTTAAATTATTTTTTGCTGATATGGCTGACTTGCTTAAACAAATGTGGTTTCTAATGACAATTGAGATGACGACAAGCAGATAAGAGGCAATCTGTCATTTCGATTAAGAGCTAGGACGGACATAGTCAATATAACTATTTGTTTATCACTTAATGTACAGCGACAGAATTCAGAAACATGGGTTGTTCTTCCAGTATTCTCCCTGTACACCAAGTCAGAACCGTAAGATAAATGAAGGGGGCATATAGGCAGACAATGAAAGCTCTTATAATATTCAATGATTACATTTCTCTAAAACAGGCTATAGGCTTCATGTGCACCACCAAATCAGAACAGTAGGCAAAATTTAAGAAGGGGGAAAGGGACCAAATTATTAGGGTGAGGCACATGGGCTACTAACGGCTTACTTCACAACATACATTTAGTATTAGTTTCTTAGCTACAGTGTTACATATGTCCCTGGCATATTACATTAATTTATGCAGCAGCATAAAATACATTTTTGTACTCACCTTGTCCTGTGCTCACTTGAACAGGAAGGTGGCGCGGCAGTCCTCCGTGGGCAAATTTTGTAATCAAAGTCTGGTATTCTCTGCATTTATGGCGCTTTCAAAACAACTTGGAACTCGGGGAAAAAATCAAGGTTAAATCATGATGACGTCAGGTCGTAGCTTTAGAAAAAGGCCGGGTTTACAATTCCGAGTTGGATGACCGTTCATAACCTTTTTTCCCAGTCGGAGCTCGTTTATTCCCGATTTCCCAGGTAACTTGACTTCAGGGAGTTCAAGACCTCATAGTTCCGAGTTAAGTTGTTTTGAGCGCAGCACAAATCATACTTCATTGACAGCATGGCCAATGTTGAATGTTTATCATTTTAACTTGGAAAAGAGCCCTTAATCCCAGATTTGGGACCACACAGACACTCTACTGAATAGCAGGCTAGTGATTGCTTTGCAATGATAGCAGTTAGCCACTGGCTGTCACTTATTCCTTCCAAACCACTCATTGTTGAATTTGCGATTTCCAACTTGTTGCCTAATGTTTATGTCCAATGGCAGATGAGCACTGATACTTTTTTATCTATAATTTCTCTTCTTATGACAAGGTTTAAAAATGATTTGCAAGTAGATTGTCAATTTGATTCACCTGGAATTCACCTGGACTGCTAGCTAAGATTTTTGAATGTATGTTGACGACATGATCAGTCCAATCAATGCTACTGTACATATATGTGATTTGATATCATTTTATCTGTGGCCAATGACCTTGTTCCTTCATGGATGGGCACTTCTATTGTAACTCTATGGCAGCATCCAAAGGACTTTTCTAGCTCTACCATTAGACTTGGCGGTGATGTAGTGTCCCCATGGGTGACAGAACATTGAGCCAAACACGGCGCAATGTTCCGTATTTTCTGCTGGCTTGCCCCACCACAACAGAAATCACTGAGCTAGGCTGAAACACCTGCATTTTGGAGCTGCCTTACTCAAGAAAACAAGAGACCGTGTTTGTATGCAACTTTTTAAACTAAATTATATATTTTTTACATTGTTTACAAATTGATATGTGACGCGTATTAATGCCAAAATAATATGCAAAACAGGCAAGCCCCACCTGCTCTGAATGACGGGTCGGCTCTGGACTCGTCAGACCAAAGGACAGATTTCCACCGGTCTAATGTCCATTGCTCGTATTTCTTTGCCCAAGCAAGTCTTCATCTTATTGGTGTCCTTTTGTATTGGTTTCTTTGCAGCAATTCGACCATGAAGGCCTGATTCATGCAGTCTCCTCTGAACAGTTGATGTTAAAATATGCTGTTACTTGAACTCTGAAGCATTTATTTAGGCTGCAATCTGAGGTGCAGTTAACTATAATGAATTTATCCTCTACAGCAGAGGTGTCTCTGGTTCTTCCTTTCCTGTGGCGAACCTCATGAGAGCCAGTTTCATCATAGCACTTGGTTTTTGCGACTGCACTTGAAGAACTCTAAGCTCTTGACATTTTCCGAATTGACTGACCTTCATTAAAATAATGATGGACTGTCGTTTCTCTTTGCTTATTTGAGCTGTCATAATATGGACTTAGCCCTATTTGGTAAAATACCATCTTCTGTATACCACCCCTACCTTGTCACAACACAACTGATTGGCTCAAATGCATTAAGAAGGAAAGAAATTCCACAAATTAAGAAGGAAAACCTGTTAATTAAAACACATTCCAGGTGACAACCTCATGAAGCTGGTTGAGAGAATGCCAAAGGTGTGTAAAGCCGGCAAAGGGTGGCTACTTTGAAGAGTCTCGAGTATAAAATACATTTAGATTTCTTTAACACTTTTTTTTGGTTACTACATGATTCCATATGTGCTATTTCATAGTTTTGATGTGTTTACTGTTACTCTACAATGTAGAACATAGTAAAAATAAAGAAAAACCCTTGAATGAGTAGGTGTGTCCAAACCTTTGACTAGTACTGTATATTTTTAAGAAATGTCGGAAACAAATCTAACAACCCAAATATCACTAACAGTACAGTATGCAATCTATACATATGTAAACGATATGTTGCCTGTAAAAAAAATAAAATCAGTTGACGTTTTCAGGAATAAAATTCATATAGTCCCGTTCTTACCACATGCTTTGGCTGGGATAAACCTTTTCATACCTAACGTGCACATGTCGGCAAGTTAAGGAGTGGAAAGAGGCGTGGGCCGATACGGGTGCACGTCTATTTTAATAAATTCATTTTATTCATTTTATACACCATCACAAAGAGATCCATTATACATTTGTTTAGGCAGGTCCTAAAAGATGACTAATGTATTTTCTACAGACAATTTGAGCATATTTTGAGTTGAATTATGTTACTGGTTTGTGCAGCCAATGTACTACATGGCTGTGTCATGCACATGAAATCCATAGTTATTTTGTTCATTTAACAGACAACAACTTACCCTGATCACAGTCAACACACACAGCCTAAATTGTATAGTAGGCTAAGAATATAATGGAATATAGAATAATATTTTTCCCACAACTTCCCACGTCAACGTGGGCCATGGGCTCCCTAGTGGCGCAGTGGTCTAAGGCACTGCATCTCAGTGCTGGAGGTGTCATTACAGATTCTGGTTCAATTCCAGGCTGTATCATAACTGGCCATGATTGGTAGGCCCATAGGGCGGTGCACAATTGGCCCAGCGTCGTCCAGGTTAGGGTTTCGCCGGGGTACGGTGTCATTGTAATGAAGAATTTGTTCTTAACTGATTGACCTAGTTTAAATAAATAATGTTTTTTTTTTAAGGGTTAGGGTTAGCCTAACCCCTTCCTACCTGTACTCCTCTGATAGGGTGTAGAGTCTTACATTGCCATTTCATTATCAATATATTTTCAATCTCTAATCCATAAAATAGCAATCTGTATTTTCAAAAGCATGTCTCATTTAGCACTAATAACTGTAGAGGTAAGGACCGAAATTGACCATTTATAGGCTATATAAAATAGTTTTGAATATGTTCATATCTGCTGTCTCTGCAGTGTCTTCTCGGTGACCTGACCTGATTCCCCCTCCCCAATTTCTATTGCACCAAGCTGTGATTTGCAGTTCAAGAGCTCTGTTTGTATAGTCATAATTGCAGCTAAGCCGATAACAAAGGAACTTTGATCAGTTGACGTGTGGACTGAGGCGGTTGAGTCCCAAACTCTGCAAGGGATAAGAGGAATTTAAGCTATTAGTGCTTCGCCTTTGCAATATTCTGTATGGGGGCCCAATGCTCATTTCCATTGAGTGTTGACGGAGAGGTTCACTATTTTACAACTTGATGTTAGATAGTTCCTCACCCTGAAAGTAGTATATGGGCCAAGTCGAAACTGAACCATGGACTACAGTTCTCTTTAAACAGCCACCACAAACCTCAGCGAACCTTAGCCACTACAAGCTACCAATTAATGGAACTGATGGGGGCATGTGAGCATGATTTAAAAAAACAAAAACAATGTCCAAATCAACTCCATATTTGGTTTGATGTTTCTTAAAGGTGATTTGGCCATAAAAAAACATGTTGCTTGCTTTCCCAGCTTTCCTTTGCTTTCAAGATTAATGTTTTTCCTCATCTGATCTGTTAGTTTAGTGTGATTCATGGATCATAGACGTTTCCAGTGGATTGGACACCTACTCATTCAAGGGTTTTTATTTGTACTATTTTCTATATTGTAGAATAATAGTGAAGGCATCAAAACTATGAAATAACATATATGGAATCATGTTTGTTAAACAAATCAAAATGTATTTTAGATTCTTCAAAGTAGCCACCCTTTGCCTTGATGACAGCTTTGCACACTTGTGGCTTTTTCTCAACCAGCTTCACAAGGTCACCTGGAATGCATTTCAATTAACAGGTGTGCCTTAAGTTAATTTGTGGAATTTCTTTCCTTAACTGATTTGCTCAAACGTATTGTGTTGTGACAAGGTAGGGGTGGTATACAGAATATAGCCTTATTTGGTTAAAGACCAAGTCCGTAGTATGGCAAGAACCTCTCAAATAAGCAAAGATAAAGGACAGTTCATTACTTGAAGACAGAAAATATCAAGAGCTTTGAGTTTCTTCAAGTGCAGTTGCAAAAACCATCAAGCTATGATAAAATTGGCTCTCGTGAGGCCCGCCACAGGAAAGGAAGACCCAGAGTTACCTCTGCTGCAGAGGGTAAGTTCATTAGATATAACTGCACCTCAGATTGCAGGCCAAATAAATGCTTCGCAAAGTTCAAGCAATAGACACATCTCAACATCAACTGTTCAGGCCTTCATGGCTGAATTGCTGCAAATAAACCACTACTAAAGGACACCAATAAGAAGAAGAGACTTGCTTGGGCCAAGAAACATGAACAATGGACATTAGACCGGTGGAAATCTGTCCTTTTGGTCTGAGTCCAAATTTGAGATTTTTGGTCCAACCGCCGTGTCTTTGTGAGACGCTGAGTAGGTGAACGGATGATGCGGTTCCGCATGTGTGGTTCTGTCCCGAGAATTAGGTTCTCAATGTTCATAAACCAATTCATTTAAATTACTCAGTCTGTGACCAGGATTTGTAATATACTGGTTGGAATGAAAACAGAGGCCCAGTCCACAATAGTACAATATTTATTCACGGGAACGTTCTGGCGTGCACAGTACAAAGACCTTCGTTTTATAGCGACACACATACTTCCACACCAAACATTAGGTATCCTACGCCCACACTGTCCTGCTACCCAGCCGACAAAGATTAGGGGAGTCCGTGAGAATAACTTCTTCCCGCCCTCCCTCAAGATCGGGAGAGACCCTGGGAAGTTCTCAGTACCCCCAGCCAAGGTCTGCACCGAATCTTGCTCAGACAGTCTGTTATCAAGGTACTAGACATATTGTCACCAAAACATTAATTCTGACTAAGAACTACACTCCAGGATATAATTCTACTAACTAAAACCACACACAGCATTAAGATAATCTAATGATTCTAGTCAATTTCATACAATATGGTTTCAGAGTTATAGTTTCAGAGTGTAATATTCTAATAATTTATTAAAGCATAACCCATTAATAGGTTCCCACCGTGAAGCATGGAGGAGGAGATGTGGGGGTGCTTTGCTGGTGACACTGTCAGTGATTTATTTAGAATTCAAGGCACACTTAACCAGCATGACTACCACAGCATTCTACAGCGATACGCCATCCCATCTGGTTTACGCTTAGTGGGACTATCATTGTCCTGTTGAAAAACCAATGACACAAACCACACCTCCAGGCTGTATGAGGGCTATTTGACCAAGGAGAGTAATAGTGCTGCATCAGATGACCTGGCCTACACAATCACCCAGCCTCAACCCAATTGAGATGGTTTGGGATGAGTTGGACTGCTAATGTAATATATAAAAAAAAAATAGATTTTTTAAAATTTTTATTTATTTATTTATTTGGTTACTACATGATTGTAGTGATGCACCGATATTACATTTATGGCCGATACCATATTCGATATTTTCCTTGACAAAAAAACAATACCGATAATCGATATTTAACATTTTAGCGGCCTTTCAAGCATTCTAGTACAGTTAAATAGTTACACACACATGTACGCAGAGGTCTTAGGCACTGCATCTCCGTGCTAGAGGCGTCACTACAGTCCCTGGTTCGAATCCAGGCTGTATCACATCTGGCCGTGATTGGGAGTCTCATAGGGTGTCGTCCGGGTTTGGCCGGGGTAGACCGTCATTGTAAATAAGAATATGTTCTTACCTGACTTGCCTAGTTAAATAAAGGTTACACACCCATTGACCCAAAAGTTTTCTTGGCATTTACGGCTGTCCCCATTACCAGTAAAACATAATTGAAATCTATTTCTTTCACTTACTTGCTGTGCTGTTTTGTTGTTCAGTCATTTTCATTCTCAACCAGGATTTCGCCCTACATGTCAAGCAGTGAAGTTTCAGCTCTGTCTGTCCATGGCCTCTCTTCCTCGGCATGCACTGTCACTGTCCAATTCCATCTTGTCCAGCTGTGTATGTAACATTTCACGTAAACCCTGTTTCTTGTCTGCATCGAAGTAGCGGTCCTTGTACATGGCATCGAGCATGGTGGCGACACAGTAAAGAGAATGCCAACAATTGCTTGTTCACAGCCTATGTCGGCAGTTTTGTTGAGCAGGCGTTTCAATGCCATGACAGAGGGTATCGCGTTTGCTGTAGACGTAGTTGATGAGCTTATTTCTCCAGTCAGTTGTTCGAATGGAGCTAGCTAGTGTGTTCATGTTTCAAAAATGTTCTCAAATGCCATTGAAATGGCGGCATCAGTATGACAACCAGCACATTCATGAGCATGCAATACGACTTTCCTCAGTACAAACTTTTAATAAATTTTTATTTCACCTTTATTTAACCAGGTAGGCTCGTTGAGAACAAGTTCTCATTTACAACTCCGACCTGGCCAAGATAAAGTAAAGCAGTGCGACACAAACAACAACAGTTACACATGGAATACACAACCATAGTCAATAACACAATAGAGAAAAAGTCTATATACAGTGTGCAAATGAGGTAAGAGAAGGGAGGTAAGGCAATAAATAGGCCCTAGTGATGAAATAATTACAATTTAGCAATTAAACACGAGTGATCGATGTGCAGAAGGTGAATGTGCAAGTAGAGATACTGGGGTGCAAAGGAGCAAAACAATAAATAACAGATTGGGGATGAGGTAGTTAGATGGGCTTTTTACAGATGGGCTATGTACAGGTGCAGTGATCTCTGTGAGCTGCTCTGACAGCTGTTGCTTAATAAAGTTAGTGAGGGAGATATGGGTCTCCAGCTTCAGTGATTTAAAAAAAAAAAAAAAAATTAGCAATTCGTTCCAGTCATTGGCAGCAGAGAACTGGAAGGAAAGGCTGCCAAAGGAGGAGTTGGCTTTGGGGGTGACCAGTGATTCTTGAATTATAACCTTTTACATGCTTCATGAGCTTAGTTTAACTGTGAAACCCCATCAGAACCCCAAATATATTATATACTCAATGACAGTGAATTTAGGCCTAAACTTGTTTTACTCCAATGCTTTGTAACATAGTATAAATAAACTCAGCATAGCCTCCAAAGGCTTTGTTGTTTAGGTTTGCCCCTTTTAATAAAGAGATTTAAACACTTGGTACTTGTTTTCTGTCATTGTGATGACAGCTTTTCATTAAAGGGCACAGAGAGTCGGGCAGTCAACTGAATTCCATTGTATTGAGAATTGCTGCAACTTCCAAACTAATGGATTCTTCCATTGGTCTAAGTTCTTTTAATTTTTCTTACATAATTTGACATTTATCTGTAAAAATAGGCTGTTGCTCTTCAGACACCTTGCTTTACTGTGTGTCTGCTGTGTGGGAAGTTGGCGGGTTACTAGGCCTTGACTACTAGATAAATTCACCCAGGATCAATGGACCCAATTCTCCTCCAACTTTTCTAAACTGGTCCTCCCTTGTGCAGGCCTGACATTCCAATTACCCACGCCTTTTTTACAGCAGGATTTTCTGCTGCAGTCCGCAGTAGTGGATGTGAACATCAGCTGTTTGTTCACCTGCACCTGCCCACAATGGCTAATAACCCACCCACAACTGCCCGACTATACAGTGAGCTCAAAGTTTTGGGACAGTGACAATTTTTTGCCTCTATACTCCAGCACTTTGGATTTGAAATGATACAAGGACTGAATTTAAGGTGCAGCTTTAATTTGAGGGTATTTTCTTCCATATCGGGTGAACCGTTTAATCATTTTTACCTAGTCCAACATTAGGGGACCAAAAGTATTGGGACATTCACTTATGTGTATTAAAGTAGTCAAAGGTTTAGTATTTGGTCTCATATATTCCTAACACACAATGATTTCATCAAGCTTGTGACTACAAACTTGTTGCATGCATTTGCTGTTTGTTTTGGTTGCGTTTCAGATTATTTTGTGCCCAATAATATAAATTAATATTAAATCATTTTGCCGATTGACATTTAGCGATTGACAATTTGGCGCACTAAAAGTTAGTGCGGAAGCCTAAGCTTCAGGGCCTAATGCCAGATAGCCTAAAAATAATGAAAGGAAAATCTAAATGTAGCTTATAGATTGCACAAGAATGATGCGTTTAAAAAAAATGAGTCTTTATTCAATCCAACCGCCACCCACCTGTCTTCATCCATACAATATTTTATGACCCTAAACCAGCCTGCCCGTGGATGTAAACGAGGGGACTGGTTATGAGTCAACCTGCGCTTCAGTAGTGGATGTTGTCCAGGCTGGAGACAGACGAAAGACTTCAGAACCCCCCCCCCCCCCCCCCCCCCCCCGAACAGCATGATGAGTCTCTACAAAGATCAAGTATCAAAGGAACTTGGCTTGTGTTACAGTATGTGATTGTGTCTGTTCTGGTGCTAATCTGTGTTTCCCTTTTGTCTTCTGCTTTTCTCAGATCCAGAAAGCAGGCATGGCTGTTGGACTCTGGAGGAGCGAGCCAAAGCGTCAGTGACTGCCTTGTCACACACCCCACTCTGAAGAAGGGATATGCATGCTCTCAACACCAGACAGATCTCTCAGGAAATTCCTAATTTTGCCAAGGGTCACCTGTTCTCCGGGCTGGTTTGTACACCTGAAAAAGCTTCTATTTTCACTTCTGTCCGGAGGAGTATGACTGGCTGTGTATGTTCCTGATAAAGACCATCCCTATCCTCCACCTTTTAAATAGCCTGTGATCTGAAGCCCCGTGCCAGGAAGGTGGGACATTGAGCGTCACTATGGCATCTGAGGACATAGCAGCTGCTGTGGGTCGTGGGACCATGCTGGAGTCTGCCGTGTCAGCCGAGACCAGAAATGACTTTATCACTTCAGACTACAGCATGTCTTGGAGTCCAAGCAAAGCACGCCCACGTTCTCACCAGCCAGAAGTTAGCAACCAGGGCAGCAGAGGCTGCTGCTGCTCACCCCTCCCTCTGTCTCTGAAGTTATCTTATGACACCGGGCAGGGGATGTTTTTGGATGCAGGATGCAAATGCTGGGATTACTCTAACCCTAAACATGCTAGTGCCTTAGACCAGCTCAGCGCCACGTCTCTGGGGGAGCGGAGGATGGGAGGGTTGGGTTTTAGGGCCTGGAAGGCTGGTTGCAGAAGGACCTGGCACCCCATCGTATCAGTTAGAGGGCACGGCGCGGAAACTCTGGCCATCAGCCTGCGGGTTTGCAGGGGGCTGCTCGGCTACTCCGGAGTCAGACTCTCGGAGGTAAGCACGTTTGTTCTTCAACCTCAGGCTACAGGTTTCATGTAAGAACCCTCTTATCAGAGCTCTGTGCAGCTGCAGCGCCTTTCTGTTATAAAAGTGTCGGTTTAGGTCCCACACACGAAAAATCTACTCCATCAGATTGTAACGCTATCTTGAAACACAATGCAAATATTTCTGTAGTGTGCAGTATTTTGCTCATTACTAGGCATCAGCAATTCAATCCCTCTCAACAAGAACAACAAATCATTGGTTCACAGAAAAAAAAACGATGTTTTTAGTTTTTCTTCTCTGATTGAAATGTTCCACCTATTATACTCTGCAGGAAGAGTAAGCGGAACCACAGTCATACTGTCGTTTTGTCCGCAGTCCGCAGCAGTGGAACAATTATTTAGGGCCAGTTAGTTCAGATCCCAATATTACTGAGCCTGAGCTACCATTCTATTGAAGTTATAGCCATGGAAATCTGTAATATCCACAGAGCGGGAGAGGCCCGGTTCTGTGTTAAGGTTCATTTGTGTTGTGAGGACTTTTTGGAGGACTTTTTGCGACGCTGAGAGGACCTGTCACCGAGCGTTTAGATGACTAGGGCCGGAGAAAGTGCAGTTATCTGACTTCAACCTTCCTTGTCAAATAAACCACTGCCATGGACGTTTAACGGACACCACTGTGTGTACATACACTAAATACGACAACGGAGTGAACATCTGAGAGAGTCTGTGGTAACCAACCCGGCCACTGCAGTGGTTAGAAATGAAGGGTTGTTATGGGTCATTTGTAGTGCAATATGGGCTGCATTTATCTAAGGCTCGCATCTTTGCAAATAGGGAGGCCATTGAAAAGGGTAATCATCACAGCACCTGTCAACTCAATCTGCGCTATTCCTATGGTGTTACTATAGGAACAAAACAGAATGCTCACTGAATCTTGTGCTTTTCTCTGCCTAAACCCCCTGGAGTTTTTAACTATACAATAATTTAAGTGGAGTTTCATGCGAGAAATTCCAAGGTATCCTGTGTTTATTTCCACAGCAAATTAAGTGAGCCAAGACACACAGGATTATATGGTGAAGGGATCTTAGCGGGGCAACACTGGAGTAGTGAACTCAAGAGTGCGGAAAGGGGCAATTCACAATAACGGAATTACGCTGAGATGTACAGTACCAGTCAAAGTTAGGACACACTTACTCATTCCAGGGTTTTTCTTTATTTGTACTATTTCCTACATTATAGAATAATTGTGAAGACATCAAAACTATGAAATAACACGTATGGAATCATGTAGTAACCCTAAAAGTGTTAAATCAAAATATATTTTATATTCAAGATTATTCAAAGTAACCTTGATGACAGCTTGGCATTCTCTCCACCAGCTTCATGAGGTAGTCACCTGGAATGCATTTCAATTAACAGGTGTGCCTTAAGTTCATTTTGTTGAATTTCTTTCCTCAATGTGTTTGAGCCAATCAGTTGTGTTACAAGGTAGGGGTGGTATACATAAGATATCCCTATTTGGTAAAAGACCAAGTCCATATTATGGAAAGAACTAGAGGTTGACCGATTATGATTTTTCAACGCAGATTCCAATTTATTGAAGGACCAAAAAAGCCGATACCGATTAATCGGACATATACAGTTGAAGTCATAAGTTTACATACACTTAGGTTGGAGTCATTAAAACTTGTTTTTCAACCACCCCAAAAAGGTCTTGTTAACAAACTATAGTTTTGGCATGTCGGTTAGGACATCTACAAGTAATTTTTCCAACAATTGTTTACTGACAGATTATTTAACTTATAATTCACCGTATCACAATTCCAGTGGGTCAGAAGTTTACATACACTAAGTTGACTGAGCCTTTTAAATAGCATGGAAAATTCCAGAAAATGATGTCATGGCTTTAGAAGCTTCTGATATGCTAATTGACATCGTTTGAGTCAAATGGAGGTGTACCTGTGACTGTATTTCAAGGCATACCTTCAAACTCAGTGCCTCTTTGCTTGACATGATAGGAAATTCAAAAGAAATCTGCCAAGACCTCAGAAAAAAAATTGTAGACCTCCACAAGTCTAGTTTATCAATGGGAGCAATTTCCATATGCCTGAAGGTACCACGTTCATCCGTACAAACAATAGTACGCAAGTATGAACACCATGGGACCATGCAGCCGCCATACCTCTCAGGAAGGAGATGCGTTCTGTCTCCTAGAGATGAACGTGCTTTGGTGCGAAAAGTGCAAATCAATCCCAGAACAACAGCAAAGGACCTTGTGAAGATGCTGGAGGAAACGGGTACAAAAGTATCTATATCCACAGTAAAACGAGTCCTATATTGACATAACCTGAAAGGCCGCTCAGCAAGGAAGAAGCCACTGCTCCAAAACAGCCATAAAAAAAGCCAGACTACGGTTTGAAGTCATAAACAGCGCTGTGAGGCAAGCATTGCTAAGAGCTGCTGGAAAACTCAGTAAAATTTGAATGAATCTTACGAGCCTGCTGCCGCCTACCATCACTCAGTCAGACTGCTCTATCAAATCATAGACTTAATTATAATATAATAAACACAGAAATACGAGCCGTTGGTCATTAATATGGTCAAACCCGGTAACTATCATTTTGAAAACAAAACGTTTATTCTTTCTGTGACATACAAAACCATTCCGTATTTTTATTGAATGGGTGGCAACCCTAAGTCTAAATATTGCTGTTACATTGCACAACCTTCAATGTTATGTCATAATTATGTGAAATTCTGACTAATGAGTTCACAACGAACTTGTGAACTTACCTTGGTCCTTGCTGCACTCGCGTAACAGGTGGTCAGCCTGCCACGCAGTTTCCTCGTGGGTGGAATGCAATATAATCTGCCATAATTGGCATCCAAAAATGCCGATTTATGAAAACTTGAAATCGGCCCTAATTAATCGGCCATGCCGACCTCTAGCAAGAACAGCTCAAATAAACAAAGAGAAACGACAGTCCATTACTTTTAAGACATGAAGGTCAGTCAATCCGGAAAATGTAAACTTTGACAGTTTCTTCAAGTGCAGTCATAAAAACCATCAAGCGCTATGATGAAACTGGCACTCATGAGGACCGCCACGGAGGATAAGTTCATTAGAGAACTGCACCTCAGATTTCAGACCAAATAAATGCTTCACATAGTTCAAGTAACAGGCACATCTCAACATCAACTGTTCAGAGGAGACTGCGTGAATCAGGCCTTCATGGTTGAATTGCTGCAAAGAAACCACTACTAAAGAACACCAATAAGAAGAAGAGACTTGCTTGGGCCAAGAAACACGAGCAATGGACATTAGACCGGTGGAAATCTGTCCTTTTGGTCTGAGTTTAAAGATGTTCGGTACCAACCTCTGTCTTTGAGCGACGCGGAGTAAGTGAACGGCTGAGCTCTGCATGTGTCATTCCCACTGTGAAGCATGGAGGAGGTGTGATGGGGTGCTTTGCTGGTGACACTGGCAGTGATTTATTTAGACGCGTAACCAGCATGGCTACCATAGCATTCTGCAGCGATAAGCCATCCCATCTGGGTTGTGCTTAGTGGAACGATCATTTGTTTTCAAACAGGACAATGACCCAACCCACCTCCAGGCTCTGTCAGGGCTATTTGACCAAGGAGAGTGATGGCGTGTTACCTCTGACCTGGCCTCCACAATCACCCAACCTCAACCCGTTTGGGATGAGTTGGACTGCAGAGTGATGGAAAAGCAGCCAACAAGTGCGCAGCATAAGTGTGAACTCCTTCAAGACTGTAGGAAAATAATTCCAGGTGAAGTTGCTTGAGGAAATGCCAAGAGTGTGCAAAGCTGTCAAGGCAAAAGGTGGCTACTTTTGAAGAATCTCAAATGTAAAATATATTTTGAATTATCACACTTGGTTACTACATGATTCCACATGTGTTATTTCATAGTTTTGATGTCTTCACTATTATTCTACAATGGAGAAAATAGTAAAAATAAAGAAAAACCCTTGAATGAGTAGGTGTGGTTAAACTTCTGACTGGTATTGTATGCCAAACAAACCATGCAACTCAATGCACAATGACTAATTTGAACGATTTACACAAAAACAAAATTACTTGATAAAATGTGCAGATACAAAGTTAGCAGAATTAACTGAGGGATATTTTATTGTAATTCTGTTACCAAACTTTGTACCTGCACAGTTCTTCCTGTAAATGTGTTTTTGTACAATTTTCTGTGGAATTTGTTAAAAGTAGTGCTTGTGCATGGCGTTCTATTGTTTGTTGAACTGTCAAATCAATTGTTTTTGTTTGCTTCACATTTTGTGAAGTGAAAAATCGAAGTCTCGGCGTATATCAGTTACCCTGGAATTGCCCACCGGAAAAGAGGGTGAGAGAGAGACCCAGCTTTTCTCTGTTTAGTTTTTGCTGGGCTAGTAGGTTAACAAAAGTTAGTTGAGTTGGGCAGCAAGCTAGATTGTAGTTGAAAGCTGGTAGCTCATCTTTGTAACTAGTTTGAATGTTAATTTGCATGCTGTGGTAATTGACAAGAGATCAACCTCTCATGCAAACTGTATTAGTTACTTGCAAGTTTCCATGATTTTATTCAAATGAGACCTTCTCAACAGCTTTATTTGTTTCTCTGTTGAGAAACTCTACATAATCAATTCAGTTTAACAGCCCTGTAGTGCAGTGTTTGTTTATAGAGACCAGACCACTGCTTTGACATTCACCACCATTAATATGATTTTAATAATTGAAAGATATATTTATATTTTTGTTCTTTTACCCCTTTTTCTCACCAATTTCGTGATATCCAATTGGTAGTTAGTCTTGTCCCATCTCTGCAACTTCCTTATGAAGAGGCCGAGAGCCATGCGTCCTACAAAACACGACCTTGCCAAGCCACATTTGCTTCTTGGCAATGTGTCGGAGGAAACACCGTCCAGCTGGCGACCGTGGTCAGCTTGCAGGCGCCCGGCCCGCCACAAGGAGTCGCTGGCGCGTGATGGGACAAGGGAATCCTGGCCAGCCAAACCCTCCCCTAACCCGGACGATGCTGGGCCAATTCTGCTCTGCCATGCGTCATAGGTGCCTGGTCACGGCCGGCTGTGACGTAGCCTGGGATTGACCCCGGGGCTGTAGTGACGCCTCAAGCACTGCGATGCAGTTCCTTAGACCACTGCGCCGCTCGGGAGGCCGACCATGAATGTGTTTACCTGTAAAACACAGTCCCAGCTCACGTACACCCAGGATCAAACATCTTCAGGGCGAAGACGGTGCTTTTTACGGTTTGCTTTTCAGGGCTGTACCAATTAGACCGGACCGACTCCTTTTAATTTCCCCCCAAAGCAGTTTTTCATGCCAACATTCAGCTCTAAGTTTGCACATGTATAGCCTCCTGGCAACAGATGTTTTACTATTGGCCAGAGGGAATGGCGAGAAGGGTAGGTTGCTTCACAGAAAGTAGCATGTAAGAAAATCGGCCCACCCACTGGGGAGCCAGTCCCAGCCAATCAGAATGAGTTTTTTCCCCACAATCAGAAATACTTTCGGCCCCTGGGCAGGTGTGGTTACACGTGGTCTGCCGTTGTGAGGCTGGTTGGACGTACTGCCATATTCTGTAAAACGGCGTTGGAGGCGGCTTATTGAGAAATTAGCATTAATTTCTCTGGCAACAGCTTTGGTGGACATTCCTGCAGTCAACATGCCAATTGCATGCTCCCTCAAAACTTGAGAAATCTGTGGCATTATGTTCTGTGACAACTGCACAGTGGCCTTTTATTGTCCCCAGAACAAGGTGCACCTGTGTAATGATCATGCTGTTAACTTCTTGGCGCACCCATCCCGTTAGCGGGATCATTTTCGTCAACATCTGCTGAATTGCAGAGCGCCAAATTCAAATTAAATTACTAAAAATATTTATTTTCATGAAACCACAAGTGCGGTATAGCAAAACACAGCTTAGCTTGTTGTTAATCAACCTGGCATGTCAGATTTCAAAAAAGCTTTACAGCAAAAGCTATCCAAGCATTTATGTTAGAACATCTCTCTCAGCAGTCAAAACATTACAAACAGCTAGCAGCAAAGTAGATTGGTCAGAAAAGCAATAAAATGAATCACTTACCTTTGCTCTTCAGATGTTTGCACTCACGAGACTCCCAGTTACACAATAAATGTTCCTTTTGTTCCATAAAGATTTATTTTTATATCCAAAATACCTCCATTTGGTTGGCGCGTTTTGTACAGAAATCCACAGGCTCGAGCGGTCACGACGGGGCAGACAAATTCCAAATAATATCCGCAAAGTTCGTAGAAACATGTCAAATGTTTTTTAGAATCAATCCTCAGGTTGTTTTTACAATAAATCATCGATAATATTTCAATAAGAGAGAGAGAGAGAGAAAATGTCTGCTCCAAGCTGTTGCGCATGCAGAACTCTGCTGGCACCCAGCCATCCACTGACACGATGTGATCCTTCTCGCTCATTTTTCAGAAGAGAAGCCTGAAACTATGTCTAAAGACTGTTCACACCATGTAAAAGCCATAGGGAAAGGAATCTGGTTGATATCCCTTTAAATGGAGGGAAGGCATGCAATGGAACAGGGAGATTCGTTTCTCTTAGGCACTTCATTGTTGGAGTTTCCTCAGGTTTTCGCCTGCAATTTAAATTATGTTATACTCACAGACAATATTTTGACAGTTTTGGAAACTTTAGAGTTTTCTATCCTAATCTGACAATTATATGCACATTCTAGCTTCTGGGCCTGAGAAATAGGCAGTTTAATTTGGGTACATTTTTTTCATCCAAACATCAAAATACTGCCCCCTACACTCAACAGGTTAAATCAGCTTCTTGATATGTCACACCTGTCAGGTGGATGGATTATTTTGGCAATGGAGAAATGTTCACTAACCCGGATGTAAACGCAGGGGTGCACAAAATTTGAGAAGCTTTTTGTGTTTATGGAAAACTTTTGGGATTTTTAATTTCATAAAACATGGGAACAACACTTTATATGTTGCATTTAGATTTTTGTTCAGTATAGATGGCACACAGCTGATATAGTATGTGAATAAAAGGATAGGCTTTGCAGTTTTACCTTGTATTAAGTGGGATATCCGACAGGATCTGACTAATATAGCGACGACGTTATTGAAATCTGAACTTTGAAATGACGCATTAACTACACACACAACTATACACACAATTCTCTTTATTTGGGGTCTTTTTTCAGTCTTGGCTCGGCCCAGCGCCCCTTAACTACAGGAACTCAGTCTGCTGTTTGATTCACAAAAACAACAGTCCTGACTAACCTTCATGGCCGTATCACTTCCTGTCTGTTGGGTGTCAGGAGAGCAGAATGACAGGATTCCGCTGATAAGGACACTCACTAGCACACCACTGTCACTTGCGAGAGAGAGAGAGACTCTATGGCCTTACTCATAAGAAAAGTATGAAGAAACAGGGATAGGAGTCAGTAGTATCGGTGCAGATCAGTTGTAGCTGGAAGTTGCTAGCTAGTAGCTTCCTGCTTCCATGAACCTAATCCTTGAATACAAAATCTTAGGGGCTCTGCTGTTTGACAAACTCTGATTAGGTGAAGTGTAATGGATACCAGGAAATTAGAAAGATATGCGCGCGGGCACACACACAAAGTCCAATAGGACTCCTCTGTAATTAGCTTTCAGGGTCTGGGACCATCACTAGGCCACTGAATAGCTGATTTGTAGAGGCAGGTGGTAGAGCCATTCTCTACCTGCTCCATAGCATTATGTTGTGCTATTCCAGTGGAATGTGACGAGGCGGCGTGTTTTTTTCCCCCAGTTGGGTGATGCAGAGATTAGGGGAGTGTAACACTTCAGTTTGTCCAGATGCCCTCCTACACAAAAAAAGGGTGAGTAGTAAACACATCACTATTTGAGGAATCTCCTATAGGACGGCCTGGGGCTTTGTTTTGAGGAAGGGGCTTTGTTTTGAGGAAGGACCTTCAGCTAGCCTATCCGTAAGACAAATATCCACTGCATATTTATTTCCTTATCTATTGATTGAGTCAATGATTCCCTGCACTGTAACTGTTTTTAAAATGATTTTGATGGAACTGTGATCATGCAATCCTCATTCTGCCATTCACTATGTTTAGGAATTATCCTAAATATGCAAGATAAATTATCATAGAGGCCCCATGATGTATTGTATTGTGAGTACAGTACTGATGTGGGACCCCCCCCCATCTCGTCTACCGCGAGGTCCAGAAAGAACATCCCTATTGTCATGTCCTGTGGAGAGCTTGTGTGTGTGTGTGTGTGTGTGTGTGTGTGTGTGTGCTCCACTTTGAGAGTTAACAAACCTTGTTAGAGGCTGGAGGAATATGGTTTATTAAACTACTCCCTAAGGGTGTGTATCCTCCACCCTTGGTCAGTGTTTTCTTTAGGCATTACATACCTCATGAACTGGAGCCTCGCAGTTCCTCGTCACTCACATGTTACCAAAATGACTACATTATTTACCATTAATTTCTACTGGGCAGAACATCATCTGAAACACAGCCAAAACAAATGTATCCAACAAGTTTGTAGAGTCACAATCTTGATAAAGTCATTGTGAGCTAGGAAAATTGGACCAAATACTAAATGTAACTTTGTAAGTGAATTTGTCTAAATACTTATGACCCCTTCAAATGAGGGAACTATATACATCAAGTGCTTTAATTTCCAAACGGCAAAACAGATACAGCTGTCTTCAGAACATATTCACACCCCTTAACATTTTCCACATTTTGTTGTGTTAAAATTGATCAAATTGAGATTTTGGCCCTGGCCTACACACAATACCCCATAATGTCAAAGCGGAATTATGTTTTTAGAAATGTTTCTGAATTAGTAAAACATTTAAAACTGATGTCTTGAGTCAGTAAGTACTCAACCCCTTTTGTTCTGTCAAGCCTAAATAAGTTGAGTAAAAATATGCTTAACAAGTTGCAATGTGTTTTAATTTGATTTTTGAATGACGACCTCTTTACCCCACACATAGTTACTTGTAAGGTCCCTCAGTCCAGCAGTGAATTTCAAACACCAGGCAGGGCACCTATTGCTATATGGGTAAAAAAGCAGACATTGGATTTCCCTTTGAGCATGGTGAAGTTATAATTACACTTTGGATGGTGTATCAATACACCCAGTCACTACAAAGATACAGGCTTATTTCCTAACTCTGTTACCAGAGAGGAAGGAAACCGCTCAGTGATTTCACCATGAGGCCAATAAAACAGTTACGGAGTTAAATGGTTGTGATGGGTAAAATAACTGAGGATGGGATCAACAACCGTTGACTCCACAATACTAACCTAATTTACAGAGTGAAAAGGAAACCTGTACAAAATAAAAAATATTCCAAAACATGCATCCTGTTTACTACAGAGCACTGTAGTACTGCAAAAAATATGACAAAGCTCATTAACTTTGGCAGCGATTTAAAGGTGATTCTAACATGTATAAACTCCAAGGGGTTGAATACTTATCTAATCAGGACATGAGTTATTTTTCATGAATTGTTAACAAATATAATTATTGTTCCACTTTGACAGAACACTTTGTGTAGATCGGTGTCAAACAAGGACAACTCAATTTTAAACCCACTTTGTAACACAACAAAATGTGGAGAAAGTCCAAGGGTGTGAATATTCTCTGAAAGCACTGTAACAATCTCCCTCTAGTACAATATGTTGGCTTTTTACTAGAGCGATTTTACAAGTCATTTGATTTCGTAAATAGAATTTAGTACCTCATTGAATGGATGGTTTACAAGAGCACAGGCTGTGGAAACTGAGTTCTCGTAAGCCAGCAGCATGGCTGCTATTGGGTGCCATCTAGTGACCACAGGCAGTATTTTTGGACGACTTCTCAAGTTTTGCTGGCATTTGAAAGCTTAGATTGTGAAAGAACTGGCCCCAAGGCAAATTTCTTGGTCAGATTTCATGTCCTTCCTTTTACTTGGACAAATGTGGTTTTGTGTGTATGAACGGTGAACACCGTTAGGGTGAGGCTGTATACTGGAAGTATTGCCTCAGCCTGATACTCCTTATGCTTTATCAGTTCATTTTATCAGCAGATTTTAGGCTCCTTTATTCAGCATTGTGATCTATCCTGTTAGTGTACTTTCACCACATGGTGGCAGTACTTATGTAATCTGAACCAGAACCTCGGCTCCTCAATCGCTCCATGGAAACAAAAGGAATTATCTCCCCTCCTAAAATGATTACGCGAATAATCTATATCACCACCATGTCAAGGGAATAGTGTTCAACGTATCGAAGGGCGTTGTACCTAATTTAATTACAGTAGTGTATTTCATTTGACAAAGTATTGATCAAAGGCATTGATGTGGAAGGAAGTCCTTTGTTCATGGGATCACTTAGGTGCTTACAAAGCATGGAATGGGTGAGTTTTCCCACTTTAATTAAGTGGATGGACTAAGGGTCTGTGTTTAGGTAAATGTCTTCACCTCCTGCCACACAGCTACTGATGGAGGTTGCAAGACAAAAACACAAGTGAAAAACATGAAAATATGTTCATTTGGGGTCAGTTCAATTCTGAATATATCATTTGAACAGAAAAGCTGAAACGTAATGGCTCATGGTGGATATTGTGTGACGTTCTGTGTTGCAGTGTGAACAGTGTCAAAGCGTTTCAACAAAGAAAGCTGACATTTGTTAAGGGCTTTTTCTAAAGGTTTCTCATGCCAAATGTGGGCATAGCTGGTTAATGACCAGGATCAAGTGGTCCGACGTTCCAGGGTGGCATGTTCCATCAGCTTCCCACAGTCTCAGGGGACATTAGTGGGCAGCCATATTGCATGGGTGGAGAGATGATTGGCCCACACACTTATTATCAGAGACTTGCTTTAATTAGACATACCAAGTAGGTTACTAAATAAACATAGTGTTAACTTTGTGCCTTGAAGCCGCCCCCCCTCACCAGATAGCATATGAATGCACCGTGGTGAAAATGTTTAGAATTACAGGAAATGAGCTGTAAAACGTCAATGTTTTTAAAATTTTTTGTACATGTGTATAATAGCCTGAGATTTAGCTATACAACTGCAAATCTTTCTCTGCTCCATGGCAATGCGTGTAGAATTGCAGGAAATTTGCTTTACAACGGCAGCATTTTGTCTTTGCTCCATTTGCAAAATTTGTCAAATTGTAGGGTGTTAACTGTCACGGAAAATGTGCAGTACGCCCACTGCAAGTGCTTATCCCTGTGATTTTCAGGAAGGTGTGTCTCCAACATCAGTGTTATCTAACAGCTTGTTCTGTTAAAGGGAAAATGAGTGTCATTTTTAAGCTTGTTCAGATTTAAGCTTGTTCAGATCCTATGGATACCTCTTATGTCTCTGCGTGCAGTAAGGGAAAAGGGGACACCTAGTCAGTTGTACAACTGAATGCCTTCAACTGAAATGTGTCTTCTGCATTTAACTCAACCCCTCTGAATTAGAGAGGTGCGGGGTGCTTCCTTAATCGACATCCACGTCTTCGTCTGTATCACAACTAAAGTAGCCAAAATAAATCTTAAAATAAGGCACATTAGTCCGCTTTACAGTGGGTGTTGAGTCTAACTGGCATACATTCGCAGCAAGTTTGGGGAAGAGAATTTTCACTATTAAAAATGCACCTTTTTATAATAAAAGCATTATATGCATTAATTGATTTTTGTGGTCACTTTTGAGTATGGTGTTTTCTAATGGAACAATCTTGCTTATAGCCTACTATCGTGTGCTCATTGCTGCGCTTATAATGTGAAGAAATAAACTTAGGCTATCAACATTTTAAGCTAAACGTTCTGTTGTGTCAGCCTCGTAGTATATTTTTATGCTAGTGGTTGTAATAATTTGGAATCTATCGCATCACACAACTGTCCCAGACTGTTTGGTATATTTATTTCTCGCACATAATAGAATAGGTGATTTTATTTATTTATTTTTCCTATGGGGGATAGTAGATTGACATAGGCTCGTGCTTTTGCTGTTCGTTTAGGCCGACTCGTTTTGTTGGCTGACGAATGGTAAATGTGGACAGTTCTTCCAATATGCTCCTCGGAATTGGTTAAGGATGCGCATAGTTGTCCCCGATGTGTCGGTCTTCACTTGTAGCCTGTGAGAAAGACCCGATCGATCACATGACAGAACCATGTGAGTGGTGCTTTGGCACACAGCGGGGAGAAGGGAATTATAACGGCCACTGGCCACAAAATGCATGATTTTATTCGGGGGATTATGGCCACACAACGGGGATGCAGCCGGGAAATTGTAAGTGAGAGACTGAAGTGTGCACAGCCTGCGCAAAAAAAACAAAGCAGAGCTCATGCCTTTTAATGTTAACTAGCTAACTTCCATTCATGGGCAACGTTAAGCTAGCAAGCAAGCATTTTAGTCAAGTAGTCTAGGACAACAAAAAAGCAATTGTGTACTGTATGATAGAGTGATACTGTTTCATCAACATGAGAGGATGGCATTGGTGTTTCTCTACAATTAGGGTGAGCCAACATGTTTTTCTACTTGCATGAACATGCGCACACGCAATATGCTTTGTGGACTTCTCTGGACAGTGGTTGCTATCTGGTTTTGTGATACATCAAAGGTGTGGTTGAATTTATTATGCCACTGTCTTGGCCTACATATCACGGTCGCAAGGCATGTAAATTAACAGGTTATAGAGCAAGCAATGCAGTTATCACAACCCAGGTTGTAATATGGCTTAAAACAAAATTGGGGTTGGAGTGATTTTTTTACCCACGCACCGCTACTGACTGTCAGCAACGGATGTGTCTGAAATAGGTGAATTCACTCATTTGAAGGGGTGTCCACATACTTTTGGGTGTATGTAGTGTATATGGCAGATATATTCGTGACATTTAAAGGGTAATAACGGTTACATTGCTCATTAGAAGATAGGTGACTAGGCCTCCCGAGTGGTGCAGTGATATAAGACACTGTATCGTAGTGCTTGAGGTGCCACTACTGACCCGGGTTCGTTCCCAGACTGTGTCACAACCAGCCGTGACCGGGAGTCCCGTAGGGCTTCGCACAATTGGTCCAGCATCGTCTGGGTTAGGGGAGGGTTTTGCCGTGGGGGCTGTAGTTGGCTCATTACACTCTAGCGACTCCTTGTGGCGAGCCGGGCATCTGCAGGCTGACTGGTCGTCAGTTGAACAGTGTTTCCTTCAACACATTGGTGCAGCTTGCTTCCGGGTTTCGGAGGACGCATGACTCGACCTTCACTTCTCCCGAGCCCATTGGGGAGTTGCAGCAAGGAGACAAGATTGTCATTGGGGAGAAAAAGGGGGTAAAAAAAAATGTAAATGTATAAAAAAAAAAGATTGCTACTAAACCGTACTGTATTGAAAGGTTACTTTCTCTTGTACACTATAAGACTTAAGAAATCACAAGTAGCCTACTGGATATCTGGAATACTGTAAGTATGCAAATTGTAGCAGAGGGCCAGCTAGATAAGACATGAGAACGAGTTGATGAGCTGGTGTAGTTCTGTGGTGCTGGGAGCCCCAGTGAGACACCCTCTCTCTGCCTGGTAATAATGGGTTTTAGGATGGCTCTGGAGTCTGGAGGGAACCAAACTCTGCTTTTTCTCTCAACTCCTACAGTTCTCTAGGCTGTGGGGTTCAACACGCTCTGTTACTCAATGTGACGCTACACCAGAACATAGTTAGAGTTTCTCATGCAATTTGTTTAGAATAATAGCTTGTTGTTTTAAAGGCCCAGTGCAGTCAAAAACTTGTCTTGCCCAGTGCAGTCCACACTGTTGAAATAATTGTTTCTGTGATGATAATGCCCTTTTAGTGTAACAGCTGTTTGAAAAGACCACCTGAAATGTCTGCCTGTTTAGGTGGGATGGAGTTTTGGCCAGCCTGGTTAATTAGTTATTAGACCAATAAGAAAGTGTTCCAAACTTCTCTGCCAATACCGGCTAGTTTCCACTCAGACCACTCCGACAGTCCTAGCAAATAGTTGGAGGAGGATTTGCTCTTTGCTAAGAAGCTTTTTTTGATTCTGTTACATTTTAATTGAAAACAATAACTTAATTGTTAGACCGAAATGATTTGATATTGAGAAACGGCTGCATTAGACCTGTAAGTCGCCTCACTCAAGCTCACGCACTCTCACAACATGCGCACACACACGCCAATTAAGCCTGAACTTGTTCAAACGTGTACAGTTTTTGGTAGGAGCAGTGGTGTAAAGTACTTAACCCCAAAAAATACTTAAGTAAAAAAAATGTATCTTTATTTATATTTTTGACTACTTTTACTCCACTACATTCCTAAAGACAATATACCTTTTTTTTTTTCTTTTACATTTTCCCTGACACTCAGAAGTAGTCGTTACATTTTGAATGCTTAGCACAGTGTGCACTTTTGGGGCTATTCTATTGGTTCCATTGCAAGAGGCAAGATCAATCAAGTACAGCTAATGTATCTTTTATGATTTTAAATCATTTTTGAACCCAGGTCTGGTTAAAAAGGACAAGAGACTAGCCAGACATGATTTATTACATATAAAGTGTCACACTGTAGCCCCTGACCATCAGAGTTGTCCTTGTATTCTTGAACAGTTCAGACAACTGTATATTTATAAGCTGTGATATGTAGTTTTCTGTGGCAATGAAGTAGAGAGGCAGAAATGAGAAGCAGCTAATTGACTTGCTAAGTATTAAAGAGTAGTGGTCCCCAATTGCATTCAGCCGCGGGCCAATAGTGTTTGACAAAAACAGAATCATTTCCAACCTTAATTACATTAGGATACGATCACATATGCCTCCATTTATGTATGGAAATACTTTGGAACATTTTCTACATTCAAATCACTTTCAGCTGATTTTCTTAGTGATTTTTAGACTTACGTCCAACAATTTTACTCATACAAATTTGGGGGCCAAATTTGGGGGCCAAATAAAATCACTGGGCCTCCTATTCTTATCCTGGATGATGTGGCTTTAACGAGGCAAGGATGGTGTTATTGGAGTAATGATATTGAAACATGATCTACCTGATGATTTCAGGATTTCTGTTATGAATATTTAGTCAGCCCTTGGAAGATACATTTACCATAACTGGATGAGTCATTTCTTAATACATTCAAAACCAACATGCAGTTCACAAAATCAAACGGTCTGGCTGTCTCTTCTGAGGAGATTTGAAAGTATTCAGTGCTGCTCTGACTTCAAAGGTCTGTGAACTGACCTAACAGAGCACAGTGTTCCATTCCCTTATATCATGCTGTCTCCAGAGTTGACAACCTCCTAAACTACAGTCTGGCAATGGTGCAGCTCCTGCTCAGGCCCTCCATTCAAACCATTTGATCCAGTCCATCCTTTTTCATATTGTCACCATCTGAGAGTGCTGTAGATCTTGTGAAGTAGCAGGGTCATTCTGCTCAGAGGAAGGGCTAGTAAATGGTTTTCCTGAAACCGCCTGGCAGAATAGTGCTCCGGGGTTACTAATGGCAGCTGGATTCACAGAACCGTTTTCAGAGTGAGATGAAGTGCTCTTGAAAGAGACTGAAATGAATTGGGAAGAGGTGGCCGGCCTCTAAGGTCAAGCTGTTGCTTTAGACTTTTTCCTTCGATGCAAAATTGCTTTTGGACAACATTATAAAAACATCCTCTGATCTTTTCACGTTTTACATAAGATTGCCAGGATTAAATGTGTTAAAGTTAGTCACTTTAACACCTTTGTTTATACCAAAGTCTCGATAAATACATTTCTTCTCTTCTGTCCACAGATCCACCATGTGCTGAGTGTTGACAACCTGGTCCACCCATGCAGGAAGCTCCTAGCCTTTGCCAGATGTGTTTGTCTTAGGGTGGAATGGCCTCCCTACCTCTGCCCGGCTCAGCCTAGGTACGGGTACCGGGCCAGCTCCCAGAAGACCTCTGTGTATGCCTGTCTGACCGGGGCCCTGCTGGAGGCCACCGCCGCCATCGGGGCCCGCAGTGCTCTGCCCAGAGTCACTGTGTGCTCCACTGGCCACGCCATGCTCAAAGGTAAGAGGGGGGCGGTTATAAAGGGCGCAGTGCTCTAAGGCACGGCATCTCCGTGCTAGAGGCGTCACTACAGACCCTGGTTCGATTCCAGGCTGTATCACAACCGTACGTGATTGGGAGTCCCATAGGGCAGCACACAGTTGACACCGCATCGTTAGGGTTTGTCCGGGGTAGGCCGTCATTGTAAATAAGAATTGGTTCTTAACTGACTTGCCTAGTTAATTGAAGGTTAAATCAAATTATTTGTCACGTGCGCAGAATACAGCAGGTAGACCTTACCGTGAAATGCTTACTTACAAGCCCCTAACCAACAATGCAGTTCCAGAAATATAGTTAAGAAAATATTTACTAAATAAACTAAAGTACAGAGTCCATGTGCGGTGGTACATCATAGTTTGTTGAGGTGGACACCAAGGAACTTTGAAACTCTCGACCCGCTCCACTACATCCCCGTCGTTTTTATGGGGGCCTGTTCAGCCCTCCTTTTCCTGTAGTCCACGATCATTTCCTTTTGTCCTGCTCACATTGAGGGAGAGGTTGTTGTCCTGGTACCACACTGCCAGCTCTCTGACCACCTCCCTATAGGCTGTCTCATCATTGTCGGTGACCACTGTTGTCATCAGCAAACTTTAATGATGCTGTTGGAGTCGTGCTTGGCCATTCAGTCGTGGGTGAACGGGGAGTACAGGAGGGGACTAAGCACACACCCCTGAGGGGCACTGGTGTTGAGGATGTAAGCGAATAAAAGTTAATCCAAAATGACACACTAAATTATTTAGCTTTCATTTCTTTTGGGTAATAAATCATTTGAAACAACTAAAATTAACTGCAAATGCATTCAACAAGTGTGGAGAGTCACAAGCTTGATGTAGTCGAATACTACATTTGACTACTTTATTTATACAAATCTTTAGGGGTGTCAATTGTGACCACCTCCTCCCTTTTTTAGAAAAATAAATCAACTTGTTAAACAAAATACATTTTTCTGGGCAATTGTATTAGTATAATATAATTTCCATATTTTTTGGGGAGCATACAATATAGCTCGCTATTTGAATGTTGCTCATTTTTATCAAGGGTGTCAATTTCGTACCCCACTGTATATCTGAAACATTTTACAACCACCAGTAAATCAATGGAACACTTTTCTCAGTGATTTCCCTCCACTTTTGAAATGAGTCATACTGAGCTTTTAGCTGACGTGTTTAGATACTTGACTCCCTTCAGCCTTCGTATGCAAACGGCTCACATAGAGAGGAGCATGGGTGAGAGGAGAGGGAGGAGTGTAGGGGCTATATGTTTCTCTGTGAGTTGGGGGGGATAGCTGGTGGTAGGGATAGTGGGGTTGTGGGCTGGCTGCAGGTGTTGCTGGCGCATGGCTGAGATTGTGTGTGTGTGACCTCGGGGAGAAACGAGAGCTGGAGAGGAGCTTCCGCCCCTGGGCTGCTTAAATGTGGACAAGTGCACGTCGCCGGTGCTGTGTGAACAACCACTTAGCTAACAGTAACGACAGGGCTGCTCCCGCCGGCCACTGCTCAGCCATGAAGCAATCCCGCAGGATGGAACTACATTGTGAAGACAGACGGGATTGCTTTAATGCTTTCATCTTACGGAATTGACTATACTGCGAGTGGGTGGACTATACTGTACGGTCAGTGTGTGGAGGCTCTCTTCACTTAAGTTACCCATCTGCCTGCCCCTGCACCTTAGCAGCCTGCTCAAGTTTCTGTGAGATCTTCCGTTTCTATAGCCTGCCCCTGTGTTTTGTCACTTGCCTGTGTGACTAGTCTCCACAGGCTGATTTCTGTCTCCAGTGCTGTCACTGACTGTTGCTACTCCTGTCGGTCTGTCCGTAGCTAGTTTATCAGGACAGTTTTAAACACAGTTTTCTGCAATTCTACGTATTTTTCAATGGGACCGAAAGTCATTTTTCCAGTTTTAAAGCTACAGTGCCTTCAGAAAGTATTCATACCCCTTATTCCACTTTCTGTTATGTTACAGCCTGAATTCAAAAAATATTTTTTTTCGCACTCATATACACAATAACCCATAATGACAAAGTGAAAACATGTTTTTTGAAATATCTCATTTACGTAAGTATTCACACCCCTGAGTCAATACATGTTAGAATTATCTTTGGCAGCGGTTATAGCTGTCAGTCTTTCTGAGTAAGTCTCTTAAGGGCATTGCCCACCTGGGGCTTAATGTATCAATATTGTGTAGAAACTATTCTAAAATACTACTTATGAACTGAATTTACAATGTTCGTATGCATAGAAAACATGTGATTTTATGTATAAGCACACTGGTAGAAGAGAACCATTGCTAAATACCAGTTATTCTCAGTGCTCATGCGCGACCTTGGCTATTTGCATTTTGAAACGCCCCTAATTAACCATATATGGTCAATCATCCCTTTAAAGCCTGTGGGGAATATACAGCCCTGTACCATGAAATACAACGATGCAACCCAAAAATACTTTCTTTTCGGAGACTGAAAAAGAGGCGCTGGTGTCAGAGATTGAGTACAACCGAAGGGTTTGGCTTCTCAGTTGTGGCTTGACCAGTAAAACTAAAAACATAGCTACAAAGAAAAGACCATTAAGACGATTAGTTGCTTTAGAAATGGCAAATATACTTCAAATGAGTAGGCAACACACACCAAAAAGCCATCCATCCTCAACAGCTCCCTCCTGTAGGCATATAGGCCAACATTGCTGTTCTGCTGAATGAACGAGTTGTGCGTACCACCTTGCCACCACATTCAGCAGTGTCTTTTGCGTGTCACATAACCGATCACCTGCACATTAAGAGTGGAAGCCTTTTCTGTTCACATAGTTTATTCATCGCCAGTTTTGCGATGGTGCTTTTATAGCTGTGGGTGCCGTCTATTGCTCTGTTCATATTTCGGAACGCATTGATGGCAAAGAACCCCCTCTTGACTTCAACCTGTTGTGTGATAATGTATGTTAGTTTTGTTGCTTGCATCCAAAGAATTGGCTCATCGAGGGCTGTGAAGATGCCAATCGACAAGCTCCCGCTGAAAAGTGCTGTTGCCAAAAACCTGAGGGTGGATAGCACTGGAATGGCACGTGTATGCTTTTTTAAAAAAGTAGGTCTTAAATCCTTGCAAAGATCCTGTAAGATTGGTTTTGGAAAACAATATCTGTACTTTCTGCAAAAAAGTCCCACCAGTCTCTAAAATACGCTCTCTGCCAACTGCAGAAAATCTGTAACTAGGCCACTCAGGAACGTTCTTGGTAAGCAACTCCAATGCATATTTGGCCTTGTGTTTTAGGTTATTACCCTGCTGAAAGGGGAATTTGTCTCCCAGTGTCTGTTGGAAGCCGAATGATCCAGGTTTTCCTTTAGTATTTTGTCTGTGTTTAGCTCTATTCCGTTTCTTTTTATCCAAAAACACCCTCCATAGTCCTTGTAGATGACAAGCATACCCATAACATGATCCAGCCACCCCCATACTTGAAAATATGAAGGGATACTCAGTGACGTGTTGGATTTGCACCAAACATAACGTTTTGCATTCAGGACATAGTTCATTTCTTTGCCTCGTTTTTGGCTGTTTAACTTTATATCCTTGTACAAAACATGCATTCTGTTTGTAGACTTCATATTCACTTTGTCATTTAGGTTAGTATTGTGGAGATACATCCTCAGTTTCCTCCTCTATCACAGCCATTAAACTCTGTAACTGTTTAAAATCACCATTGGCCTCATGGTGAAATCCCTGAGTGGTTTCCTTCCTCTCCAGCAACTGAGTTAGGAAGGATGCCTGTGTCTTTGTGACTGGGTGTATTGATACACCATCCAAAGTGTAATTGATTACTTCACCATGCTCAAAGGGATATTCAGTATCTGCTTTTTATTTTATTTATTTTTTACCAATCTTCTAATAGGTGACCTTTCTTTACAAGGCATTTGAAAACCTCCCTTGTCTTTGTGGTTGAATCTGTTTGAAATTCACTGCTCGACTGAAGGAACCTTACGGATAATTGGATGTGTGGGGTACAGCGATGAGGTAGTCATTCAAGAAAATCCATGTTAAACACTATTATTGCACACAGTGAATCCATGCAACTTATTATTTGACTTGTTAAGCATGTTTTTACTCCTTTAGGCTTACCATCAGAAAGGGGTTGAATGCTTATTGGTTCAAGACATTTCATCTTTTCCTGTTTTTATTAATTTGTAAACATTTAGAAAAAGGCCACTTTGACATTATGGGGTATTGTGTGTAGGCCAATGGAAGAAAAACGAAATATCTAATCCATTTTAAACTCGGTCTGTAACAATAACAAAATGTGGAAAAAATTCAAGAGGTGTGAATACTTTCTGAAGGCACTGTAATTACCTGCGATTCTACACATTTTGCCATGACTTATGCCATGTTAATGATATCTGAGGGAGAGTGACTAAGAAAATCAAGGGGGACGCCTGGAGGTTAGGGCATCTGGGCACATGCCCTGCATGCTTGGTCAGTGTTCGGCCATGGTTACTACAAGTTTAGATAGCTGGCTAGACTGGTAAATTAGCCTAAAGATTTTTTGCTGACATGGTTAATTCTGTGACTGACATAACAAGAGAAACTGCTGATGCACAACTACATTTCGAAATTGCACCTGTATCCTAATAATCTAACTCAACAGTGGGTGGGGGTCGCTATAATTTCTTAATCCGGCCCTGATTGTCATCACAGCAGCGGTGAGTAACGTCAGACTTCATGTTCAAGGTTCTGTGCTCTGCTCGGGTCAATATACTGTAAATATCCAGGTGATTCATCATACCGTGTGGTTCATGCTACAGTAATTGAAAGCTTCTTAGTTGGTGGCACCAACACACGATTTGGTAGCACCCACAAAAAATTGCGGTGCACACACAATAGAAAAAATAGTCATCTTTATAAAGTCATTCAGTGCTTTTGAGGGTCAATAGACTTCTGATATGGCTTTCGATAAATGCGTTGTTTAATCTAACCTGTTCATGCAGGAATGCATGGTTCAAGATATTTTGATGTGTAATACAATTCATGTCAATCAATGGATTTATATGTTGACAAATAAGCATTTATTGTTATTTTATTGTTAAAATAGGGCTCCAGAATTCAGATTTTTCCTATGTTCAATAGATATAAATTTGCCTACATCTTAGGCTAAATTATTTGGGGCTAATTCACCATCTGAGTAAGTGGAAACTTAAAACACATTAGCTAGATCGCTAATTCTAAACTTAATATCCACTGATATTGAGCTCAGGTGCATCCTGTTTCCATTGATCATCCTTTGTTTCTACAACTTAATTGGAGTCCACCTGTGGTAAATTCAATTGATTGGACTTGATTTGGAAAGGCACACACCTGTCTATATAAGGTCCCACAGTTGACAGTGTATGTCATAGCAAAACCAAGCCATGAGGTCGAAGGAATTACCAGTAGAGCCCCTGAGACCGGATTGGGTCGAGGCACAGATCTGGAGAAGGGTACCAAAAATGTCTGCAGCATTGACCATCCCCAAGAACACAGTATTCTTAAATGGAGAAGTTTGGAACCACAACGACACTTCCTAGAGCTGGCCGCCCGGCCAAACTGAGCAATCGGGAGAAGGGCCTTGGTCAGGGAGGTGATCAAGAACTAATGGTCAGTCTGACAGAGCTCCAGAGTTCCTCTGTGGAGATGGTTGTCCTTCTGGAAAATTCTCCCATCTCTGCAGCACTCCACCAATCAGGCCTTTTATGGTGGAGTGGCCAGATGGAAGCCACTCTTCAGTAAAAGGCACATGACAGCCAGCTTGGAGTTTGCCAAAAGGCACCTAAGGACTCTCAGACCATGAGAAACAAGTTTCTTTGGTCTTATGAAACCAAGATTGAACTCTTTGGCTGAATACAAAGCATCATGTCTGGAGGAAACCTGCCTCCATCCCTACGGTGAAGCATGGTGGTAGCAGCATCATGCTGTGGGGATTTTTTTCAGAGACCGGGACTGGGAGACTAGTCAGGATCGAGGGAAAGATGAATGGAGCGAAGTACAGAGAGCTCCTTGGCGAAAACCTGCTCCAGAGTGCTCAAGACCTCATACGGGGTCAAAGGTGTACCTTCCAACAGAACAATGACCCTAGGCACACAGCCAAGACAACGCAGGAGTGGCTTCGGGACAAGTCTCTGAATGTCCTTGAGTGGCCCAGCCAGAGCCCGGACTTGAACCCGATCGAACATCTCTGAAGATGCCTTGAAATAGCTTTGCAGCGACGCTCAATGTCAAGTGGTCTGAAGACTTTCCTAATGCACTGTACATGCACATATTACCTCGACTAACCTGTATATAGCCTCGTTATTTTAATGTTATTGTTATTTTAATTTTACTTTGACTAAATAAACTAATCTTTTTCTTAACCCTTGTTTTTCTTAACTACGTTGGTTAAGGGCTTCTAAGTAAACATTTCACGGTAAGGTCTTATTCCGGTCATGTGACAAATAACATTAGATTTGAAATCTAATTTACCCCTTGTTGTCAATTATGACACTAATGTTTCTGACTCATATCGATGATACACAGAACCAACTTTTCAGGTGTTAAAACTGCCTAAGCGGCAATTGACCCTTAGAATTTGTGTACAGTAGGCCTTATTGTCTCACTGGAAAATACAACTATATCCCAGAGTTAGGTGTTCAGAAGACTGAGGCAGGTTTTCCTTAAACTTTTTACCTGGGCTTTTCTCCCTTATATGTATTGTTATTCTGACAAATTCCCCAGTCCCTGTTTCACTCTGCGTTGTATTCGATTTGAAGTTTGACATTTAGGCCAAAAACTTTTATTTGCCATTTTGTTTTGTAGTATTGTTCAACAGCCATGTTGCAAACAGAATGGATGATTTGGAATGTTTTTGTTTTTTTAACAGACTTCTTTCTTTTCACTTTGTCATACAAGCCAGTAATGTTGAGTGAATACAATGTTAATCCATGCACAGTTTATCAGCTCAGCCAATGAATTCAGTGGCTTTTTAAAATTATCTTAAACCTTGTAGTGATGTCCCTGAGCAGTTTCCATTCATTTTTTTCCCAGCTCAGTGCGGAAGGATGGCCAGATATTTGCGGTGTTTGGGTGATTTTAGATTTTTTTTGTTCAATTTAAACTTTTTAACTAGGCAAGTCAGTTAACCTCGTAAGGACCAGACCCCTTTTTTTTTCTTCAATTTTCACCTAAAATTACATACCCAAATCTAACTGCCTGTAGCTCAGGACCGGAAGCAAGGATATGCATATTCTTGATAACATTTGAATGGAAACACTTTGAAGTTTGTGGAAATGTGAAATTAATGTAGGAGAATATAACACATTATATATGGTAAAAGATAATGCAAAGAAAAAAATGTTTGTTTTTCTCCATCTTTGAAATGCAGGAGAAAGGCCACAATGCATTATTCCAGTTTAGGCGCAGTTTAGATTTTGGCCACTAGGTGGCAGCAGTGCATGTGCCAAGTTTTAGACTGATCCAATGAACCATTGTATTTCTGTTCAAAATGTTGTATCAAGTCTGGCCAAATGTGCCAAATTGGTTTATTAATACATTTTCAAGTTCATAACTGCACTCTCAACAATAGCATGGTATTATTTCACTATAACAGCTACTGTAAATTGGACATTGCAGTTAGCTTAAATTCTTGTTAATCTTTCTGCCCATATCAGATTTGTCTATGTCCTGGGATATGTTCTTGTTACTTACAACCTCATGCTAATCACATTAGCGCACGTTAGCTCAACCGTCCCGCAGGGGGGGGACAATGACGGATTACACCGGCCAAACCCGGGCGATACTGGGCCAATTGTGCGCCGCCCTATGGGATTCCCAATCACGGCCGGTTGTGATACCATCAGGATTCGAACCAGGGTGTCTAATGACGCCTCTAGCACTGAGTTGTAGTGCCTTAGACCACTGTGCCACTCGGGAGCCCAAGTGGGAACCCACCACCCATAGAGGAATTACAATACTGGACCATACTAAAAGGGATATTCAGTTATTCAGTGTTAACAAATTATTTCTTAATCTCCCCTGATCTACGCCTGTCTAAAAATCTATTCTATACATGATTTTTAAAGCTCATTGGTGTGTCTGAGGTTCAATCATTGTTTGACATTCATTGGTCCAAAGGGACCTTACAGGGAAAGTTATTCTTAAATCACAAGAACTACTACTTTTGCAAATAGATGTGTAAATCAATGGAGAATGAATCACAATTGGATCACTTTTTAGATTGAAATTTAAGGCAGCAGAATGTGAACTGTGCAAAGGTAGACTTTCAGTAGGTACTATAAATGTGGGATTCTGAGGGCACTGAAGTTTAATGTCTGAACTACGGAGTTTAAGACTTTTGTTATGAAAGGCCGTGGTGTTCAGCTTTCTCACCATGTTTAATATTACCTTGGCATTCACATTGAAGTTAACATTTTTAGTTGACTATGTACATCTGTCTGTCTCTCAGAGCGTCAGATGTGCAGCATGTTAGTGTCGAGCGCCCTTCCGCCCAACATGATGGACATCAGCAAGGAGCTGGCTGAGCTGTGCCACCTGATCCAGTTCCCCGAGGAGATTGCTCGGATCCTGACGGAGCAGGAGCGGCAGCTGTACCGACGCATCTTACCCCTGGACTACCTCTGCTTCCTCACTAGGGACCTGGGCAGCCCCGACTGTAGCAAGCACCTGCACCCCAGCCTCGAGGACTCGCTGTCGGGCCCGGCCTTGCCCACGCAGACCCAGAGGAACTCTGTGGAGGACCTGGTCACACGATTCAATGAGGTGAGACTATTGTTGAGAGGATATGCTAATGTTACTATGCTTTGAGTGGTCAATAACAATCCTTGTCCTAAATATCTAATGGATGGGATTCAAATAATGAAGGTCTTGATGCTTAATGAAGTTGGGTCATGTGTGTTTAGTGATGGGCTAGAACAAAAGCCTGCGCACATTGTTGCTCTCCGGGACCAAGATTGGTGATCACTCTTGTACTAGATTATCAAGGTTCTCACTTGACAGTAATGTTAGAGTTATAATTTTTTGTAGAATTGACCACCTCGTGCGTGCTATAGTGTATCTTATTCTGACAGTTTTTCTCATACTTGTGGTGATCACACTAAACTCAGCCCTTTGAGCTACTCCCTACGCTGATTGATTTTGAGATTTCACAACTACGAAAAACGTATCTGCCACATCGGAATAAGGTCAGTCCCAAGCACGGAGTACCGAGCGGAGGAGTGGAAATGTCATCTTTAGGTTGCATGTCTTAACATCAGCTGGCTTTCATTAAGTGAACAAAGCAGAGGGAGTAAAAAATACAATTCCCCAAATGTGCATCCTGACCATTTTTGGTTATGTGGCAGAGCTCGAACCAAATGAGTGACTCTTCCCAATAGAGAACAAGTCTGACAACCTCCACAGCATGATGAGATGGACTCACTGTGTGCTGGGTTACCTGCTGTGTCCCAGTTTCCCAAACTGGAGCAGATAAACTGGGGGAAGTTATTGGATGGTTTGAGCCTGTAGTAGCTGTCTGGAGTGGTTATTTCTGACAAACACAATATGCTCCTATGGTGAGTTTGTAATAACTCTCTGTCAACCTTCAATATGTAAAAGTTTCATCATGGGAATCCTGAACCCTAATAATGCTATAGCACACACAACAAATGAATCAAGTTTGTAAGTACATTGTGTAGGTTTTTATTCACTGATCAAATGACGCCAATAGGATGTAATCAAAGTGCCGCTTGGTTTTCAGTCCAGTCGATTATAGGTTGTCATTCTGATGCAACCCTTGTGTTATTATCAAAGGGACACCACATAACAGCTAGAGCCTATTTTAGATCACCACCGATCTCTCACCATTTAATACTGACTTAGCACAACTCCCATCCTCCCATCGATATCTAGAATATCAGCTGCTCTGCAAAGTATGTGCCTGCCTCTAATCTACTTGGCCTACCAGTGCTTTCAAGTCCACCGCCAAAACGGTTTATAACGCTGAGAAACATAACTTATTTGAATCCAAACGGACATTATAGCTATCTCATGTACTGCAAACACTTGGAGAGGGAGAAAAGGAATGTTTTCGCTTCTCTATCACTTTGGTACTGTCTCTCAGTGACGGTCGTTCCTGGAAACGAGGGAGGAGGATGTATGGGTGGGTGATATCTGTAATGGGGCTGTAACTTTTTATTTAGTGTCTCTGAAGTGTTTTCTCTGGAGGAAATCAAACTGTTTCAAACCCACAGTTTGGTACGTATTGCAGTTTTAGGGTACCGTTTTCGGTACAGCCGCAAAATAAAATGCCATTGATCCAGATCTGATGCTGCGTTTGTAACTTTGTAGGAGGTGGGAATTTACCAGTTGTGAAGCCATAAATACTAGTTGGATGCGTTCATGTGATTTGGACTTGTCAACCATAAACTAAAAGTACAGCTGTCATGCTGGTTAACAAATGATAGTTAAAAAAAACACTAATAGTTTGCATTTTATAAATGTTTAGTTGCATTTAAATGTTGCAAATGCTGTTAGACGCCATTTCCTTAGTAGGTGACATCCGAGGTCACCATGTGGGAGAAGAGCTTGCTTAGGATGATAGATTTTCCCAATAGTACTTGTGCAAAAAACTAAGCAGAGCTAATGGCTTTCATGCTCCTTTTTTCAAATCATCATTAGTCGCATCATGCAGCCTTAGAATGTATTACAAATCTAAACAAATAGTCCAACATTTGTATCACATCTAAAGTTACATAATGCTAAATTAAGCATAGGTGTACCTGTTTCTTTGTTAACTGCTCAACATAGAATAGCCGCATGTGTGCACTGCCTCAAACGTTTGGAGAAAATATTCGTTATATTTTATTCAGCTATTTTCAATTGTATTCTTCATACTGTAAAATAATGCCACGGAATTCAAAGATAAGTTTGTTTGCTAAATGAACTAGTGTAGCCCATAGCCAGATCAGGGCCTAACATTACTACAACGCAGAGTATGCTATTCTGTTCTTCTGAAATAGACTACCTTTTTTTCTTCATATCATGTTTCTTTAGAACGGTCTAAAATCAATAATGGATTTATTGTGATGGTGTAGGCTATATTATTTATTATATTAATTAATTATATATTATTTAATATACTTTTTTTAAATGTAGGTGTTCCAAAGGTCTGCATCAGTGGTATCATGTCTGGAAGCCAGGAGATGCTAAATGTGTTAACTTCTCTGGCACAAGTGGGACGGTAGCGTCCCACCTCGACAACAGCCAGTGAAATTGCAGGGCATCAAATTCAAAACAACAGAAATCCCATAATTAAAATTCCTCAAACATACAAGTGTTTTACACCATTTTAAAGAAACTTCTTGTGTCCGATTTCAAAAAGGCTTTACGACGAAAGCACACCAAACGATTATGTCACAGAAAAACACAGCCATTTTTCCAGCCAAAGAGAAGAGTCACAAAAAGCAGAAATAGAGATAAAATTCATCACTAACCTTTGATCTTCATCAGATGACACTCATAGGACTTCATGTTGCCTACAGTGTGATTTTCTGGATTTTTTGTCTCATTTTGTCTGTCATAGTTGAAGTGTACCTATGATGAAAATTACAGGCCTCATCTTTTTAAATGGGAGAACTTGCACAATTGGTGGTTGACTAAATACTTTTTGGCCCCACTGTATATACAGTGGGGAGAACAAGTATTTTATACACTGCGGATTTTGCAGGTTTTCCGACTTACAAAGCATGTACAGGTGTAATTTTTATCATAGGTACACTTCAACTGTGAGAGACGGAATATAAAACAAAAATCCAGTAAATCACATTGTATGATTTTTAAGTAATTAATTTGCATTTTGTTGAAGGATCAAAAATATTTTTACCAGTCGGAGCTCGTTTTTTTCCACGTTCCCAGTTGTCTTGAACGCACTGAGTCAGAGATTTCTGAGTTCCCTGTTGTTTTGAACGCGGCATCAGATTGTAACTATGGTACCTAAGGGTTGGCAGCTCAGACCCTCCTTTCCAGGGGTTTTATTTTTATTTAACTTTTGTTCATAAATTTATTCATAAATCCCCCATCGTAATATTTCCTGCATCATATCCCCCCTCGAAGCCTTCCCCCATTTTTTTTTTTTACCACACATGGAATTGAAAACCCCCCTAAAATGGTTTCATCCCTGTTTAGCTTTCATGCTGCAGTTAGGCTAGGCAGTAGGCTTGTATTTGGTGTGATGATCTGTGAGGTGATAACATTATATTTTCCTTGTGATTTGTCAAAAACGGGTAACAACTTGTCAAGTGATTTGCTCCGGTTCTTGTATGCACTGTAACAAGTACATTGAAGATTTTAATATGCTGGAAAGTGGCTAAACTAAGTAAAGATTTTTCAGGCAATGGGACAGCTATCTTTGACTTTGTATATTTGCGTCTTATAGTGAATGGCATTCTGTGATCAGGGAGTTTTTGCTTGTCTAACATAAACAAACATGGCTGCCATCATAAAGAATTTAGCTGCTGTCAGCTTAGCTGATGCACATCTCTTTTCTAAACATTATTATTATTCATCCCTTGTGCTCACCAGAGATGTGGTACATTGTAAACTAGTCTAGATGCTACGTCGCTAACACATGTTTTGTTTTTTTGTCAGCGCAACATGTTATTTAGACTGGTTTATGGAATGAGTTTGGATGTGTTCCGTGTGATGTTTGGATGATAAAGTTTGCGTTTATCTTTTACAATAAAAGGTGCAATGAAGTTCTGAAGACTTATCTCCCATCAGTACAAAAACATTGTTTGGATGCTTTTCAGACAGCAATGCTGTTTAGATGCGTTTTGTTGCATCATACGTTCTGTTGCTACTGTTCCAATCACTTATTTGTGATGTTACGCTACAGGGACCTCTCAACAATGATCACAAATATGTGATCGTATGCGTCAAAGGGTTAACCAATGACAGGCATTCCGCATTTAACCCCATCCCTTTTTTGTTTTTTTTGTTTGATGTGCAAAAACAAATAAGCCATTTTCAGTGTGTTCTATTTCTATTCAAAAACAAATAAACAAGCCATTTTCACGTTCCCAATTTGCCCCATTTTAATCAAGAAAACAAATTATCTAAATGTACACTGACCATAATCTTACCTCAGGAATCTTGACATAATGTTGTCCAGGACATAGGCTAATTATCTTGACCGCAGTAACAATAGACACCCAAATGTTCTGTCAATTCTCCAGCTCAACAATAATTCCAGCACTTTGGCTGTTGTTCAATCGCATGTAGTATCACACCCGCTCTGTATCATTTGACTTTCATTAGGGCTGTGGCGGTTACTGTCATGCAAAAATCTGCCTGTCTCATGGTATTTGACCATTAATTAACATTTAACATGTTTAGCATCTCCAGACCTCCATGCATACAAGCTGCTGATGTATCCCTTTGGAACATCCTACATTTAAAGGTATATTAAATCAATATACAGTCATGGCCAAAGGTTTTGAGAATGACACATATTAATTTCCACAAAGTTTGCTGCTTCTGTGTCCAGATATTTTTGTCACATGTTATGGAATAGTGAAGTATAATTACAAGCTTTTCATAAGTGTCAAAGGCTTTTATTAACAATTACATGAAGTTGATGCAGAGAGTCATTATTTGCTGTGTTGACCCTTCTTTTTCAAGACCTCTGATATCCGTCCTGGCATGCTGTCAATTAACTTCTGGGCCACTGATGGCAGCCCATTCTTGCATAATCAATGCTTGGAGTTTGTCAGAATTTGTGGGGTTTTGTTTGTCTATCCACCTCTTGAGGATTTACCACAAGTTCTCAATGGGATTCAGGTCTGGGGAGTTTCCTTGCCATGGACCCAAAATATTGATGTTTTGTTCCCCGAGCCACTTAGTGTTACGAGAATTTTCAATGACGATAACTTAACGATTATTTAAGCTTTGACCAATCCCCGAGGTTTGTAAGACCCTGGGTTTAATAGTAATAAGGCAAAGACTCAGATTCTGCAAAAGGTCCGTAAGCTTTATTCAGAGAACGTTCTAAAGTCCACCAAAATGTGAGCAGTCTTTATAACCCCCCATATACATACAAACAGTAGGTGGGCTGTATCATTTTCCACAGTTCACATTCCTCGTTTATCACTATTCAACCAAGCTGGCAGTTCCATGCCGTTCCCTTCCTCCCTAGATTAGAGGGGCCTTGACAGGGCCTCTTTCCTGTCGTAAGTTCCAACCAGGTCAGGTCATGTATAGTTCAATTGTCCTCTGTTTTCTCAGTCACACATTTCTCACCCTTACATTATTGGATTATTATGCTAATACATTTCACATAATCTAATAATTACATTTCAGGGTGCAATTCCTTAGTCATTACTTTAAACATAGAAATTCCCTTATCGCTTAATTATCACTTTTGCCTTATGCCAAGGTGCTCCATCATGCTGGAAAAGGCATTGTTCGTCACCAAACTGTTCCTGGATGGTTGGGAGAAGTTTTTCTCCGAGGATGTGTTGGTACCATTCTTTATTAATGGCTGTGTTCTTAGGCAAAATTGTGAGTGAGCCCACTCCCTTGGCTGAGAAGCAACCCCATACATGAGTGGTCTCAGGATGCTTTACTGTTGTCATGACACAGAACTGATGGTAGCGCTCAACCTTGTCTTCTCCGGACAAGCTTTTTTTCCGAATGCCCAAACAATCTGAAAGGGATTCATCAGAGAAAATGACTTTACCCCAGTCCTCAGCAGTCCAATCCCTGTACCTTTTGCAGAATATCAGTCTGTCCCTGATGTTTTTCCTGGAGAGAAGTGGCTTCTTTGCTGCGCTTCTTGACACCAGGCCATCCTCCAAAAGTATTCGCCTCACTGTGCGTGCAGATGCACTCACACCTGCCTGCTGCCATTCCTGAGCAAGCTCTGTACTGGTGGTGCTTCGATCCCGCAGCTGAATCAAATTTAGGAGACGGTCCTGGCGCTTGCTGGACTTTCTTGGGCGCCCTGAAGCCTTCCTCACAACAATTGAACTGCTCTCATTGAAGTTCTTGATGATCCGATAAATGGTTGATTTAGGTGTGACCTTACTGGCAGCAATATCCTTGCCTATGAAGCCCTTTTTTGTGCATAGCAATGATGACGGCACGTGTTTCCTTGCAGGTAACCATGGCTGACAAGGGAAGAACAATGATTCCAAGCACCACCCTCCTTTTGAAGCTTCCAGTCTGTTATTCAAACTCAATCAGCATGACAGAGTGATCTCCAGCCTTGTCCTCCTCAACACTCACACCTGTGTTAACGAGAGAATCACTGACATGTCAGCTGGTCCTTTTGTGGCAGGGCTGAAATGCAGTGGAAATGTTGTTTTGGGATTCAGTTCATTTGCATGGCAAAGAGGGACTTTGCAATTAATTGCAATTCATCGGATCACTCTTCATAGCATTCTGGAGTATATGTAAATTGCCAGCAGCAGACTTTGTGAAAATTGATATTTGTGTCATTCTCAACTTTTGGCCACGACTGTACACCATCACAATAAATCCATTATTTATTTGAGTCGGGTCTGAAGAAACATTATGATATGAAGAAAATGTATTTCAGAAGAACAGAATGAGTTGTAGGCCTATGTTATCTGGCTATACTCCATGCCATAGGCTGTAGGCTTTTTCATTTAGCTGACAATATATGCTTTTATTGTATTGTATGATTAATGTAATTGAACTTAACTGAATGAAATAGAAAGGATATTTTCCCATTACGGATCGAGTGCGTTTATGAAGTGGCTATGTTGAGCTTAAAAGTGATCATTTGAAAAAGGTCCTATTTGCTAGATTTAGAGTTTTGGGTACTTTAGTTGTGAATATGATACAAATCTTAGAACGTCTTAGAAATCCAGACATCTAAATGCTGCATGCGGGGACAGGACTCTACCCTAAATGCCTGATTGGTGGAGTGCTTTAAAGATGGGAGAACCAAACACTGGTGCTCTATCAGAGTGACCATTGGGTTCTTGGTCACCTCCTTGACCAAGGCCCTTCTCTCCTAATTGCTCAGTTTGTATTATTTTGAATGTACCCATGTTTCCCATTGATGTCCTATACTTATTCACTTAAAAAAGGTAAATTATTATGACTTGTATTGTAACAGCTCCAAACAGATGCTCGCTGGCACCCTAGTTTATAGAAAGACCCATAACTGCGTCAACATATTTGAGGTGTTGGCAGCTGCATAGGCTATTCTTGATGAGCATGGCGACATACTGTTTTCATTTTATCCAGAACTTTCTGTCCATCGGTTGTAATTTCCTGGGAAGCCCCCCACCACTCAAATAATCTACTGGGAAGCCCCCCACCACTCGGCGTCATAGTCCTACAGAACTAGTTCCTGGCTGCGCCTCACAAAAGGACAGTTTGAAATGCGCCAATTAGAGTTTCAATTTTGTTGTTGAGGTGCACGTGAGCTCTAGTTGAATGGAATAGCCTGCCATGTTTATTTACTCTAGGCATAGGACTGCAATGCAGACCTAGTGTTTTTGTTGGAAATATATTTTTATTGTAAACTGAGGTCCCTGTTCAGAATGGTACAAATACATGTACCATTACACCCCTAATCAGGGTCCTGCCTGTGGAACTGTTTATCTAACCATCATTGTTTCGGGGGGGGGGGGGGTGGTTAGCTACAACATGACAGCTGGCAAATATTTGCGCCAACTGTTATGTCCAGGCCACGGTTTCTGCCAGCACTTGGATAAAGCCAATATAGCTTTTGCCTTAGGCCTACTATTGTGTTGGATTTATGTGCCAGTGAAACAAACAAGACCTGGTGCAATCAGGAGTTTCATGACTTGTTGTGGTGCCAACTACCAGCATCTTTTTGTATTTGGTTGGAGATGGTGACAGCGAAACCTGGGTTGAATTTAGGCTTATTTCCGTTTCAATGAGTTCACCTTGGTTCATCATAAATCATGCTGTGTAGAACATTAACCTGTGCAGTGAGAAACACTAGTCCTCGTCCTTGGTCTTTCACTCTAGGGTTATGTCCAAAATGGCACCTTATTCCCCATATAGTGCACTACATTAGACTAGAGCCCTATGGACCCTAATAAAGGTAGTGCACTATGTAGAGACTTTAAGTGCAGCCTGGCTTTTACAGATCATTGGCAGGTCATGAAGTAGTCTGTTTTAACACCGAGGTGCTCCAGAGGTGAGCTTGTGGGGTCCATGTTCTAACTGAGATTTGCTGCATCTAATAGGTGAGCTTGTGGGTGACCTGGTTAATCCTGACTGCGGGTACCATGGAGAAGAAGAGAGAGATGTTCTCCTACCTGGTCCATGTAGCCAAGTGCTGCTGGAACATGGGCAACTACAACGCTGTCATGGAGTTCCTGGCTGGACTACGGTATTTATGACTGACAACACTATAGTACAAATACATTTATTACACATCTAGCTTAGTCTTCCTACAGTATCTGTAAATTGTCATATTCAGAACGCAGCTATTGAAAGTCTTTCTGGATAAGTGTCTTCTACAATGTACAAAAACAATGTAGTTAACTTCTTTGGTACTGGGGGGCAGTATTGAGTAGCTTGGAAAAGGTAAGGTGCCCAGAGTAAACTGCCTGCTACTCAGGCCCAAAAGCTTGAATATGCATCTTATTAGTATATTTGGATAGAAAACACTGAAGTTTCTAAAACTGTTTGAATGATGTCTGTGAGTATAACAGAACTCATATGGCAGGCAAAAACCTGAGAAAAAATCCAACCAGGAAGTGGAAAATCTGAGGTTTGTAGTTTTTGCCTATCAAGTATACATGGGGTCATATTGCACTTCCTAAGGCTTCCACTAGATGTCAACAGTTTTTAGAACCTTGTTTCAGGCTTCAACTGGGAAGGGGGAGAGAATGAGAGCTGTTTGAGTCAGGTGTCTTGCAGAATGCCATGAGCTAAATTATGCGCGCGGCCGTGAGCGGTAGCTGCGTTCAGACAAAGGAATTGTCCGGTTGACATAAGAGAAGATTTATGATAAAAACATCCTAAAGATGGATTCTATACATCGTTTGACATGTTTCTACGAACTGTAATAAAACTTTTTGGACTTTTCGTCTGGACTTGCCCGCACCTCGTGAGTTTGGATTTGTGAACTAAAAGCGTGAACAAAAAGGAGGTATTTGGACGTAAATGATGGACTTTATTGAACAAATCAAACATTTATTGTGGAACTGGGATTCCTGGGAGTGCATTCAGATGAAGATCATCAAAGGTAAGTGAATATTTATAACGCTATTTCTGAGTTTTGTGACACACAGCCATTTTCCAACCAAGGAGATATGTTTTTCTGTGGCTAGGTGCTGACTTAATATAATTAGCAATTTCACTGGCAATTTCACTAGCGTCCCACATATCCCAGAGAAGTTAAGATATGGTTAGATCAATATGGAATTATTCTCTGCTCCAGGTCTCGTAAAGTGCTGAAGATGTGGCAGTTCATGGACCAGTCAGACATTGAGACCATGCGCAGCCTGAAAGATGCCATGGCGCAGCACAAGTCTTTGTCCGAGTACAGGAAGGTGGCACTTAACATCCCAGGGTGCAAGGTGGTGCCCTTCTGTGGTGTCTTCCTCAAAGAGCTGAGTGACGCGTTGGATGGAGCAGCCAGCATTATCAGCCTGCGCCACTCACCGCATGACTTACCAGAGGTAAAGTGGGCCAGGCTTGTAGCAGTGGCTGAATAAAGCTCGATGTACTGACAACACCTGCGATCACCCTAAAGCTTTGAACACCGCTTTGATGGATCTTCCGGATCCTGTTTTCGCTTTGTCATTGATTTTGTGTGGGCGTGTGTTGGCGTGTGTTGGCGTGTGTTGGCGTGTGTTGGTGTGTGGCGTGTGTGTGTATTGATAAAAAATGTAATCAATTTTAGAATAAGGCTGTAACGTAACAATGTGAAAAAAGGTATATGGGTCTGAATACTTTGCTGGCTTTTCCGAAACAAGCAGTTTGACTATATAAACATGCTATGTACACTTTACATTTAATTGCTTATATACCTGTGTAGTAACAGTTATTACTACAGTAACCGGTTCATTGTGTTTCTCTTTGTGTAGTTTGTGACGGACTACGGCGGGCAGGAGCACTTCCTGCAGAGGGCGGGGCCAGACGGACTGCACAGCCACGTGAAGGAGGCCACGGTCAGTAACATCCTGCAGATCATCCGCTCCTGCAACCGCAGTCTGGAGACGGAGAAATGGGACCACCACAAAGGCTTCACCTCTCACAGGAACTATTTCATGGACAGGAACCAGTAAGTGACCAGGATCAGGAAGGCTCTGATCCCCAAATCCTAACCTTGACCTGTAGGGGGAAAACACAAAACTGACCTAAGATCTGGGCTAATCCTAAAGTGTTGGGAAGAATAGAGTCCGTCCATTCCTCTCGCCATTATACTGTGATGGCCTTCATCTGGTCTTTCCCTCTACTTGATGACACCACTCTACTGCATATTTAATTTCAGGTTATCTTGGGACTGTGAGTGTTGCTGATATGAATTCTTTGAGTCAATTTAAATAAATGCATTAGGCTCTAATGTATGGATTTCACATGACTGGGAATACAGATATGAATATGAATATGGAATAGAATACAGATATTAATTTTTTTGTTAAGGTAAGTGTGAGGATCAGAAAATCGGCGTGAACAACGTTTGCCTCATGCAGCGTGACGCATCTCCTTCATATAGAATTGATCGGTCTGTTGATTGTGGCCTGTGGAATGTTGTCCCACTTCTCTTCAATGGCTGTGCGAAGTTGCTGCATATTGTCGGAAACTGGAAAACGCTGTCGTTAAACAACAATCCAGAGCATTCCAACGTACTCAATGGGTGACATGTCTGGTGAGTATGCAGGCCATTTGAAGAACTGGGATATTTTCCACATCCAGGAATTATGTACAGATCTTTGCGACATGGGGCCATGAATTATCATGCTGAAACATGAGGTGATTGGGGAGGATGACTGGCACAACAATGGGCCTCAGGATTTCTTAAAGGTGCTTCTGTGCATTAAAATTGCCATCGATAAAATGCAGTTGTGTTCATTGTCTGTAGCTTATGCCTGCCCATACTGTAACCCCACCGCCATCATGGGGCTTTCTGTTCACAACGTTGACATCAGGAAACCACTTGACCATACAATGCCATACACGTGGTCTGAGGTTGTGAGACCGGTGGGAAGTACTGCCAAATTCTCCAAAACGACGTTGGAGGCAGCTTATGGTACAGAAATTAACATGAAATTCTCTGGCAACAGGTCTGGTGGATATACCTGCAGTCAGAATGCCAATTGTATTCTCCCTCAAATCTTGAGGCATCTGTGGCATTTTGTTGTGACAAAATGGCACATTTAAGTGGCCTTTTATTGTCTGTGCTGCGATGCTCCACATCCAACCTGACAGCGCTTTAGAGGATCTGTGGAGAAGAATGTGAGAAACTCCCCGAATACAGTTGTGCCAAGCTTGTGGCATCATACCCAAGAAGACCTGAGGCTGTAATCTCTGCCAAAGGTACAGGTGTGCCAAGCTTGAGTAAAGGGTCTGAATACGTATGTAATTGTGATATTTCTGGGGGTTTTTCTCCTAAATTTTCAAACATTTCTAAACCTGTTTTTGCTTTGTCATCGTGGGGTATTGTGTGTAGATTGAGGGGGGGAAACAGTTTAATCCATTTTAGAGTAAGGCTGTAAAAGTCAAGTGGTCTGAATACTTTCCTAATGCACTGTATATTTTTGTTCAGTGTAGTTTCCTGACCCTGATGGGAGATCGGTTTGTCCTCTGGGTGGAAAAGGCCTCTGATTTATGACTCCAGGGGGCCTCTGGATCCAGTCAATGGATTTCAGTGGAAGTTCTCAACAAGGCTGATTTGGAGGGAAGATGAGGGCGAATGTGACAGCCGTCATCCTTCTTTTACTCTTCTGTTTTACTATTTGTAGCTAGACACTTCCAGACCTTTTCTCTCTGTTCTTCCTCCTGCCACCGTAGCTCTTTCAGGAGCAGGTCTGATTCGAACCACCGTAAGGTATTAGACTGCCGTTTTTTAGAGGTTTCCCACTAACTGACTTTGCTTTAATTGTATGAGTAGAATTTGCTATTACAATTGCATGGTGCTTTTTTATGCTTGTTCAACTGTGCTAAATGTTTTAAATACAGTTTAACTGTTTTGAGACTGTTGCATTCAATGGATTTGCTATCCTCAAAGTGATATTCTTTAGGAAGATAACATGGCTGGGATGTGTTACACTCATTGAATAGAAGGTGGTGATGAGACAATTTCCTCTGTCCTACAGAAGAGACAAAAGATTGAAGTGTTGACAACTATTAACTCTTCTACAAATATCTATTGTTTGATGTTCTGCTTCTCTATTTCACGTCCTCCCAATTCTTCATCCTCCCATCAGGTTTGTGGAGGGCGACCTGTCTGAGCAGGCTAAAGAGGTGGCATTCCAGGGCACCGAGGAGACCCACCGTTCCTTTAGCCACGGCACAGAGCTCATCCCCTGGTACGTGCTCTCCCTCCAGCCTGACATCCACCAGTTCCTCCTGCAGGGATCCACCGTCATCCACTACGACCAGGAGAGCCACCTCACCGCTCGCTGCTTCCTCCGCCTGCAGCCCGACAACTGCTTTCTGACCTGGGCTAATCCCCAGAGCGGCAGCCCCCCCACAGATCCCCCAGGCCTGGGTCAACCCGTTGTGAGCGGCCTGGCGGAGGGCCTGCTGGACATCTCTGTGGTCAAGGCTGTGTTCATGGGCCACCAGGGGGTGGACATGTTCGCTGTATGTCTGCAGAACAAGCTGTGTAACACCATGAGGGCCGAGGAGAATGGGGTCAGTCTGCTCTACGGGCTCCATACTACAGACAACAGGCTACTGCACTTTGTGGCCCCCAGGCACACAGCCAGCATACTGTATGAGGGCCTGGTGGAGCTGGTCAACGCCATGAGGAAGCTGAAGAAGTTCCCAGATAAGAGGCTGCACTGGCTCAGGAGGCAGTACATCCACCTCTATTGGGTAAAAAACAACTAAATTTAGATTGTAGTGGATAATATGGAATGGCAAGTATATTGACTCAGTCTAGAATATACAAGTATGTAGAATTCATTTGTTTTGTCTAATGTCCTGTGAATCAATACTCAAAAGGGAAACAAACAGTGTGCCTCTAACATGAGCACAGATGCAAAGAAGATCATTTTGACTCACTTAATGCCAATAAGCCTTGAGTGAGCAATCTCCTCACTGCTGTGTGGTGTGTTTGTTGTCTCCCATCCACAATAGGAGGAGGGCAGGTTTGAGGGTCCCACCCTAGCTCAGGCCATCAAGCTGTTTGGGGGGCGGTGCTGGAACATGGGCACAGAGAAGCCCAGCACGCAGAAGAACAGCTCCACCACCAAGAAGAAGAAGAATGCTCTCGTCAGGGTTAGGATAAATATATTTTTTTAAATAGTCTTAGTTTGAGGAATATAGTCTTACATTTTTCTAAGTTTGTGTCATTGACAGTGTGTTTCATAAATCACACAGAAATACAGCGGGGATGCTACCGATGACGAGACGAGCCAACGTAAAACCAAGAGCTGCAAGGACACCCTGTGCAGAAACGGGCCGGAGCTATATGACAGCGTGCACCAGGAAGAGTTAGGTAACCTGTCTATTAGTATTTTATTAGGATCCCCATTAGCTGTTTCCAAGACAGCATGTTCTGGACTTGGGGCTGTGAAGAGACCCCTGGTGGCATGTCATGTACTTATTGAACAGACAGTTTGGCTGTTTCAATACGTCGATATCACTAACAAAGACTAAGGCCCTATAGTACTAATGTAGTTTGAGGAGTTAGCGAGGTAACTTTGGTCAGCTCTGAGGTCAACTTGGGATAACCAGTACCACGGAAGTGGCTAAACTTTTAGCCAGGTACATTTCTATGGCAGCGGATCCTTCAGATCTAACCTGCTCCGTGGCAGGCTACCTTCGGGGCTAACTATTGCCTGGAATTTATTTTTTATTTAACCTTTATTTAACTAGCAAGTCAGTTAAGAATAAATTCTTATTCACAATGACGGCCTATCCTAGCCAAACCCTAATCCGGACAACGCTAGGCCAATTGTGCGCCGCCATATGAGACTCCCAATCACGGCCGGTTGTAATACAGCCTGGAATCAAACCAGGGTCTGTAGTGACTCCTCTAGCACTAAGATGCAGTGCCTTAGATCGCTGCGCCACTCGGGAAGCCCAACGTTGAATTGCATAGAATTCTATGTCGGGCAGAAATTAGCGTTTTGAATCAGGAAAGTTTACCCTCACGACCTCTACAAGCCAGAATGTTGAATAAAATGATTTTTTAACATACTTTACCGGTTGGCCCTTTTGGTGGTAGGAATGTGAGACAATATATCTACAGGAAAGTATCATTACATTAACACTGGAAATGCATTCAGATTTCTAGCAACTCAAGCAAATGTTTTTTTTATACCTAAAATTCCAAATCAAATGGCTAAATGATCCTTGGTATGACCATCTTAAAACAATTCCATATATCAGTTTAGTAGAACCCACACCTGTGCTGCTCTGATCTGGGCACCAACTTTAATTTACTAATGTTGTTCTTTGCAGTACTTGACCAAAGAACTGGGCAGCAGTCTAGAAGTAATTAAACTAGGGCCTGTAGAACGATTAGGGCCTCTAGGTCGATTGTGATGTAAAGAAAGCACAGCAGTCCTTTGTCAAGTACCGACCTTTCCCCATCTTGGCAACCGTTGAATCGATATGTTTGGAGAATGTCAGTTTACAATCTAGGTTTACATCAAGCAGTTTAGTCTCAACTTGCACAATTGCCACATTCATCACTAGATTTAGATTAGGTTTATTACACAATATCTCACAATTATTCAGAGACATCTATAAGTCTATGCTAGGTAAAGCTCCACCTTATCTCAGTTCACCGGTCACGATAACACCCACCCGTAGCACACATTCCAGCAGGTATATCTCACTGATCATCCACAAAGCCAACACCTCATTTGGCCACCTTTCCTTCCAGTTCTCTGCTGCCAGTGACTGGAACGAATTGCAAAAAAAAAGTTGGAGACTTTTATTTCCCTCACCAAATTTAAACATCAACTATCTGAGCAGCTAACCGATCGCTGCAGCTGTACATAGTCCATCTGTAAATAGCCCACCCAATCTATCTACCTCATCCCCATACTTTAAACATTTTTATATACTTTTCTGCTCTTTTGCACACCAATATCTCTACTTGCACATCATCATCTGCTCATTTCTCACTCCAGTGTTAATCTGCTAAATTGTAACTATTCACTCCTGTGGCCTATTTATTGCCTTCCTCCTCATGCCTTTTGCACACACTGTATATAGACTTTCTTTTTTCGACTGTCATTGATTTGTTTATTGTGTTATTGGCTTGTTTATTGTTTACTCCATGTGTAACTCTGTTGTTGTCTGTCACACTGCTTTGCTTAATCTTGACCAGGTCGCAGTTGCAAATGAGAACTTGTTCTCAACTAGCCTACCTGGTTAAATCAAGGTGAAATAAAAAATAAACATGCAACTGTCCTCTCATACACTCCCCTATGTATTTATTTGGACGGTGAAACTAAAATATTTCATTTGGCTTTATACTCCAGCATTCTTTGAGGCGACGGTAAAGAATGTCACCTTTTATTTTAGGGTATTTTTATTCATATCTGTTTTACCTTGGGCTGTGACAGTCATGGATTTTGGATTATGCTGATTGGCTAGCCAGATCTCCGGTCCACGGTCTCCGTAATAACGGTTTGAATAGTAAAAAAATATATCCACCACCAGTCAAAAGTTTGGATACACTTACTCATTCCAGGGTTTTTCTTAATTTTTACTATTTTCTACATTGTAGAATAATAGTGAAGATATCAAAACTATGAAATAACATATATGGAGTGATGTAGTAACCAAAAAAGTGTTAAGCAAATCAAAATATATTTGAGATTTGAGATTCTTCAAAATAGCCACCCTTTGCCTTGATGACAGCTTTGCACACTCTTGGCATTCTCTCAAGCAGCTTTATGCGGTAGTCACTTGGAATGCATTTCAATCAACAGGTGTGCCTTGTTAAAAGTTCATTTGTGGAATTTATTTCCTCAATGCGTTTGAGCCAGTCAGTTGTGTTGTGACAAGGTAGGGGGGTATATATAAGAGAGCCCTATTTGGTAAAATACCAAGTCCATATTATGGCAAGAACAGCTCAAATAAGCAAAGATAAACAACAGTCCATCATTACTTTAAGACATGAAAGTCAGTCAATCCGGAAAATCTCAAGAACTTTTAAAGTGTCTTCAAGTGCAGTCGCAAAAAACCATCAAGCACTATGATGAAACTGTCTCTCATGAGGACCGCCACAGGAAAGGAAGACCCAGAGTTACCTCTGCTGCAAAGGATAAATTCATTGGAGTTATCAGCCTCAAATTGCAGCCCAAATAAATGCTTCAGAGTTCAAGTAACAGATGCATCTCAGCATCAACTGTTCAGAGGAAAATGCGTGAATCAGGCCTTCATGGTCGAATTGCTGCAAAGAAACCACTACTAAAGGACACCAATAAGAAGAAGAGACTTGCTTGGGCCAAGAAACACGAGCAATGGACATTAGACCGGTGGAAATCTGTCTTTTGGTCTGAGTCCAAATGTAAGATTTTTGGTTCCAACCGCTTTCTTTGTGAGATGCAGAGTAGGTGAACGGATGATCTCTGCATGTGTGGTTCCCACCGTGAAGCATGGAGGAGGAGATGTCAGATTGTGGGGGTGCTTTGCTTATGACACTGTCATTATTTAGAATTCATTGCACACTTAACCTGTATTCTGCAGCGATATGCCATCCCATCTGGTTTGTGCTATCATTTGTTTTTCAACAGGACAATGACCAAACACACCTCCAGGCTGTGTAGGGGCTATTTGACCAAGGAGAGTGATGGAGTGCTGCATCAGATGACCTGGCCTACACAATCACCTGACCTCAACCCAATTGAGATGGTTTGGGATGAGTTGGACCGCAGAGTGAAGGAAAAGCATCCACAAGTGCTCAGCATATGTGGGAACTCCTTCAAGACTGTTGGAAAAGCCTTCCTCATTTTAATTCTCATTTACAATGATGGCCTAGGAACAGTGGGTTAACTGCCTTTTTCAGTTAACTGCAGAACAACAGATTTGAACCTTGTCAGCTCGGGGATTCGATCTGGCAACCTTTCGGTTACTGGCCCAATGCTCTAACCACTAGGCTACTTGTCTCTCATGAAGCTGGTTAAGAGTATGCCAAGAGTGTGCAAAGCTGTCATCAAGGCGAAGGATGGCTACTTTGAAGAATCTCAAATATTAAATATATTTTGATTTAACACTTTTTTTTAAAGTTACTACATGATTCCATATGTGTTATTTCATAGTTTTGTTGTCTTTACTATTATTATACTATGTAGAAAATTGTAAAAAATAAAGAAAAACCCTTGAATGAATAGGTTTCCAAACTTTTGACTGGTACTGTATATAATCATGAATCGTGAATAATGAGAAAGTTACAGATGCCCAAATAAAACATGCTAACCTCTCACCATTGGTATTTTTTGTCCAAATACTTATGGCGCCTTCAATTGGGGGGACAAGCTGCATAGTGCTTTAATTTCCAAACGGTAAAACAGAAACGGTGCCTTCAAAAAGTATTCACTCCCTTTGACCTTTTCCACATTTTGCTGTGTTACAGCCTGAATTTAAAATGGAATACATTTAGATTTTTGGTCACTGGCCCACACACAATATCCTATAATGTCAAAGTGGAATTAAGTTTTTCAAATTATTACAAATTAAGTTCAGGAGCAAAAATGTACATATCAAGTCACGTAAGTTGCATTGACTCTGTGTACAATAAGTGTTTAACATGGTTTTTGAATGACTACCTCATCGCTGTACATCCAATTATCTGTAAGGTCCCTTCAGTCGAGCAGTGAATTTCTAACAGATTCAACCACAAAGACAAGGGAGGTTTTCCAATGCCTCACAAAGAAGGGCACCTATTGGTAGATGGGCACAAATAAAATAAAGAAGCAGATATTGAATATCCCTTTGAGCCTGGTGAAGTAAAAAATTACACTTTGGGTGTATCAATACACCTAGTCACTACGAAGTTACAGGCATCCTTCCTAACTCAGTTGCCGGAGAGGAAGGAAACCGCACCGGGATTTCACCATGAGGCCAATGGTGACTTTAAAACAGAGTTGAATGGCTGTGATAGGAGGAAACTGAGGATGGATCAACAACATTGTAGTTACTCCACTATACTAACCTAAATGAGTGGAAAGAAGGAAGCCTGAACAGAATATACATTTTCCAAAACATGCATCTTGTTTGCAACAAGGCACTAAAGTAATACTGCCAAAAATGTGGCAAAGACATCAACTTATTGTCCTGAATACAAAGTTATGTTTGGAGCAAATCCAATACAACACATTACCGAGTGCCACTCTCCATATTTTTGAGCATAGTGGTGGCTGCATCATGTTATGGGTATGCTTGTGATCGTTAAGGACTGTAGTTTTTCAGGATAAAAGGGAAACGGATTGGAGCTAAGCACAGGCAAAATGAAAATGTTGTTCAGTCTGCTTTCCACCAGACACTGGGAGAAGAATTCACCTTTCAGCAGGACAATAACCAAACACACAAGGCCAAATATACACTGGAGTTAATTACCAAGAAGACAGTAGCTTGAAGAATTTTGAAGAAAATAATGGGCAAATATTGCACAATCCAGGTGTTGAACGCTCTTAGACTTACCTGGAAAGACTCACAGCTGTAATCGCTGCCAAAAGTGTTTCTACAAAGTATTGACTCGGGTGTGCATTTTTATGTAAATTAGATTTTTGTGTTTCATTTTCAGTACATTTGCTAAAATTTCTAAAAACAGGTTTTCACTTTGTCATTATGGGGTATTGTGTGTAGATGGATGAGAGAGAAAAAAATATATTTAATCCATTTTGAATTCAGGCTGTACCACAACACAAATGTAGATTAAGTCAAGGGGTATGAATACCTTCTGAAAGCACTGTATGTATGAAAATACTCTCAAATTAAAGGTGACCTTCTGTCCTGTTGCCGTGCGTGTACACACACACACACACACACACACACACACACACACACACACACACACACACACACACACACACACACACAGTGGGGCAAAAAAGTATTTAGTCGGCCACCAATTGTGCAAATTCTCCCACTTAAAAAGATGAGGCCTGTAATTTCATCATAGGTACACTTCAACTATGACAGACAAAATGAGAGAAAAAATCCAGAAAATCACATTGTAGGATTTTTAATGAATTTATTTGCAAATTATGGTGGAAAATAAGTATTTGGTCACCTACAAACAAGCAAGATTTCTGGCTCTCACAGACCTGTAACTTCTTTAAGAGGCTCCTCTGTCCTCCACTCGTTACCTGTATTAATGGCACCTGTTTGAACTGGGTCCATGGCCAGGAGACCTTAATCCCATTGAGAATTTGTGGTCAATCTTCAAGCGGTGGGTGGACAAACAAAAACCCACAAATTCTGACAAACTCCAAGCACTGATTATGCAAGAATGGACTGTCAGTAGTCCGGATGTAGCCCAGAAGTTAATTGACAGCATGCCAGGGCGAATTGCAGAGGTCTTGAAAAATAAGGGTCAACACTGCATATATTGACTCTTTGCATCAACTTCATGTAATTGTCAATAAAAGCATTTGACACTTATGAAATGCTTGTAATTATACCTCACTATTCCATAGTAATATCTGACAAAAATATCTAAAGACACTGAAGCAGCAAACTTTGTGGAAATTAATATTTGTGTCATTCTCAAAACTTTTGTCCACGACTGTACCATCCGTGCTTATGTTTTATAGGGAGGGATACAAAAATGGGAATATTTGAGATATTAAATAGTGTCAGATTTAGTTTCCTTTGGAATGTTCTAGTTCACTGTGTTTGACCATTTATACTGTGTGTGTGTGTGTGTGTAACTCTGTACTTCATTGATTCCATAGAGGACGGCTTCCCTGGACCCCTCCCCCAACCGTGCTGCAAGAGCCCTGGTTCCCTGACCTCTGGCTCCCTGGCTTCCTCCCCCATCCTCTCAGGCAGCACCAAGGCCCAGCCAGGGTAAGACCCAAAACCTGACCCCAGACCTGTTCCTAATGGTAAACACTGCCTATCTATCACTCCATGGTTTATAATTCATCTGTAAACCTAGTGTCAAATACTTACATGTAAACCTACTCATACCGTGAACCTTGTACCAAGCACTTTATTTACTCATAATCTACAATATAAAATATCATTTTTAAAATCTAGTGTTTTTAAGTTAGAACAGTCACCAATCCCTCTCCTCGTGTCCCTGCGTAGTGCATGGAGCAGCAAGAGCTGGCACGGCCTAGGGAAGGGCTACTTCAAGGGCTTCCAGGACCTCATGAGCTCTGACAGCACTATGAGCTTCATCGAGTTCATCGAGCTCTTCAAGTCTTTCAGGTGCTCCATGCAACTTCCGAGCTCCTCTCTTTACCGTATACGGTCTATATAGGGATAGTAATTATATACAGGTAGTGATTTAAATTCAACATGTCTCTGTTAATCATTCCCACTTAGAATTCCTTCTGCATTCCCAAAGGACAAGAGCACAATTATGTGCTGTGTATATCATCCCTACACTATACAACACAGGCCTGCTGTACTTTCATAATACATACAGGATGGAGACATTGCATTCCATTCAGAAGAAGCTTTGACAAATCCAACCAATCTTTCCGAAGGTTGTTTTGTAAATGACATACTGGGTTCTTCTGAGGTTTCTCTCAGTTGATAAGACTAAGGCTAAACACCGAAACATGTAATAATTGCAAAACCATAACACTGTCCACTCCCATTGTCCCCCAAGAGTGGATAATAATTTCCCTCTCTTGTCAGTTGAATGTGAAAGCCCTTGTTCTTGTTTTGATGTGCAGCATTCGGAGCCGTAAAGACCTGAAGGAGCTGTTTGACACCTACGCCGTTCCTTGTAGGAGCTCCGGCCCAGAGTCTGCCCTCCTCTACACCACCCTGAGGATTGACGACAAGGAAACGGGACTGCAGCCTGACCTAGGTATGTCTCTCACATTGTGCTAATGTAACCCCATGTGTTTGTCTGTGAGTGGTTTGTATTTGGTACTGTTCAGTCATTGTTTAAAAGTAAAATAAAAAAGCTAAAATATAAGGTCAGAACGTGTATATACAACACCAGTCAAAAGTTTGCACACACCTACTCATTCAAGGTGTTTTCTTTATTTTTACTATTTTCTACATTGTAGAATAATAGTTAAGACAAAACAATGTAATAACACATATGGAATCATGTTGTAGCCAAAGAAGTGTTATTTATATACATACATACATGCATACATACATACATGCATAAACGTCCCTTTTTCAGGACCATGTCTTACAAAGATCATTCGTAAAAATCCAAATAACTTCACTGTAAAGTGTTTAAAGACCATTTCCCATGCTTGTTCAAAGAACCATAACCAATTAATGAACATGCACCTGTGGACTGGTCGTTAAGACACTAACAGCTTACAGACAGTAGGCGATTTAAGGTCACAGTTATGAAAACTTAGGACACTAAAGAGGCCTTTCTACTGACTCTGAAAAACACCAAAAGAAAGATGCCCAGGTTCCCTGCTCATCTGCATGATCTTGCCTTAGGCATGCTGCAAGGAGGCATGAGGACTGCAGATGTGGCCAGGGCAATAAATTGCAATGTCCATACTGTGAGATGCTTAAGACAGCACTACAGGGAGACAGGACAAACAGCTGATTGTCCTCGCAGTGGCAGACCACTTGTAACAACACCTGCACAGGATTGGTACATCCGAGCATCACACCTTCAGGACAGGTACAGGATGGCAACAACAACTGCCCGAGTTACACAAGGAACGCACAATCCCTCCATCAGTGCTGACTGTCCGCAATAGGCTCAGAGAGGCTGGACTGAGGGCTTGTAGGCCTGTTGTAAGGCAGGTCCTCACCAGACATCACCAGCAACAACGTCGCCTATGGGCACAAACCCACCCTTGCTGGACCAGACAGGACTGGCAAAAAGTGCTCTTCACTGATGAGTCGCGGTTTTGTCTCACCAGGGGGGAGGGTCGGATTCGCGTTTATTGTCAAAGGAATGAGCGTTACACCGAGGCCTGTACTCTGGAGCGGGATCGATTTCGAGGTGGAGGGTCCGTCATGGTCCTGGGGCGGTGTGTCACAGCATCATCGGACTGAGCTTGTTGTCATTGCAGGCAATCTCAACACTGTGCGTTACAGGGAAGACATTCTCCTCCCTCATGTGGTAGGTACCCTTCCTGCAGGCTCATCCTAACATGACCATCCAGCATGACAATGCCACCAGCCATACTGCTAATTCTCTGCATGATTTCCTCCAGACAGGAATGTCAGTGTTCTGCCATGGCAAGTGAAGAGCCCGGATCTCAATTCCATTGAGCACATCTGGGACTTGTTGGATCGGTGGGTGAGGGCTAGGGCCATTCCCCCCAGAAATGTCTGGGAACTTGCAAGGTGCCTTGGTGGAAGAGTAGGGTAACATCTCACAGCAAGAACTGGCAAATCTGGTGCAGTCCATGAGGAGGAGATGCACTGCAGTACTTAATGCAGCTGGTGGCCACACCCGATACTGACTGTTACTTTTGATTTTGATCCCCCCCCCCCCTTTGTTCAGGGACACATTATTCCATTTCTGTTAGTCACATGTCTGGAACTTGTTCTGTTTATGTCTGTTGTTGAATCTTGTTATGTTCATACAAATATTTACACGTTAAGTTTGCTGAAAATAAATGCAGTAGACAGTGAGAGGACTTTATTTTTTTGCTGAGTTTATAACCATATACAATTTCAGTAGCCCATGTCTTGTGATAAACTGTCCCGTCTCCACAATAGATTAGTCCACTCAGACAGGCGGGAATCAGACAGGTGTCTTGTACACCATGATTTTTGGTGCTATTGTTTGTTTAAAGAAGTGTCGGTCGACCAACAGCCTATCGACCAGTCGATTAAATGGGGTCAGCCCTATCATAATGTTACATGCTGATTTAGATCAGTAAGCAACACTGGGGAGTATTGGATGTTAATGTCTTAGTTAGGGAATTAATTCTAAAGATGCAGTTTTCCTGTCCTCCACCACAGACTTGCTGACCCGTAATGGATCGGACCTGGGCCTCTTCATCCGAACACGCCAGCAGACGTCGGAAAACCAGAAGCAGATCTCGGACGCCATTGCTGCAGCCAGCATCGTGACCAATGGGACGGGTGTGGAGAACGCCTCTCTAGGAGTGCTTGGGCTGGCCATCCCACAACTCAACGACTTCCTGGTCAACTGCCAGCGGAAACACCTGACCTACGATGAGATCCTCAGCATCATCCAGGTGGGTCTCATGACTTGTCCAGCAGGCTGAACTTGGATGTCTCCTACGGTCTGAAAACATCTGACATAATTTGATTTTGGGAATGTAATGTCCCTTCAACTTGGCAGACGTGTAACGCAATGCATTGCGACATACTGTACAGAACACAGACGTGATAGAAGTAAGACTTGGAGTATTATATTCCTGTGATGTATTGTTCAATTGTTTTCCTTTGTCTCCCTCAGACATTTGAGCCTTGTGTAAGCATACGTCAGATGGGTTGGATGTCCTTTGAAGGTTTTGCCAGGTACCTTAATTTCCCCTGAAAAATGATGTTCGTTAACTCGTCAGAAAATCGTCAGAGGAATTTTGAAATGACATTCATCAACAGTTTCAAGTAGTGACCTTTCTCCTCAAATCCTCCCCAGGTTTTTGATGGACAAGGAGAACTTTGCATCTAAGAACGAGGAGTCTCAGGTGAATGCGGAGGAGCTCCAGTACCCAATGTCATACTACTACATAGAGTCCTCTCACAACACGTACCTCACTGGACACCAGCTCAAAGGAGAGTCCTCCGTGGAGCTTTACAGCCAGGTGAGATCACCACTATCATCCTTTTAGATAATTGACGCAAACAAACATATTTTCTCCCGGAAAAGTGCCTTTTCTAGTTTAGGTTTGTCGGGGATTTCTAAGCATCGGATCAGTTTGTCATCTTCGGTTTGCCGTAAGCAGGGCTAGGAGTTTTTCCAGACTGTGACCTGACCAGGAAAACCTCTGGGCTCCTACTGTACTATAAGATGGATTATGTTTTGGTGTCTGTCTTGGGATGTGGTTGTTGTGTTGTCTAGGTGCTGCTGCAGGGCTGCAGGAGTGTGGAGCTGGACTGTTGGGATGGAGACGACGGATCACCCATTATTTACCACGGATACACCCTGACCACCAAGATCCCCTTTAAGGTTAGTCTGTAACCCTGCCACAACCTTGTCGCACTGCCGCTATTGTCCTTATGTCACTGTTTGGCCAAGATACAGTACAATGACAGCATACCTCTTTTATAGCATGCGTAATACTGCTTAGATGCTGGAATTATTGAATAAATAGGACTGTAGTTATGCCTCGTACTGTAACCCATTTTCTTCTAGGATGTGGTGGAGGCGATCAATCGCACTGCTTTTGTCAACTCGGACATGCCGGTCATCCTGTCCATTGAGAACCACTGCTCTCTGCCCCAGCAACGCAAAATGGCTGAAATCTTCAAGGTACCTCCTTCTGGCTCCAATGGACATGATCAGTACGGATTCTAGCTGACACTGTCATGTGTTTTATCCCTAAGAACCTCATTACTTCATCCCTTCCTCCTTTGGAGACCACTCTGATAGTGCTTTGATGAAACACCTTTGATTTTAGTGTGGTCAGCCCACTTGATCTGTTTATTTGTGTTTGAAGGCGGTGTTCGGAATCAAGCTGGTGAGCAAATTCCTGTTTGAAAGTGATTTCTCTGATGACCTGCTGCTCCCCTCCCCCCTGCAACTGAAGGGAAAGATCCTCCTCAAGAACAAGAAGCTGACAGCCCACCAAGCTCCTGTTGACATTCTCAAACAGAAGGTGAGACTGTAGGCTCGGCCCTAACGTATGTAACGTTTGTCACCTCTGGGTCTGCATGGAAAATGGCCCAGGAAAACAAGGAAAATATTCAAGAGGCAAAAATGCATCTCTCTCACACCAGTATCCAACGGACTGACTATTGAAATGAGTGTTAGTAACCAGGTGTCCATCCAACCTTTTTTAATGCGAGTAAAGTAAAAAATGTCACAACAAGGCTGATGGAAACAGCAAATGTGTTAGAAAACTTTCCAAATGCCGGCAAAACAAAATACGATCTTTTGAGTCTAAAATGAATTCTGTGAGAAATGAAGGTGGAAATGCCTTTTATGTGCAAATATTGATATTGTAACCATCTTATCGAATGTAAACGTGGAGTCACGCAATGATACTTTGTGATCCTCCCTCTACGACTCGGAAAGCGTGCGGTTTATTTGACTACAGATCATTTATGATGAACTTCACAGGGAGGTGAAAGTGCACGCGATGATGATGCTTGATGTTCCTTTCTATTAAATATCAAGGGTCCTATTCCGGTGACATGATCGATCCCTGGCTGCCATTTGACATGTAAAAAATCGTGCTCTTTTGTCCTTAATAATCTAATGTAGGCTGTACCTACACTATATCTGCGAATGGTTGGCTGGAACGCACGTTCCAATACCAGAGTGGGCACATAGAAAATGCTATACAACATTTTTATTGACAAAACCGTCAGTAGAGGGGGCCTCCCAAGCGGTGGAAGGCACTGCATCGCAGTGCTGGAGGCGTTACTACAGATCCGGGTTCATTCCCGGGCTTTGCCACAACCGGGTGTCCCATAGGACGGTGCACAATTGGCCCAGCGTCGTCCGGTTAGTACTCCGTACTTTGTTGAAGCACCTTTGGCAGCGATTACATCCTCGAATATTCTTGGGAATGACACTACAAGCTTGCCATACCTGTATTTGGGGAGTTTCTCCCATTCTTCTCTGCAGATCCTCTCAAACTCTGTCAGGTTGGATGAGGAGCGTCGCTGCTCAGCTATTCTCAGGTCTCTCCAAAGATGTTCGATCGAGCTCTGGCTGGGCCACTCAAGGACATTCAGAGACCTGTCCCGAAGCCACCCCTGCGTTGTCTTGGCGTGTGCTTAGGGTCATTGTCCTGTTGGAAGGGGAATTTTCAGCCCAGTCTGAGGTCCTGAGCACTCTAGAGCAGGTTTTCATCAAGCCCTCGATCCTGACTAGTCTCCCCGTCCCTGCCGCTGAAAAATATCCCCACAGCATGATGCTGCCACCACCATGCTTCACCGTAGGGATGGAGGCAGGTTTCCTCCAGACATGACGCTTTGCATTCAGGCCAAAGAGTTCAATCTTGGTTTCATCAAAGAATCTTGTTTCTCATGGTCTGAAAGTCCTTAGGTGCATCTTTTATCCTCTCAGGAAGTCTGTCATATCTCTATAGTACCCAGCACACCCCCTCAGGTCGTCACACATACAGTGCCTTAAAAAGGCTCCCCTTAGCTTTTTCCACATTTTGTTGATACAGCCTAAATTTAAATTTGAATACGTTTGGATTTTGTGTCACTGGCCTACACAATACCCCATAATTTCAGTGGAATTATGTTTTTTGAAATGTAGTATTATACACACACGGCCCCTCGCAGTCGAGGATGACGTCAGTCAAGCTGTCTTCGGAAGTGACTGAGGAGCCTAGTCCTGGAAGCACTCAGAAAGATAATGGCCCCATGTAAGAACAAGCTTTTATGTCTGTTGACATGGTGCAATGACTACAGGACTTTCCACTAATCATGCTCTGTTCTCTCAGACTCACCAGCTGGCCCACATAAAGGCACAGACCGGCAACGGGGCTCCTGGTAACCACGATGATGACGATGAAGAGGAAGAAGACGAGTATGACGATGACTGCGAATCCCTGTCTGATGGTGAGAGAGACTCGCTTTTGCTGTGGGATAAACACTCTAACATTGTGTACAACACGTACGCTGAGCAGGTCAAAGCTTCGGTCTCTTGTGGTTTCAATGACGTCCTCGCTAACTACTTTCTCACTCACTCCGCCCCTACAGTACGTCTCTGTAACAACGTATGGTTGTTATGAAGGTTAATGACGTAGGGGTGTGAGATCTTGAATTTACTCTTCTTTTTAACGCCTCCCTTGATTCCCTGTTATTAACGTAAGGGAATCCTCGAGTGGATTTACAGTAGCTCTACTTGGAGGTGTGTTTGTTTTCCTGTGCTCCTTCCTCCTATTACTCTGTCCCTGACTGTTCCTCTGTGCAGCAGCTGACGTCTTTCCAGATTCCACTGCCTCTTATAGCCTTGAAGGTAAACTGAACGACATAAGCGGTCTCACCCTGCATATACAGTACCAGCTCCACTGCGTGGCTCCAGCTGTAGCTCTCCGTCTGTGCAGTGAGCTTGAGCCGTGGGCCCGGGTACTGTACACTTTGCATGTTTCCCTCGCTTACCTGCTTGCTGGGGTGAAATCAAGGCTTTTACTGTACCAAGTGGGGGTTACTGGGTAGGTTAGAATTCTAGAACTTGACATTGTGATTGAGGGTAATTGTATTATTAAACTGCAGAGGGAGTAAGGTTAAAGCAGAAGAGCATGTGGTTTGTGGGTTGATGGCTCATGATCTGTTTGGTTCTGTGTTGTCAGTACACACAGGGCCAGTGTAGTGTAAATACATTCCCCCCCCCCCCCCCCCCCACCCCACCCATCTGCACTGCTGTGTATCTACGTCCTGACCTTGCTAGTGACACTGGCTCATCAGAGAGAGAAAACCAAGACATCTGGATTATTAGGCCCCTGTGTGACCCTGAAGAAACATGGAGCGGTGGGGGTGAAAATCACTAGCCCACTCCACTACCTCTGTGGATAGGCTCTCACCAGCCACCACACGTAACCAGAGCAGTGTGAGACAGACAGACAACACGACACTGAAACTGCACTGAACCAGTGTGATTCCTGCAGTAAAATAACTGTCATGATGCAGTGGTGGAAATGCAGTGGTGGAAATCATATTTGAGTGATCCATTGCTGACATCAAATCTGTGTTTACAGTCGTGTATTGTATCCTGCTGTGTGTGGGCGAGAGAAGAGCTGAAGGCTCAAACTCCCAGCTCTTTGTTTACAGACATTGCGTTGCATTTTGGGATTTGTGGAGGGCCACTGTTTTTGTCTGAATAGCATTTCCCCAATTCCCAGCATTGCAAGCATGTGGACTGTTATGGGATGTAATTCTTATCTCAGTTTACCGGTAATGGTTTCACAAGGAAGATTAAATGTGAAGCCATTGAATAACATTTCATTGGAAGCAGTCATTTGAGTAATTCAAGCTGTTCTGTCTGACTCCCTCACTCAAAGACAATGGTTTTGTTTCTCAGATAACATCCTGAATGATAAACCAGAAAGGAAGTCATCAGGTGACAAGGAAGACCATCCCATCACTGATGAGATGGCCAAGAGGATGAAGAAAGCAGACAATGCTGTAACTAAGTACAAAGGGAAGGTGGGTTTCACCTCTGACCTCTAGTCTCTGAGCCAGGAGAGACCATAGAGATAAAACTGATCTTAAATATTAACTACGAGACACCAGGCCTACAGTATATAAACGCTTGACAAATGCACCCTAAATGTATATTTTTCCCTAGAAGTAATCCCAGATCTGAATCACTGACTCTGCTCCTACCCCAGGTATTTGACATAGAGCTGGAAGAAGAGTTATATCCCCCCCAGAACAAGAAGGAGAGTCGACAGATCGCTCAGGAGCTCTCTGACCTCATCATCTACTGCCAGGCCGTCAAGTTCCCTGGTAGTCCTCCTTTAATTCAGTTCAATTAACTTTACTATATGGCTCATTCCAGCATAGAAATTGTTTATGTTCAGAATGTAGCGCAGTGTTTTTATTCTGCCTGGTGATTTTCCCAACCGAAAGAGAGAACGATGAATGTTCACAAAGGAGTTAAACAGGGCTCTGAATTGATTGTAAATTAGAATCGGGTGCACATCTTCTAGGGGTATAATTCTCCAGAACACAGCCAGAGCAAACAAGCAACATTAAACCAGCGTGAGAAAGGGAAAGGAGGGGAGGAAGCGTGATGGTGCCCTTAAGCCACGGCCTTGTCTTACACTCTCATCCGTCGCTTTCTTTCTGTGTGTGGGGGGGAACAGGCCTCTCCACCCTCTCTCATTCAGCCTCTGGCAGAAGAAAAGACAGAAAGAACAAGAAGTCCGTCTTTGGCATGGATCCTGGTCGTAGTGGAGGCAGCCCCAGGGAGGTGGTACCAGGGAAGGGTACGTATGGCCGAGCCTTTGAGCCAGACCCATAGACCTAGACCTGGAGCTGGGGGCGAGATGTGTAGGGACAGGTAAGGACACCCACATACAGACTCGGTCAGATTACCCCCCCCCCCCATTGGAACCAGCCTGTTAAAGGGATGGTTGGTTTTCCTTTATTGACATTTTAGCATTTGTGGCACAAATCTTATTCAAGTCATGCGACCAATATAAGCATTTTGTTTCGCTCGACATGTTCAAATCATCTTTAAGTGACTGAGTTTCACAGTAAATTTTTAGATACTTTCGTGTGATTTGGACATGCTAATATTGGTCCCATGACATGAATGGGTTTTGTGCCACAAATGCTCAAATGTTAGCATGTGGAAACAGTGCCAGGGAAACTAAACCAAAGCATGGATTGCTGTCAGACCTTGTCCATAGACTGCTTACAAAGTAAGGAAACCAATGTCATGTTGTAAGTTGGGTGGACTATCCCTTTAACTTTTCCATAAAATGGCCCTCTTAGTGTGCACACGCTGCATTACAGAGTATAGTGAAAGATGCTGAGAGAAGCTGTGGAGTTTTTAAAGGGTTTGTAAAAAGGGTTGAAATGGGATTGTTAGAAACTGCATATCTTGGAGGCATGTTTTTTCTGTCTCAGGACTGACTCTTGGCATAGAGTTTGAATAGCTGTGTAGCTAATGCCTCTTTCATGATCAATCATAACCCTTCGAAAGGTTCAGGTAACTTCCGAAGTAAAGGAAACCCTTTACTCTATGGCGTTGGCCCACAACCAGCCACCAGAACAGCTTCAGTGTACCTTGGCATAGATTCTATAAGTGTCTAACTATTGGAGGGATGAGACAACATTCTTCCATGAGAAATTCCATCATTTTGGTGTTTTGTTGATGGTGGTGGAAAACGCTGTCTCAGGCGCCGCTCCAGAATCTCCCATAAGTGTTCAATTGGGTTGAGATCTGGTGACTGAGACGGCCACGGCGTATGGTTTACATCATTTTCAGGCTCCTCAAACGATTCGGTGACCACTTGTGCCCTGTGGATGGGAGGGCATTGTCATCTAGAGGTGTGAACATTTAAACGTTTATTTGCCACGGATATAAGGCACTTCATCATCGTTAACGGTTGGAAAAATGCCAGTGAGTGAGACAGGGAAGTGACAGCACAAAGTCCTGTATGGCTTTTATTGACAATTACATGAAGTTGATGCAAAGAGTCAATATTTGCAGTGTTGACCCTTGTTTGTCAAGACCTCTGCAATCCGCCCTGGCATGCTGTCAATTAACTTCTGGGCCACATCCTGACTACTGGCAGCCCATTCTTGCATAAGCAATGTTGGAGTTTGTCAGAATTTGTGGGTTTTTGTTCGTCCACCCACCTTTTGAGGATAAGGTCTGGGCAGTTTCCTGGCCATGGACCCAAAATATCGATGTTTTGTTCCCCGAGCCACTTAGTTATCACTTTTGCCTTATGGCAAGGTGCTCCATCATGCTGGAAAAGGCATTGTTCGTCACCAAACTGTTCCTGGATGGTTGGGAGAAGTTGCTCTCTGAGGATGTGTTGGTACCATTCTTTATTCATGGCTGTGTTCTTAGGCAAAATGGTGAGTGAGCCCACTCCCTTGGCTGAGAAGCAACCCCACACATGAATGTTCTCAGGATGCTTTACTGTTGGCATGACACAGGACTGATGGTAGTGCTCACCTTGTCTTCTCCGGACAAGCTTTTTTCTGGATGCCCAAACAACTGGAAAGTGGATTAATCAGAGAAAATGACTTTACCCCAGTCCTCAGCAGTCCAATCCCTGTATGTACATTTTGCAGAATATCAGTCTGTCCCTTATGTTTTTCCTGGAGAGAAGTGGCTTCTTTGCTGCCCTTCTTGACTCCAGGCCATCCTCCAAAAGTCTTCGCATCACTGTGCGTGCAGATGTACTCACACCTGCCTGCTGCCATTCCTGAGTAAGCTCTGTACTGGTGGTGCCCCGATCCCGCAGCTGAATCAACTTTAGGAGACGGTCCTGGAGCTTGCTGGACTTTCTTGGGCGCCCTGAAGCCGCCTTCACAACAATTGAGCCGCTCTCCTTGAAGTTCTTGATGATTAGATAAATGCTTGATTTAGGTGCAATCTTACCGGCAGCAATATCCTTGCCTGTGAAGCCCTTTTTGTGTAAAGCAATGATGACGGCACGTGTTTCCTTGCAGGTAACCAAAGGTTGACAGAGGAAGGACAATGATTCCAAGCGCCACCCTCCTTGGGAAGCTTCCAGTCTGTTATTCAAACTCAATCAGCATGACAGAGTGATCTCCAGCCTTGTCCTCGTCAACACTCACACCTGTGTTAACGAGCGAATCACTGACAACTGAGAACATGGAGGGGAGGGACACAGCAGAGAACCTATAACAGCATTACGTAGCATCGTTGCTGAGTGGGTGGGGGACAGCAGTAAGGGTGAGCGCCGTCTGGTAGGTAACCAGGGTAGATTGAACTGCTTTGCAGGACCATATCTGAATCGTGAATTCACTTCATTTTATGATTTTTTTTCTTATGGTTTAAATCACGTGTCAAACTCATTCCATGGAGGGCTGAGTGTCTGCGGGTTTTCACTCCTCCCTTGTACTTGATTGATGAAATAAGATCACTAATTAGTAAGGAACTCTCCTCACCTGGTTGTGTATCTTCATTAAAAAAAATGGCAGTTTAAACATTCAGAAATGTTTTACATTTGCCACATCCCAATTGTCATCCTATAGGGCCAAAGGTAGTCAAATAACGGCCTGACCAGCATTTTTATACATGACCCTAAGCATGATGGGATGGATGTTAATTTCTTAATTAACTCAGGAACCACACCTGTGCGGAAGTACCTGCTTTCAATATACTTTGTATCTCTGATTTACTCAAGTGTTTTCATTATTTTGGCAGTTACCTGTACTATTTGGGTTAGTTAAATGTTAGTGTTACATTGTCTTACTATCCTGGGAAAAAGCTTTTCTTTTGAAAATGTGTTCAAATCGTTATTCGAGCTGTCCTTGTTTCTGCTTCCTTTTCACTGCTATCGCTCTGGATAAACGTATCCGCCAAATGACTAGATTGTAAATGTGTAACTGTTGCCCCCTCTAGGTAGCGTGGAGGGCATCCGTCTGAGCTGGGAAGAGCAGACATCGCCCGTGCTCAGCCCCAATGCCTCAGTGAGTGCCGTCATCCACACTCCCAAGTGCTACCACATCTCCTCTGTCAACGAGAACACTGCCAAGCGCCTGTGCCGCCGCAACTCAGAGAAGCTAATCCAGCACACCACCTGCCAGCTGTTAAGGACCTACCCGGCCGCCACACGCATCGACTCAGCCAACCCCAACCCTCTGCCCTTCTGGCTACACGGCATGCAAGTGGTGGCTCTCAATTATCAGACTGATGGTAAGGACATGGAGAGGAGTCTTACTGATAAGGTTGGTCCAGTTTAGTCCCTGTTTACTATGCTCAATGGAGATTCTTCATTGCAAGTTATTTTTAGTCCAGGACCAGGCTGGGATGTTTTCTGGGTATGAGGAAATAACCCCTATATACTAAACAAAAATAGAAACGCAACATGCAATAATTTCAAAGATCTCACATAGTTACAGTTCATAGGAGGAAATCAGTCAAATGAAATCAATAAATTAGGCCCTAATCTATGCATTTCACATGACTGGGAATACAGATATGCATCTGTTGGTCACAGATACCTTTAAAAAAAATGGGCCTCACAATGGGCCTCAGGATTTCTTCAAGGTATTTCTATGCATTCAAATTGCCATCGATAAAATGCACTTGTGTTCATTCTGTAGCTTATGCCTGCACATACCATAACCCCAACGCCACCATGAGGCGCTCTGTTCAGCAAACCGCTTGCCCACATGACTCCATACACGTGGTCTGCGGTTGTGAGGCCTGTTGGATGTACTGCCAAATTCTCTAAAACAACGTTGGAGGCGGCTTTCAATTCTCTGGCAACAGCTCTGGTGGACATTCCTGCAGTCAGCATGCCAATCGCACGCTCCCGCGAGACGTGTGGCATTGTGTTGTGCGACAACACTGCGCATTTTAAGGTGGCCTTTTATTGTCCCCAGCACAAGGTGCGCCTGTGTAATGATAAGGCTGTTTAAACAGCTTCTTGATATGCCACACCTGTCAGGTGGATGGATTATCTTGGCAACGGAAAAATGCTCACTAACAGGGATGTAAACAAGTTTGTGTACAAAATATGAGCGGAAAAAGCTTTATGTGCGTATGGAATTTTTCTGGGATCGTTTACTTCGGCTAATTGGAGCAATACTTTATATGTTCTATTTTTGTTCAGTGTCGTCCTTAACTAGGTAATTTTGTACCCTGGTCAGGTGACATGGTCAGGAAAAACTCTGGGCCCTACTTACAACTTATGAACTCTTAACTTTTCAAGAAACTCTAGTTGCCTATTCATTGGAAATGGCTTGGACAGGGTACAATATGACCGTGTGGAGATGTATTGGGGAAACACTGGGTTATGTTATCTTGCATGTCATTGCTCATTTCTCTGTAAGGGGGAGCTCTGACCTGGGCAGCACTGAGTCAACTCGGTACGCTGGACATGGTCGTGATGCTGATAGGCTGTCATTGTAACTAAGAATTTGTTCTTAACGGACTTGCCTAGTTAAAGAAGTAAATAAAACATGCATTTTACAGGCTTGTCTGTTTTACACCTTTATAAAGCCTAGTTGCAGATTTGCAAGCTATGTTTCTCCACTCACCTGTGCCAATTTTCAAACTAAAATTAGGATAAGTGATGCTTGTGAAACAATGGATGGTCTGCTGTTGTCTGTTTCCTTACTCTTTCTCCTCTCTCATTCTCTCACCACCTTCTCTCTTTCACTCTCTCTGTCGCCACCTCTGCTCTCTCCAGACCTGCCCATGCAGTTGAACACAGCTCTGTTTGAGGCAAATGGGCATTGTGGATATGTCCTGAAACCTCCAGTGCTGTGGGATCGCTGCTGTCCCCTCTACCAGCAACTCTGCTCCCTGGAGAGAGACGTGGAGAGCATAAGCCCAACACTCTACTCTCTGACTGTGAGTACACACAAACACACCCACTCCCCTCCATATGTATTTGGACTGCTAAAACCATTTTTGGCTCTACTTCATAGGCTCGATACTACTTTTGGATTTGAGATCAAATGTTTCATATGAGGTGACAGTACAGAATGGCACCTTTTTACGTGAGGGTATTTTCATACAAATCTGTTATACTGTTTACAAATGAAAGCACTATGCATCTTGTCCCCCCCCTCCCATTTAGAAAGAATATGTGGACAAATTTGCTTATCGTCAAAAGTTTAGTATTTTGTCCCATATTCCTTCCACGCAATGAATACATCAAGCTTGTGACTACAAACTAATTGGATGTATTTCCAGTTTGTTTTGATTGTGTTTTGGATTCTATTTTGTCTAATAGGAACTGAATGGATATGAACATATGGAGGGGAGTGTACATGGATGCACACAAGCAAGCATGCGAACATACACTTTTTATAAAAAAAATATCTATTTTACCCTTATTTTTCAAAGTATGTTGACTGAGAACACATTCTCATTTACAGCAAAGTCCTGGGGAATAGTTACATGGGAGATGAATGAGCCAATTGGAAGCTGGGGATGATTAGGTGGACATGATAGCTAGATGGGGAATTTAGTCAGGACATCGGGGTTAACACCCCTATGATAAGTGCCATGAGCTCTTTAGTGACCACAGAGAATCGGTACAGCTGTTTAACGTCCCATCTAAAAATGGCACCCGACACAGGGCATTGTCCCCAATCACTGCCCTGGGGCATTGGGAAAGTTTTTTTTGTACATTTTAGACCAGAGGAAAGAGTGCCTCCTAATGGCCCTCCAGCAGCATTTGGTCTCTCATCAAGGGATCATCCCTGCTTAGCTTCAGAGGCAAGCCAGCAATGGGATGCAGGGTGGTATGCTGCTGGGAGTACACACACACACAATCTCTCCCCCTCTAGGGATACACAGACACTCAACCCATCAAAAATGTATTTTAAAATGTAGCCAAACACACTTCAATATTACCCATATACTGGTCTCTCTCACTAACTACCCTGCTGGGTATACACACACACACACCACACACTTACCCAAAGCACTCCCATCGGGCTCTTCAACATGGTTTTGATGGGTTTATTGGAGATATTTGCACCATATATACAGTATGATTTCTCTATTTGAGACAAGGACACCACCCAATTAATCTTCCGCAATAGTGAATGGGAAAAGAGGTCGTAAAACGAGTTGTGTAAACAGATGTTTAATTTCTTATAAAATCTGTCAGGAATATGACATACAGTAAGTATGATAAAGTATTAAGTAAAACAGAGTAATGTAATTACACGTGTAATGCCAAGTATCTGTCTTATAGTGGATTGAGATTATTAAATACAGTTTTGATATACAGTATATAATGAATAAAAGGTGTCCTTTCCCCCTCTGTCAGATTGTGTCTGGGCAGAACGTGTGCCCAGCCATCGGCGCGGGCAGCCCCTGTGTGGAGGTGGAAGTAATGGGCATGCCCGTGGACAGCTTCCAATTCCGCACCAAGCCCATCCACCGCAACTCGCTCAACCCCATGTGGTCAGAGCACTTCCGATTCCCCGTGCACTTTGAGGACGCCTGCTTCCTGCGCATCGCTGTGGTCGAGAACAACAGCTACCAAACCACTGCTCAAAGGATTCTGCCCCTACGGGCCCTCAAACCAGGTGAGGGAGAAGATGGGGTGGAAAAGGGGAGGAAGAAAGTGAAGACTTTAAACTTCTATTTACACTTGAAACATTCCTGACAATTTTTTTCTCAAGTATACACATCAATAGCATGTAACCTATTAATAGATAATTGAACAATGATATTTAGCAACATGCTATGTACAGAGTTTGCTAGCAGCATGTTGCCAGGTAATATACATTTCTACTCCCTGTTCTTAATGTCTGTGGTTGGTTGTCTGTTGTTCCAGGCTATAGACACATCCAGCTGAGGACGCAGCACAACGAGCCCCTGGAGGTGTCCAGTCTGTTCATCTATAGCCGCAGAGTAGAGGAGAGCCCCACCGGCACAGCCCTGCCTGCTGCCATGGTAACGCACACACACACCCCTGAGGAGCAGCTAGGGATTGCTTATATTATTGTAGCTCTTCGAACAGCATCTGATGAGCTAATTAGCTAGTAACCTTAAAATACATGTAAGGACTATGTAAATATCTATCTACAACACTGTATTTCCCTGGCAGCTGTTTAGTTCTGAGGAGCGGAGGGCAGCCCAGCAGCACAAAGTGACTGTCCACGGTGTGCCAGGTCGAGAGCCTTTCACTGTAGTGTCTGTGAAAGAGCAGACCACCGCCGGACAGCTACTGGACACGGTCAGTCCCGGCACACCCACCCATAGGAAAATGTACCCACACAAACACACCAGACCCGCCACGCTCTCAGTTCATAGTGGCCTATCTATTTCTCCTCTCCCCACTTTAGTTGCTGATGTCCACAGATGGTGCCAGTGAGTACTTCCTTTGTGAGGAGAAGGTGTCACTGGGGAAGGAGCGCAGTGACCGTAAGAGGTGTCCTCAGCAGCGCCCCGTAGCCCCTGAGGAGGAGATCATCAGGGTTATCAACAGCTGGCAGCCCGAAGAGGGATATGTGGGCAGAATCTGCCTTAAAACCAAGGAAGAGGTACTACTTTAATTTCCCATGACTGCTGTAGAGTCAAGCTATTTTAATGAGAAACCGGTCAAGCAAATACTGTATTTTTTTAATCAATTTCTTCATTCTAAGTGCCCTGTCCTGGGGTCATATTATGAAATACACACTACTTTCCTTTCATATACAGTAGACGGGTTGGCTGACAACGTCATGAAATCGATGCGTGCGTGTCGATGGGGTTGTGATTCTGGACAGTCGGATAGCTAGCAACAATGACAAGAAGCTGTCACGTGGGGAATCGTAGATGGCTCGTTTCAGCTCGTTGCATCTTATTGATACCATGTCTTGTTTTTAGGTCTTCTGTATGCTAATATGCCAAAACATGTGCTAGCTGGATAAGAAGCAACTGTAACAATTTGAGACAAGTGCTCATTGTGCAATTGAAATATGTTTTTATAATGATATGGAGAGGAAGTACAGCTTCAATATTGTCAACCATCCCTTGATTCTAAGCCAACCCTGCCTAAATTTGTCCACAGTTGCACATGCATTGGTTTTATTGCTTATAGGGAAAATAAGTGGTGGGCCGAACCAATTTTTTTTTAAAAGTTGATGATCAATCCGTGTCGAGGGAGGAGCTGATTTTATTTTGTATATGACAGTGACTAAAATGTATTTGTGCTTGTTTTCTTTTATACTAATGTAAAGCTGTGTAACTGTGATGGACCACACACTCCATCACAGTAGGTGGTGGCATGCACCTTAAACAATTGTTTGCGGACCGCCATTATACCGAAGAAGAAATCATAAGCTGCTGTCGGTGTGTGATGATGATGATGATGATGATGATGATGATAAAATCTAGCTAGCTCCCAAAGACTAAAATAAGATAAATATATTGTTTTGAGTGCACTTGACATATGCAGACATATGATGCTAGAGTCTGACACAACTTGCTTAGGCAGGGAGGGAGAGACATTTTCCACGCTTCAGTGCAATAACTGTTTTCCAAAATTTAGATGGATCACCAGCAGAGTCTGAGATAGAACTTAGAAAGTAGCAGGATTTGGCTTTCTTAATTGAGGAGGTTCATCTATTTCTCAATTGCCTGAAAAGCTGCCAATCCGCTACAGTGTCAATTTTTCTAGCCTTGGCTCAGGCCTGATTTCTCATTCTAACAAGGTTTGAAAGTTCTAGAGAGACCAAAGGATTTGTTCTGTTTTTTACTCTAAGGCGTTTAACGGGTGCGTGTTTGTCTGCCAGAGAGATAAAAAAATAGATAACGTAGCTAATTCAGGGTCAGGCATGCAGCTGACTCAAAGTAATAGGCCAACACTTTTTTATGTATCTTTACAGTGGCTTGCGAATGTATTCAATCCCCTTGGCATTTTTTCCTATTTTGTTGCCTTACAACCTGGAATTAAAATAGATTTTTTGGGGGCTTTGTATCATTTGATTTACACGACATGCCTACCAGTTTGATCCGTGGGCTTCCCATTTGGACGAGCTGATCCATGAGCTTCCCATTTGGACGAGCTGATCCATGAGCTTCCCATTTGGGCTAACCGTAACAGAGGGAACAGTGGAATTCAAGTGTATGGTCACAAGATTATTACTGTCAATACCACTGGCAATGATTATCTGTAGCAGTATGATGATAATAATGTGGGAATGGGAAGAATTACCTGAGCAGGGGTTGGGCTGTTGTTGAGTCAATGTTTTATATGAGCCTCCTCGGGTAAGTAACTTTACCCCTCCTATTTGGTTGCAAGCCATCCTTCTTGTTAAACTGGGGCCTCTCCCAGAAGTGGTCAAAATTGTCAATGTACTCAAAATCTACCGAGGAACAGTAGGATTTAAGCCAGTAGTGTAGCCAGAGTAGATGACTAAAGTGTTCCATTCCGCAACCTGTTGTTGGTTTCGGCCCGGAAATTAGAACCTGCTTGTCTGTCTCCTTTAAGCTGCCTGTGAGCACTCTGAAGTCAGCTTTTAATTGCTCCGACTTATGAAGATTGATGTAGTTTGTACCGACAGGAATTGACTAATGTGTGAGCATTCGGTTGCTCCATCACAGCAAGGACCTGGTGATCTATGTCCTGAACGTGGGCTGCAGGGAAGCCGAGGGTCCTTGCTTCCGTGACCACCCTAACTATGGAGCTTCCTAAAACTACCACTAGAGGACGAGAGTGTCCCTGCGAGGTGTGGAACGTGCTCTGGGGGCTGCTCCAGTGGATAGCCGGCTCAGTAACCCAGGACCAGATCCAGAGGAGCTTGCTCTCGGTACTGAGGTGGAATGGGAAGGACGGGTAGAGAGGCGAAGGGCCCTGTTGGAGACGGAGCTCAGAGCCTATGAAACTGTTAGATAGCCACAGGTCTGGACGAGAGGGCAAATGGAAGATACGTTGACATTTTCCTCCTCTTCTACCTCTAACTCGACTCCGCCTTGTCTCCGGTGGTGTAGAGCAAGACGCAGTAGTTCTCTGGTTCTCGTCGGTGGGATGTTTAATACCGTAAAGTGGCCCATGTTAGTGTCCACATTAGCTACTGCAGAGGAGCCCAGTTTTGTAGAGCACCCCCTGGATTATCCCCTCGATCGTTTCGAATTGTCGCATCAAAAACAGCATGCAGCCTTGAAGTCTTTTTGGCCAGAGCAAGACTTTTATTTAGGACCCCGTTCAATGATCCGGTCTTTTGAGGCAACGAACTGTTTACACTTATCACAAGTGTATGTCAGTAAATTCTTTCTTCTTTCACACGTCTCATATTTCAAGAATTTTGTGGCCATTTCCAGATCAGTCTACAAATCAGAGTAGTCAGAAACAGCCTTCCCGGCTACAAGAGCCATCCGCAAAGCGAGACAAGCTTTGCCGGTGACAGCAATGTAGCCTAGCTAGTCGTGGGCTAGACCTATCAGTTCAGTCAGGACAGTAAAATCCTGTCAAAAAACTGGGGGTTAAGAACAGCACTAACACATTGGTCCCAAAATAATGTTTTTAAAAGTATAAAACGCTGTGTCACCACTCAAACGTTCTGCTTCCTACTTTAAAAAAATATATATTTAACCTTTATTTAACTAGGCAAGTCCGTTAAGAACAAATTCTTATTTACAATGAGGGCCTAGGAACAGTGGGTTAACTACCTTGTTCAGGGGCATAAGGACAGATTTTTACCTTGTCAGCTCGGGGATTTGATCTAGCAACCTTTTGGTTACTGGCCCAACGCTATATATAACCACTAGGCTACCTGCCGCCCCTACTTCCTGGTCATTTGACATGAATTAACCACTCATGTATGGGGACACGCTCCAGCAGAGACGTTAGGAAAAGGGTTCGGGTTTTTACAGTTGTCACGTTGGTGACGAGTTGTTGACAACTAGATGGCGCTGTACTCATCTAGCCACAACCGTACAAACCATCAGTGCCATAAAACCAGAACTACTAATGCTTATTATCCCTCGCATCCCATTCCTTCCCGACAAATTCTATGGTGCAAATTAGGTTTACGTAGATCTGTCCACTAGAGATTAATTGAGATATGTTTTCTCACGGAGAATGATAGTCTGCAGGATTAGAGAAAGCAGTTTGGTAATGAATGTTTGAATTTCATATACTTAACATTCAATGAATGAGTATAACTTGATGTGGTTCAAATTATTAACTTTCCTCATAACCTTTTAAAAGTTGGTGTCAAAATCTGCCAATTCATTATTCTACTAACTATGACTGAGTGTGAGACATGTTTTACATAATGTCATGCATATGCAGTAGGGTCCGAAATTATTTGCACCCACTGACGTACCGGACATAATCGCAGCCCGTGCACCAGTCATCAATGACAATTTGTGTTTTTTTCCATATGTATACTGAACAGAAATCTGAATGCAACAAGCAACAATTTCAAATATTTTACTGAGTTACAGTTCATATAAGCAAATCAGTCAATTGAATTAAATAAATGATGCCCTAATCTATGGATTTCACATAACTGGGAATACAGATACGCATCTGTTGGTCATAGATACCTTTAAAATATATATACAGTGGGGCAAAATAGTATTTAGTCAGCCACCAATTGCAAGTTCTCCCACTTAAAAAGATGAGGGAGGCCTGTAATTTTCATCATAGGTACACTTCAACTATGACAGACAAAATGAGAAGAAAAAATCCAGAAAATAACATTAAAGGATGTTTTTATGAATTTATTTGCAAATTATGGTGGAAAATAAGTATTTGGTCACCTACAAACAAGCAAGATTTCTGGCTCTCACAGACCTGTAACTTCTTCTTTAAGAGGCTCCTCTGTCCTCCACTCATTACCTGTATTAATGGCACCTGTTTGAACTTGTTATCAGTATAAAAGATACCTGTCCATAACCTCAAACAGTCACACTCCAAACTCCACTATGGCCAAGACCAAAGAGCTGTCAAAGGACACCAGAAACAAAATTGTAGACCTGCACCAGGCTGGAAAGACTGAATCTGCAATAGGTAAGCAGCTTGGTTTGAAGAAATCAACTGTGGGAGCAATTATTAGGAAATAGAAGACATACAAGACCACTGATAATCTCTCTCGATCTGGGGCTCCACGCAAGATCTCACCCCAATATGATCACAAAAATCCCAGAACCCAGAACCTACAATGTGATATTCTGGGTTTTTTTTCTCATTTTGTCTGTCATAGTTGAAGTGTACCTATGATGAAAATTACAGGCCTCTCTCATATTTTTAAGTGGGAGAACTTGCACAATTGGTGGCTGACTAAATACTTTTTTGCCTCACTGTATATTTTTAAAGTAGAGGTGTGGATCAGAAAACCAGTCTGGTGTGACTACCATTTGCCTCATTCAGTGCGACATATCGCATAGAGTTGATCAGGCTGTTGATTCTGGCCTGTGGAATGTTGTCCTACTCTTTAATGGGTGTGCAAAGTTGCTGTATATTGGTGGGAACTGGAGAACACTGTCGTACCAGTCGATCCAGAGCATCCCAAACATGATCAATGGGTGACATGTCTGGTGAGTATCCAGGCCATGGAAGAACTGGGACATCTACAGCTTCCCGGAATTGTGTACAGATCCTTGCGACATGGGGCTGTGCATTATGCTGAAACATGAAGGGATTTAATGGCACGACAATGGGCCTCAGGATCTCGTCATAGTATCTCTGTGCATAAAAATTGCCATGGATAAAATATAATTGTGTTCGTTGGCCGTAGCTTATGCCTGCCCATACCATAAGCCAACCGCCACCATGGGACACTCTGTTCACAATGAAAGACATCGGCAAACCGCTCACCCACATGACCCCATACACGTGGTCTGCGGTTGTGAGGCCGGTTGGACGTACTGCCAAATTCTCTAAAACAATGTTGGAGGTGGTTTATGATAGAGAAATGAACATTCAATTCTTTGGCAACAGCTCTGGTGGATATTCATGCAGTCAGCACACTCAAACTTTAGACTGTGGAATCTGTGGAATTGTGCACATTTTAGTGCCATTTTATTCTCCCCAGCGCAAGTTGCACCTATGTAATGATCATGCTGTTTAGTCAACTTCTTGATTTGCCACTCCTGTCAGGTGGATGGATTATCTTGGCAAAGGAGAAATGCTCACTAACAGGGATGTAAACAAATTTGGATTCAAAATTTGAGAGAAATGTCTGGGATGTTTTTATTTCAGCTCATGAAACATGGGACTAACACTTTACATGTTGTGTTTACATGTTGTGTTTATATTTTTGTTCAGTAATATACGAACATAACACACCCACATTAAACCACAAGTTCAAGTGATTATTGTTGCTCCTTAGAATTCTTGCTTTTATCAGAAATAACTCTGTGTGTGTGCGTGCGCACTCAGATGGCCCGTGAGGACAAGAGGAAAGGCATCTCGTTTGTCAGCGAACTGAAGAAACTGACGAGTTGCAGCCAGAGCGTCGTTGCCCTGGCCGCACAAGAGAGCAGCCACAGTAAGGATGAAAGCAGCAGGGCAGCATACTGTGTGCCTCTGACTGAGACCCGGGAGTGAGACGCTCAGTCTGCAGTGTGTGGATGGAGTCCCCAGAAGGTACGGAAGTCCCTACTGTTTCCTATTGTCTTTACAACTAGGGCTTTCCCTATTGGCCCTAGTAGCCCCCATCTTTTTTGTCTCCTCCTTCTGGCCATGCCTATAAATGTCTTCCACAGTCAGTTTTCCTTTTTCAATTTCTTAACTTTTGACATCTTAATTTATTTATACAATATTTATATAATGCTATTTTTATGTTTTACCAATTATTTATAGCCTCATTAATTAGGATAAATGATTCACTCGGGGACAATGTCGAAGTCTATGTTATCTGCAGTGTTTCAAACAAAATGTTGTTTATTTTAATATTGTATATGTAGTATTTTATTATTATTATTATTGATACTTTAACTAGCATAACATAACAACACAATGACCTATAGATTGATATGCATTAGTATGTTTGAGTGGACAATGACCTGGGCAGTTGTGTATTGCATCATGCATATGAAGTACTGTATACTCCAGATATGTCTGTTGTGCTGTTGTCCACTACTTCCCTCTCCCTTTTGCAGGGTCTCCCTCTATAGGACTCGAAGGCCTGGGTAGTGGAGGGCTGGGCGGAGGCGGAGAGGCTCCTCCTGTGGGGTGGTGACCGTCCTTGGGAGCAGGGCCCACACCGGCTATCTGACCTCCAGACAGTGTATTTAGTTGAGGTGCAGGAAGCAGCAGTAGCTGCGGCTACCAGCCTTTCTCTTGCTAAGAATGAGGGCATTGTGAATGTGGCCAACAAGCTGGCTTGTTGTTTGATTCCCTTTGGCTGCATTTACACAGGCAACCCAATTCTGATCATTTGCCTAGTTATTGGCAAAATAGCTGATCTGATTGGTCAAAAGGCCAATTAGTGAGAGAAAAAACGATGCAGGCCTTATGTCCCAATTTTCACAGTACTGTAATTTATAACTATATAGTTGTGTATTTGATGATATTCAGTGTTGTGCACGTAGTAGTTTTGCTGTTATATTCAGTATTTTTTTATCTCCATTTTTCCGATGGTTTATCTTGTTTGATATGAAAGTGTGCTTCAAAAGTATTGTAACGGTGACTGTTTTTGTTTTGACTCCTTACTCCCGCACTTTGGATTTGAAATTATACAATGATTATGAGTTTATTAAAGTGCGGACTGTCAGCTTTAATTTGAGGGTAAAAAATATTTTGTCATTTTGGAGAATCTAAGAATCTAATATGTTTCGAAACACTTCTACATGAATGTGTATGCGACCGTTATTACGGATAGTCCTGAATTGTATCGTGAATAATGAGTGAGAAAGTTAGACACACAAATATCATACCCCAAAAACAATGCTAACCTCCCCTGTTATTGTAATGGTGTGAGGTAAGCATGTCTTGGGGGTATGATATTTGTGCGTCTGTCTTACTCATCATTATTCATTATCCGTAATCATGGTAGCATCCACGTTAATGTAAAAGTGTTAAGAAACATATTCAATTCTTATTTACAATAAAAGTGACACCAAAATGACAATGCATGATTTACCATTCATTCCTATTGGTCACAAAATAATCTGAAACACAACCACAACAAACTGCAAATCCATCCAAGTTTGTAGAGTTACAAGCTTGAAGTAATCATAGCGTGCTAGGAATATGGGACCGAATACTAAACCTTTGACTACTTTAATACACTGGAGTACTCACTGTATGATGGTGTATGGTGTTTGATATGATATTTGAAAACAAAATGAGATTTTGGTTTCAAATTCAACTCGTCATTGCAGCAGGTCCAAGCGTATCAGCACTTGAGAACCCCATCACCTCTTGATGTCAAAAGCAAGAGAGGTTTTCGAATACCCAGGTATAATTTATTTTTGTAAAACATCAAATCAAAAGTACATTTTTAAAGGGGCAATCAGCAATTCCTACATCCATTTTTGGACTAATAAATTGATAAGTACCCATTTGATTCTTGAATAATATAACTTTAATTTAAAGGCCTCATAAGCTTAGTTCAACTGTCGTACCCCATCAGAACCCAAAATGTAAGCTTGTTTTACTCCAATGTTTGCAAACAAACAAAATGTAAACAAACTATATAGCCTTGAAACATGGTTTAAAGTTTAATTTTGATATCATGGTTGGTCAATCCTTGCATCCATAGCTCGGTCTATGAATTTGAGTGATTACATTTCTCCAGCCCCGTCCCTCAACCCGTCATACACAACTATCATAATGTCAATACAGGGTTTAGTGATTTCTGATATTGTTCCTAAGTTGTTTATTGATGAAATTGATGATAGTATTATACTGAGTTGTCTACTAGGTGTTTTAACCTATGCCCATTTCAGTCTGTTGTCAGAAACTTGTTTCAATGGGGGCCCATGTTGTTTCCCTCCTTAATTTAGAATGTGGATCACTAAGTGTGAGATTTGTATAACAGTCAGTCCGTAGTTTTTTTTCAACTTAAGTTTTAAAACAAACTTATACTATGAAGGTGTGGCATTTCTAATGAATGATTTATATTGTACTTGGTGTCTGATTATTGGTACTGCAAAAGTGTCAACTTCCTTATAGATCTAGATAAACATTTAAGCCTCTCTCCCTGGGTCCATACAATTTCACAGCAAACAAAATGATGGGCTTTTATGCAGCGTCTGTATGATATGTATAAATACTACAGTAGTTATAATATATAGTCCACTACACTCGTGCCCGTTTACGGGTTGAAAATGGCAGATTTAGTCACTGATAAGTGTCTAAATTGGAACACAGTGGCTGTACAGTAACATGCTATACATTACGTCAGAGCTCTGCGCTTCACAGCGCTGTGTGGGTTTTGACTGACAGCCATTCTGAACTTGAGCACCGCACGCGACAAGAAGCTGCTCCCACCCCTCCTGCTAATTGGGCAACTTTTGCAAATGTTTTGTTTCAGTGAGGGAAATGCTGTCAATCAAGAGGATTCAATGTATTTTGAAAGATGAGACGATGATTTATAATAAATACCGCTTTGATGTCATGCAAGCAAGCCAATGTGCACTTCACATTTCCATATCATGAAACTCATGTCATATACAGTAAGGTTTGATCACTGATGTACAGTTACAATATGACATGGTGTCATACCCTGGGTTGTGCTGAGCAGAATCTGTTTGTCTTTTGTGAAGAAAATTCGCTGTGGAACACGCACCTGAATGCACCCATGACTCCTTTCTATGCGCACCAAAATGACGATCTGTTTCTCTGAATTGGCCTGTGTAAGACTAACACTTTTTAAAATCGTATTTTATAACTTTGCTGGTCATGTTGGCAATCGAACAAGCTTATAAATGATGCCAACCTGACCCAGATTGAGATATATAATGGCCCATTTTTGAATTACATAAACAACAATTGTGTGATGGCGGGGATGCAGGGTTGTGTTCCAAACAAAACAAATGTGCTTGCTCTAGTTTCTCAACAGCACAGCTTGGAGGGCTCAAAAAAGCACATTATCGTTGAAGACTGAGTCAAAGTGCATTGAAATGACTTAGGAACTGTGCACACACCAGTTAGTCCTCTCACTCAAACCGTTGTCTTAGGTTGCACCTACCCCATATTTTCCAATAATATTCTTATGTTACGGAATGTATCCAGAGTATTTTCAGATTTAGGCATCAACAAACGCAGTGAAAAGTACAGAAAATGTAAAGTGTTTGGAGTCAGTCTTGTGTCAAGGGAACTTTCCCATAATCTTAATCTGTTGCCTTTCAATTGCTACCATGCTTATGCATGTGCTTTTCATATTTCTTTTGTAAGAAACATTTCAATTTAACCCAATCAATGTAGGCCAATTCCCACGAGTGTAAATGGTTAAATGTCCAATATCAACAAATGTACAACCAATGAATGGGGTTGAGGGCATGGCTAAAATTGGTACAGAATTGGCACCGGAGTGTGAAATGTGATGGTTTTCAGCTATTTTCCTGCCATTCTATACAAATTGCAAGAAATGAACAAGTACCACAATGCCTACTTCCACATCGATGGTGCTGGAGTGGATCGGGTCGAAAGCTTCAAGTTCCTCAGTGTGTTCATATCACTAAGGAATTAACATGGTCCACACAGTTGTGCAAAAGCATTTCCCCCTCAGGAGGCTGAAAAGATTTGGTATGATGCACAAAAAGTTATAATGCTGCACCATTGAGAGCATCTTCGCTGGCTGCATCACCTCCTGGTACGGCAACTGCAGGGCACCTGACTTCCAGGCACTACAGAGATTGATGAGTACGGCCCAGTACATCCCTGGGTCCGAGCTCCCTGCCATCTAGGACCTCTATACCAGGCGGTGTCGAGGAAGATCCAAAAAATTGTCAGACTCCAGCCACCCAAGTCAGACTTATTTCGGAAACACTTTACTTGATACTCAGCATCATAACATTATGACAGTCATAACCATGACTGCGGTAAATAAAATTGATTGGACATGATTTGGAAAGGCACAACTGTTTATATAAGGTCCTAAAGTTGACAGTGCATGTCAGAGAAAAAAACCAAGCTATGAAATCGAAGGAATTGTTCGTAAAGCCCCGAGACCAGATTGTGTCGGCACAGATCTGGGGAAGGGTACAACAAAATGACTGCAGCATTGAAGGTTCTCATGAAGATAGTGGCCTCCATCATTCTTAAATGGAAGAAGTTTGGAACCACCAAGACTCTCTTTTCTACAGCTGTCTGCCCGGCCAAACTGAGCAATCAGGGGAGAAGGGCCTTGGTCAGGGAGGTGACCAAGAATCCAATGGTCATTCTGACAGAGCTCCAGAGTTCCTCGGTGGAGATGGGAGAACCTTCCAGAAGGACAACCGTTTCTGCAGGACTCCACCAATCAGAGCTTTATGGTAGACTGGCCAGATGGAAGACACGCATCAGTAAAAAGCACAGCCCTCTTGGAGTTTGCCAAAGGGCACATAAAGTGCTCTGAAACAAGATTCTCTGGTCTGATGAAACCAAGATTGAAATCTTTGGCCTGCATGCCAAGCGTCACGTCTGGAGGAAACCAGGCACCATCCCTACGGTGAAGCATGGTGGGGGCAGCCATCATGCTGTGGGGGTGTTTTTCAGCGGCAGGGACTGGGAGACTAGTCAGGATCGAGGGAAAGCTGAAATGAAGCAAAGTACAGCGAGATCCGTGATTAAAACCTGCTCCAGAGTGCTCAGGACCTCAGACTGGGGTGAAGGTTCACCTTCCACCAAGACAACGACCCTAAGCACACAGCCAAGACAACGCAGGAGTGGCTTCGGGACAGGTCTTAGAATGTCCTTGAGTGGTCCAGCCAGAGCCCGAACTTGAACCCAATCGAACATCTCTGGAGAGATCCTGAAAATAGCTGTGCAGCAACGCTCCCCATCCAACCTGACAGAGCTTGAGATGATCTGCAGAGAAGAATGGGAGAAACTCCCAGCTACCTCAATTACCTCGTCCCCTGCACATCAACTCGGTACTGGTACTCCCTGTATATAGACATGTTATTTTTACTCGTTATTGTTATTTACAGTGTATTTATTCCTCGTGTCACTATTTACATGGACATATAGTTATCTTTAATTCTGCATTGTTGGAAAAGTACCCATAAGTAAGTGTTTCACTGTTAGTCTACAGCTGTAAATGAAGGTTTTCCAGCACACAGCTTTGACCTGCTACAGTATTGGATTATTCACACACCACACTAAGACATTATCCCATTCCACTAACATTTCAAGCTTTTATTTATTATATGAAAGCAAGCTTTTATACTTACAGTTGAAGTCGGAAGTTTACATACACCTTAGTAAAATACATTTAAACTCAGTTTTGCACAATTCCTGACATTTAATCCTAGTGAGGAGTTTGAAGGTAGGCCTTGAAATACATCCACAAGTTCACCTCAATTTGACTCAAATGATGTCAATTAGCAAATCAGAAGCTTCTAAAGCCATGACATCATTTTCTGGAATTTTCCAAGCTGTTTAAAAGCACAGTCAACTTAGTGTATGTAAACTTCTGACCCACTGGAATTGTGATACAGTGAAATAATCTGTCTGTAAACAATTGTTGAAAAAATGACGTGTGTCATGCTCAAAGTAGATGTCCTAACCAACTTGCCAAAACTAGTTTGTTAATAAGAAATTTGTGAAGTGGTTGAAAAACGAGTTTTAATGACGCCAACCTAATTGTATGTAAACTTCCGACTTCAACTGTACAAGACCACCAGGCTTGATTGAGTGAGCTGTTCTGTATTGTAGTAATGTGGTGCCTGCCTATATTTCCTTAATCCTTTACTTTAGCAATACATGTAATTGAGAAGAAAAAAAATGTAATCATAATGTTTTGGTCAGTAAGTGCCAAACATAACTACAGGCGGTGGTGTGTTGGACACATTCACTAGATGTCTGTATGCATTCCTGATATTATCAAACCATTAGCTTACCAGTGTAATGGTGAATTAAGTGCAGAACCACATGTTTTGCAAACATGGTCTTCTTTTATCAATGGACAGTTCATTACCTATGTCAAATGAAGATGTAGCTTAAAGTTCTGTTTATTCCTTTGTTGGGTAACGTAATGACAGTCATAATCACTCAGTCATGTCATAACGGCTGACATAACTTGTCATAACACTGTCATGAGCCACATTTAACTTAAGAAATGACACTTTGACACTTTCATGAAGCATTATGACCATCCTGTGTCACTTTACTTGGACTAACAAAATAAACTTTATGACACTGTCCAAGAAGCATTATGACATAATCATATAAGCCAGATAGGCCTATCACGTACATGCCCTTATATCCTGCTCCTGAAATCTGCTTTGTTTTAGGTGCATGTCTGACATTGTGTACACTATTACAATAATATGGTGAATAAAAAAAGAGTATATATTTAACATGTCAACCGTATGTTTATGGTATAATGGAATATTTTGCCTTGTGTGGTACGTTTTGTGAGTTTTGACACTTGTGTAGGTGTCATAACCAGCCATAAAATAATGGAATATCACAACAGGTGTTATGATGCCCATGTTATGACCTTGTCATAACGTGTTATGGCGCTGTGTGTCAAGTATTTATTTTGCCTAAAGATGGTGACACTACACACTTACAATAGGCCTAAATATCTAAAAATACATGCAGAAATTAACATCCCATCATGCTGGTCATGTTTAAAAATGTGTGTGTACACACACACTGAACAAAAATATAAACACAAAATGCAACAATTTCAATGAGTTAAAGAATAGATAAGGAAATCAGTCAATTGAAATACATTCATTAGGCCCTAATCTATGGATTTCACATGACTGGGAATGCAGATAGGCATTGGTTGGTCACCAATACTTTTTTTTTTTAAGGTAGAAGCATGGATCAGAAAACCAGTTAGTATCTGATGTGACCACCATTTGCCTCAAGCAGCGCGACACATCTTCATAGAGTTGACCGGGCTGTTGATTGTGGTCTGTGGAATGTTGTCCCACACTTCAATGGGTGTGCGAAGTTGCTGGATATTGGCGGGAACTGGAACATGCTGTCGAACACCTCGATCCAGAGCATCCCAAACATGATCAATGGGTGACATGTCTGGTGAGTATCCAGGCCATGGAAGAACTGGGACATTTACAGCTTCCATGAATTATGTACAAATCCTTGCAACATGGAGCTGTGCATTATCATGCGGTGATGGCGGCTGATGAATGGCACAACAATCGGCCTCAGGATCTCGTCACAGTATCTCTGTGCATTCAAATTGCCATCAATAAAATGCAATTGTGTTCATTGGCCGTAGCTTATGCCTAACCATACCATAAGCCAACCGCCCCCATGGGGCACTCTGTTCACAATGTTGACATATTCAAACTGCTCGCCCACACGACACCATACACGCCATTTGCACTGGGATTAATCCGTGACGAGCACACTTCTCCAGCGTCCATCGAAGATGAGCATTTTTCCACTGAAGTCAGTTACAACACATAACTGCAGTCAGGTCAAGACCCTGGTGAGGGCGACGAGCACGCAGTTGAGCTTCTTGAGAAGGTTTCTGACAGTTTAGAAATTCTTCACTTCTGCAAACCCCCAGTTTCATCAGCTGTCCGGGTGACTGGTCTCAGATGATCTCACAGGTGAAGCAGGATGTGTAGGTCCTGGGCTGGCGTGGTTACACATGGTCTGCTGTTGTGAGGCCAGTTGGACACACTGCCAATTTCTCTAAAAAGACATTGGAAGCGGCTCATGGTAGAGAAATTAACATTCAACTCACTGGTAACAGCTCTGGTAGACATTCTTGCAGTCAGCATGCCAATTGCACGCTCTCTCAACTTGAGACATTCGTGGCATTGTGTTGTGACAAACCTGCACATTTTAGTGGCCTTTTATTGTCCCCAGTACAAGGTGCATCTGCATAATGATCATGCTGTACAATCATCTTCTTGATATGCGACACCTGTCAGGTGGATGGATTTTCTTAACAAAAGAGAAATTGTTCACGAACAAGGATGTAAAAAAAAAATTGTGCATATGGAACATTTCTGGGATCTTTTATTTCAGTTTATGAAACATGGAACCAACACTTAAGTTTTATATTTTTGTCACATACACACCCTTCAGAAAGTATTCATACCCCTGGACTTATTCCAAACGTTGTTAAAGCCTGAATTCAACAGACTTTAATACCCCATAATACCAAGCAAAAACTTTTTTATTGAAAATGAAATACAGATATCTAGCTTAAGTATTCACACCCCTGATTCAACACGATATAATTATATTTGGCAACGATTAAAACTAAGCCTCAGAGCTTTCCACACCTGGTTCAAAATAATTGTAAAATGCTTCCAAGGTCTGTCAAGTAGATCATTGCTAGACAGCCATTTTCAGTTCTTGCCATAGATTTAATACAATTTAAGTCAAAACTGTAACTAGGCCACTCAGGAACATTAAAAGTAATCTTGGTAAGCAACTCGTGTATATTTGACCTTGTGTTTGAGGTTATTGTCCTACTGAAAAGTTTTAGTTAGAAAACAGACAACCAGTTTTAAGATTTTATTTTTATCCTAAAAATAAAAAACTCCCTTGTCAATGACGAGCACACATGTTGCAGCCACCACGTTTGAAAATATGAGTGGTACTCAGTGAAGTGTTGTTGGATTTGCCCCCAACATAACACTTTGTATTCAGCACAAAAAGTGTAATTCTTCGCAGTTGTACTTTAGTTTATTGCGAACAGGATGAAAGTTTTGGAATATTTTTGATCCTGTATAGACTTCCTTTTCACTCGTTTGGGTTTGTATAACTACAATGTTGTCGACACATCCACAGTTTTCTCCTTTCACAGCCATTAAACTGTTTTGAAGTCACCATTGGCCTCATGGTGAAATCCCTGAGCGGTTTCCTTCCTCTCCGGCAACTGAGTTAGGAATGAAGTTATTTACTCTGGATGGTGTATCAATACACAAATACGCACTACAAAGATATAGGCGTATATCTTTGTAGTGCGTATGTGTATTGATACACCATCCAGAGTAAATAACTTCATGCTCAATGGGATACTAAATGTCAGCTTTTTAAAAATGGATTCTTACCCATCTACCAATTCGTGCCCTTCTTTGCAAGGCATTGGAGAACCTCCTTGGTCTGAAATTCACTGCTAAACTGAGGGACCTTACAGATAATAGAGAGAGGTTGTCATTAAAAACAATAATGATATAGAGTGAGTCCATGCAACTTATGCACATTTTTAATCCTGAACATAATTAGGCTTGCCATAACAAAGGGGTTGAATACTTGATTTAAGCTTCTATACATTTCTAAAAACACAATTCCACTGACATTATAGGGTATTGTGTGTAGGCCAGTGACAATCTCAATTTAATCCATTTTAAATTCAGGTTGTAACAATGTGGAAAAAGTCAAGGGGTGTGACTACTTTCTGAAGGTCCTGTAGGTCAGGGATATGAGTAATCAATGAGGCAGGTGGTTTAACTCAACACTTAACTGTATCCATTCTAGTCAAACAGCAAAGAGAGCAATCAAAAAGCAATGTCGCCAGCATACGGTTGTTATTTTGCAGTCCATTTAGAACTAAAATACAGGGCACAAAGGAAATTGGGTGTTTTCCGGTGGGGTCTGAAGTATTATGTGCTGTTGGTCTGTGGTAGAACTGCAGAGAAATCCAGCGACATAGGATCCTCTTCCTCCGCTGAGAGAACACGATCAATCTGCTGCTTTAATTTATCATCCAGCAGGGCAAGGCCTATCGTGAAATAATCCTGCAACAAAATGCAGTGTTTAGAGACAAGATTAGCACAAAGACAATTCAGTCAAGTGGGCCTAATAACATTCTGGAATATATACAGTGCCTTGCGAAAGTATTCGGCCCCCTTGAACTTTGCGACCTTTTGCCACATTTCAGGCTTCAAACAAAGATATAAAACTATTTTTTTGTGAAGAATCAACAACAAGTGGGACACAATCATGAAGTGGAACAACATTTATTGGATATTTCAAACTTTTTTAACAAATCAAAAACTGAAAAATTGGGCGTGCAAAATTATTCAGCCCCCTTAAGTTAATACTTTGTAGCGCCACCTTTTGCTGCGATTACAGCTGTAAGTCGCTTGGGGTATGTCTATCAGTTTTGCACATCGAGAGACTGAAATGTTTTCACATTCCTCCTTGCAAAACAGCTTGAGCTCAGTGAGGTTGAATGGAGAGCATTTGTGAACAGCAGTTTTCAGTTCTTTCCACAGATTCTCGATTGGATTCAGGTCTGGACTTTGACTTGGCCATTCTAACACCTGGATATGTTTATTTTTGAACCATTCCATTGTAGATTTTGCTTTATGTTTTGGATCATTATCTTGTTGGAAGACAAATCTCCGTCCCAGTCTCAGGTCTTTTGCAGACTCCATCAGGGTTTCTTCCAGAATGGTCCTGTATTTGGCTCCATCCATCTTCCCATCTTCCCTGTCCCTGCTGAAGAAAAGCAGGCCCAAACCATGATGCTGCCACCACCATGTTTGACAGTGGGGATGGTGTGTTCAGCTGTGTTGCTTTTACGCCAAACATAACATTTTGCATTGTTGCCAAAAAGTTCAATTTTGGTTTCATCTGACCAGAACACCTTCTTCCACATGTTTGGTGTGTCTCCCAGGTGGCTTGTGGCAAACTTTAAACAACACTTTTTATGGATATCTTTAAGAAATGGCTTTCTTCTTGCCACTCTTCCATAAAGGCCAGATTTGTGCAATATACGACTGATTGTTGTCCTATGGACAGAGTCTCCCACCTCAGCTGTAGATCTCTGCAGTTCATCCAGAGTGATCATGGGCCTTTTGGCTGCATCTCTGATCAGTCTTCTCCTTGTATGAGCTGAAAGTTTAGAGGGACGGCCAGGTCTTGGTAGATTTGCAGTGGTCTGATACTCCTTCCATTTCAATATTATGGGATGTTTAAAGCTTGGGAAATCTTTTTGTATCCAAATCCGGCTTTAAACTTCTTCACGACAGTATCTCGGACCTGCCTGGTGTGTTCCTTGTTCTTCATGATGCTCTCTGCGCTTTTAACGGACCTCTGAGACTATCACAGTGCAGGTGCATTTATACGGAGACTTGATTACACACAGGTGGATTGTATTTATCATCATTAATCATTTAGGTCAACATTGGATCATTCAGAGATCCTCACTGAACTTCTGGAGAGAGTTTGCTGCACTGAAAGTAAAGGGGCTGAATAATTTTGCACGCCCAATTTTTCAGTTTTTGATTTGTTAAAAAAGTTTGAAATATCCAATAAATGTCGTTCCACTTCATGATTGTGTCCCACTTGTTGATTCTTCACAAAAAATACAGTTCTATATCTTTATGTTTGAAGCCTGAAATGTGGCAAAAGGTCGCAAAGTTCAAGGGGGCCGAATACTTTCGCAAGGCACTGTATATATATGGACAGAGAGGGAAGTACTACTGTACCTTCTTCTTTGTGGAAGGCGCTACCACTGGAGGATTGAAGGTCATGTCTTTAGCTCTGTAGTCCTCAAACAGCTCCACTGGGTGCCTGAGAGGTGTTAAAGGTAATTTACACCCAACAGAGGCTAGCGCTTTTACATACTGCACATGCACACATCTTTGGTTAATATCGCACGCACCGTAGAGAATGTCTTCAGGGTTCAAACACATTTTGACAGATGGAATTTCATTACCTTTAACCAAATTGCCAAGACAACAATTGGCAGCGTCTCTATGTATGTATAAAAAAGTAAGCACGACACTGGGAGGCTGCGCTCTGATCCCATGTACCATCTCCTGTCGTTGTGCAAGGCACTTACACCCCCCCCCCCAAAGTACAAAACCTGTTAGGGAACTATAGAAGTGTATTAATTCAACCATTAAAAAAACAAAAACAAGCACACATGACTTAAAAGCCAAACATGCACGAGTAGAATCAGAGGACAACACACAGTCTGGGACTTATTCCCATTGTGGTCCTCTACTGGGGCTGCAGGATTTGATCAAGCCCTGCTCAGACACATCAGAGACAGAGGTCCGGTTGAACAGATCATTTATAAAACGTGGTTTTGTTGGCGGGGGACTGGAATAAAAGCCTGCGTACCCATTGGCTCTACTGGAGGATGGTTGACCACCCTTGATGTATAAAATTACAACCAAACACGTTATGCCTTTTGAAATAATTTGCTCATTTAATATATCAAAGATCAAATGGCTATGGTAGTCTACAAATCTTTTTATTCAGCTGAAGCAAGCCCACAAATGTTCTTCAGGAAATGTACCTTTTCTAGTGTAGTCATATTTAGCTATCTTAGAAGTGTTTACTTTGAAGGGTGACTAGTATCTTGAGTTGCCATGTCCCAATCAACAAAACAAGTTTTGAAGCCACATAATCCGAAAGAAAGGCTACACCTAATATTTTTTCCTAAAATTACTGTTCGATTCACAGCAATTGAACCAAACCCCAACTAATACAACGATCGTATTGGTTGGGGTTTGGTTCAATGGCGAAGTGACTCATTCGTTGTGTGGCCTTACTTGCGAGTGTCGGAAGAGAGTTTTTGGGGACACGACGAAAACAAATACCGTAATTGCTGGACTATAAGCCGCTACTTTATTCCCACACTTTGAACCTCGCGGTTTATACAATGATGCGGCTAATTTATGGATTTTTCCCACTTTCACAAGATTCATGCCGCCAAAAAACAGCACCGTCACATAATGTGACGTAAATCGAGCGCGCTCAAACTTCCCATCATTCTGATTACGGTAGTCATTTTGTCACCCTCATCATGGCAAAGACACGGAGAAATGCATATGATGCAGCTTTCAAGTTGAAGGCGATCGATCTGTCTGTTGGAAAAGGAAATAGAGCTGCTGCACGGGAGCTTGGCCTTAATGAGTCGATTATAAGACTTTGTAAACAGCAGCGTGAGGAACTGACTCAGTGCAAAAGGACAACAAACCTTTCAAAGGGAAGAAAAGCAGATGGCCCAAAGTATTTGCAGCCACTCGACATCAGCGTAAATCGTGCATTTAAGGTGGCGCTCCGTGTTCAGTGGGAGGCTTGGATGACAAGTGGGGAGAAATCCTTCACTAAAACGGGACGCATGCGAAGAGCAATTTATGGTCAAGTCTGCCAGTGGGTCCTGACAGCGTGGAGCATTGTCAAAAAATCCACTATCATCAACGGGTTTCGAAAGGCTGGACTGCTGCGTGTTGAAGGGGCAGCATGAGCTCAGCGGGGTATTTGCCTCCGGATGAAAGTGAGAGCGACAATGAAAACGATCCAACATCGGATGAAGCAATTCTGAGGCTATTCAACTCCGACACCGAAGGAGATGACTTCAGTGGTTTCAGTGCACAGGAGGAGTCTTGGTAGGCTACTGTTTTAATTTTTGTTACAAGCCGTGTTTCGTTAAAGCCTATTTATTTTTGTTACAAGCCGTGTTTCGTTTAAAGGCTGTGTAAAGTTAATTTGTTTCAATGTACCGGTAGGCACCTGCGGCTTATAGACATGTGCGGCGTATTTATGTACAAAATACATATCTTTTAATAATTCAGTGGGTGCGGTTTATATTCAGGTGCGCTTAATAGTCCAGCAATTACGGTAATAAAGCGTTAACTAGAGGGTACAAGATATGTTTTGAATTCGCTGTCTCGTTATTAGTCTGTTCTCCATCATATTTTATAGGCCTACCTAGGGTGACCACATTTACAAATGCGGGACAGTGTAGCCTACATAAATAAAAACTCAAATCCCCCTCATGGTGTAGATTTTTTTAGGCATCGGGAACGCAAATAAAAATGACATTCCTCAAAACTTTGTACCGACAGATGTCTTGAATGTTATTATAGAATTGGCCAGTGCATAAAATTCATCCTCCAATTGCAACGTCTGCCAATGCCCACACATATTGACTCAAGAAAAGTTTTTTTATACCCTCAAACACCAAGTTAGAGACACCTAATTTCAAAATAAGGCTTCGTTGAATGATATTTCACTTTTACTGGTGAAACGTCCAAACTGCATCTGCATGCCAATCATTTGATCTCAATCAGTTTCATGGGAATATGCATTTGGGTCTTCTTGAATTAATATTTTGTGAGCAAATTAGAGCAGATGGTAAACTAATATAGCCTTCCTGGATTTTGTTTCAATCAAAGCACTTTCTGCCTAGTGGCACTCGCTGCTGAGTTTTGGCCACATTAGATTTATTTAGTTACTTTTCAGCTAAATGTCCTAAAATCTTTTTTAATTAGTTACACCCCCCAAAAAACACCTAACATTACACTATGCTACTAGATTTGGTTCGGTTGTGTAGAATACTAAATAATGATTGTGATATTCCAAGACATCAATTCAACTTTTAACTTGACTAAATCAGCACCAGTGTGAAGTGGCAGAGCCACGCTCTTCGTCAGAAGCATGCTTTTTGTAAGTTTCAGTTAGGCCTAACTGTTTGAGCTGGAAATGTTCCAAAGTTGAGCTGAAACAATAAAATGTTATTGGTTGACATGACATTGGCCTATGTCTTGTCTTGCGCTGCGCAGAATATCAGATATCAACAATGATTGGAGAAGTGTTAATCACCACCAGTACCACACCCGTTATGATACATATTTTCATTAGTGCAACATGACTGCAAGAGACAGGTTGGAATGTCTACCTGCAAAAGGGACAAATCAACCTTTTTTTCTAAATTAGTGGTGTTTGAATTTGTTGATCAAACGCAAGTGAGATGAGGGCAGTGGGAAGGTAGACACCTAAAATGGCGGGTAATTCAAGAAAGGCCAGTACATTGCAATGCATTTACAAAATAATACATATCGGAGCAGTCAGCATTGTACATCAAGACGCTAAACTTCAACACGTTTCGACTACTCAAGTCTTCCTCAGGCTGCTTTGTGGACGGAAGAGGACGTGTCTCTAGAAATAGAGGTGGGGACAGGGAAATAACTACCCAAAAGGTATGTGGACACCACTTCAAATTAGTGGATTTGGCCATTTCAGCCACACCCGTTACTGACTTGTATAAAATTGAGCACACAGCCATGCAATCTCCATAGACAAACATTGACAGTAGAATGGCCTTAAGAGCTCAGTGACTTTCAACGTGGCACCGCCATAGGATGCCACCTTTCCAACAAGTCTGTTTGTAAAATTTCTGCCCTGCTAGAGCTTCTCCGGTCAACTGCAAGTGCTGTTATTGTGAAATGGAAACGTCTAGGAGCAACAATGGCTCAGCCGCGAAGTGGTAGGCCACACAAGCTCAAAGAACGGGACCGCCAAATACTGAAGCGTGTAAAACATGTCTGGCCTCGGTTGCAACGCTCAGTACTGAGATCCAAACTGCCTTTGGAAGCAACGTCAGCACAATAACTGTTCGTCGAGAGCTTCAGGAAATGGGGTTCCATGGCTGAGAAGCCGCACACAAGTCTAAGATCACCATGTGCAATGCCAAGCATTGGCTGGAGTGGTGTAAAGCTTGATCAATCACTCTTCACCATCTGGCAGTCCAAAGTTCAAATCTGGGTTTGGCAGATGCCAGGAGAACTCTACCTGCCCAAATGCATAGTGCCAACTGTAGAGTTTGGTGGAGGAGGAATAATGGTCTGGGGCTGGTTTTCATGGTTCAGGCTAGGCCCCTTAGTTCCAGTGAAGGGAAATGTTCATGCGGAGGAGTATTTCTATCTGTAACTAAGCCCTTTTGTGGGTCGGCTCCCAAGTGGGTCTAATTTATTTATTTAAATTGACCGATTTCCATATTTGAAATAACTTGTTGCGTTTTATTTTTTGGTTCAGTATACAAAACAAATCTACAACATCACGTCAGTGTATAGACGCAACAAACGTGGGACATGATTGTTTGGTTGTAGGATGCGGGACTCTCTGGCACAATTTGGGACGTGTCACCCTAGGCCTTCTGCTGTAATGTCCGGCTGTCACTCTCTTCCCTTGAACAACGGCCAACTAGTCTCGCACACATGCAACTGATGCGCGCGAACACAGGCACACTAAAGTGTCCTTCCCATCCTGGATGATATGTAGATTTTTTTATTTGATTGATAAAAGAAAAACGGTGCCTAAATAAATTACATGAATAGAAATTATAATTAAATTACTAAAACTTTTTCTGGCCTGGATTTCTTTGGACTTTTCCAGGATTTTCATGACCATACAAACCCTGGGATTGTATGAGTATTTGTAAAATAACTGGAGGAGCAGCAACTGGCTTTTCAGAGGATAAATGAAATGTGAGATTTGAAGTTTGGGGATCCTCTCGTTCTTACCTTCTAGCAAGTTGAACGATTAGCGCTCCAGATCCTTCACTGGGAGCCCCTGCACAGAGGTGAGTGGCAAACCTCCTGACCACTGGGTGGTAATGTCTCTGCAACACAACAACAGCAACGCCATCAGCTATACCTGTGTGTGTGTGTGTGTGTGTGTGTATTTTTTTTGTGCGTGTGCTTTTTGCGTGTTTACCTTGAGTGTGTGTAGCTCCCACAGTGCAGTGTTCTGAGGGTTGCAGTACTCTGGCTCATCCAGCTCAGGAAGGAACACCCCACTACCCTGAGCCTCATTGTCCAGGAGGATGTCACACTTGGGGAAGGTCTGCGGAGAGAGGGTGAGCACAGTCTTATTAATCACACACACACACACACACATATATATGGTCACTCTTCATGGACTCTCTCACACACACAATCTCTCTCCATAATACACGCAGATGCACACACGATAAACACTTACATGCATCAACGTCCTGTTGGATGCCAGGATTCCCACGGTAGCATTGGGCAGTGTGTGCAGACTGAGCGTGCTCAGTCTCTTGACAAAGGCCAGGGCACGCTGCAGGGTCACCTGTTTCCTGCGCTTGGTCAGCATCACGTCGAGACAACGCAGCACGATGCTGATGTCATCATTAGATGCACCTGGGAAGAGCATCCACATTATTTAAAGGCCCAGTGCAGTCACAAACTAGATTTTCCGGTGTTTTATATACATTTCCACACTGAGGTTGGAATAATACTGTGAAAATGATACTGCCCTTTCAGTGTAAGAGATTTTTCAAATACACCCTGGGGGGGTGGAGTTTTGGCCTTCCATGGTGACATCACCATGCTGTAAATTAATTAACAGACCAATAAGAAAAAGTTCCACAGCTCTCTGCCAATAACGGCACATTTTCCCCACTCGGACCACTCCCAGACAGTCGTAGCAAAATTCTTATTTGAGAAATCGCTCTTTGCTAAGAAGTTATTTCTGTTTCTTTTTGACCATTTTAATTCACAGTAAGGTATTTAATAGTACCCAGAAATGATATGATATTGAGATACAGAACAGCTGCACCTTTTAACACTTATGAACAGTCACTCCAGGTACAGGTGGACCTTCAGAGCACAACGGATCTAGTGTCAACGAGCCAGACATGGGTTTAAATAAGCTCTTGGGTGGTTTGACTTACCAGCATTGAGTTTGAGCAGCGTCTTGTACAGGTGGCTGTAGAAATTCAGTGGGTCAATATTGAGGACATCACCTATCCGCAAAAGAGGGAAATTAATTAAAAGGAACAGTAAACTACGTCAACGTTCGTGATCCGGGACTGAGATAAATTACTGCGAAACAACACATTTAAGTTCTACGTGGTCCGTCTCCTAAATCAGCATTTTTTAGTGTCTGACATCACGCACCATATTGCCGCAGCAATATGTAGCTAGACATGTTTGAGTCGCATCTGAGATCATTTTAGCTAACCCTAAATATTTTCCTAACCTACCACGTTAATTCTCCTATTGACCCTCCAGGAGATTGGCGCTAAGATGGATACAAACGTTTGAACAATTCAAAAAAATCCTGTGACCCTAATACGATGTAAGCATACTGTGTCTAGAACACAATCAGCAATTTACATCGCCATGATGAAGTATATACATTCGCTGTATATACATATCGCTGATGGGCTAAATTTCTCAAAACCAAGTGAAATCTCAAAAATAGTGTCCTGACATATACATCCAAAATATGGATTTGGTTCAAAAAAGTGAACCTATCCTTTAAGCACATACAGTATGTAATATACACAGTATTCAGTGAGGTTAGACCATCACCGACCTTGACCAGAGAGAATGTTGAAAGCTGTCTGAATGCAGTGAAGGCTTTCCCGATAGGTCAGATCCTACAAAGAAAAAAGGTCATTAGCCAATGATACACGATGATGTGAATAGTATTTTGATAGGATTGGTAGAATATGTATACTCACTCCTGATTGGATAAGATGTTGAAGAACGTTCAACAAGTCATCAAAGAACTCCAGGTTGATTAGATGGGCAAACCTTAGGAGAAAAATATTTTGTCTTAAAAGAAAGCCTCCATATTTCATAAACAAATATTTCCATTTGTCAGGAAGTGACTCATGTCTCTGGGAACAGGTAGCCTCTCTTACTTTGCTAGACCTTCTAAAACAGAGGGAAGCAGGATAGACTTCTGAGCTTTCTTCAGTATTCTGAAGTATATCAAGAACACTATGTTCAAGGTCTCTGTGTGCTAGGAGAGAGAGAACAATTGGAATGACGGTTAGACCTTTTGTCGTGAGAAGCGAGAAAGTGTTTTCACAAAAACAAATTGAGTCATTTCAGGCCTGTTGTAACTTTGGGGAATAGACACTCACCAGTTTGAGCTTCTTGTCTTTGCTCTCTGATGCCTCAGCCTCTAGCAGCTCTTTCTCTAGTTTCTCTTCAGCCTTCTTCCACTGTAAGGATGACAGGACACATCCATTACACTCTTCTCACAGACACATAAAAAAAAATGTACACACAGATTGTACACAGACAGACACAATATAAGCAAGGCAAAGTGCAGTCAGCCTGTGCAATACGTTAGGAAATAAAGAACATTGTGTTCTTCATTTCACCTGCCACAATATTACGATGCTTACGGTAGTCGCCAGTCACGTGGTATTTTTATTTTTTTACAAGCACACAACAATGAGTCATTCACTATTGTGCAGCATGCGCCAGGTGATCTAATTACTGTATGGATTTCACAACTAAATGTTTGCCAGCTAGATCTCATAACTATTACGTTAATTGTCTGAAAACGGTGCCCCTTGTGTTCAGTGCCGGTATTACCAACTATCCCGGTATGGCACAAGGTATGACAATCTGGATACCTCCCAAGCCTAGTACAAAACCAAAGATATTGATAGTTTTAAGTCCGTAATTTTGTGCAATTGATGACCAATCCGAGCGAAAAACACTTTAACCAGGTGCTGTAGACTAGAGTGCCCATAGGGTTGTGCAGCAGGCTGAACGTTTGACGTCCCTACACACAGGTGCGTGGGCTACTGACCTTCCTTTGCATCCTGGACAGATTCTTCTTTTTGTCTTTATAGTTCATGAACTTCTTTTTGGGAGCTGTGTCATCTGTATCTTTCTTCACCTCCACCTCTTTTATCCTCAGGCAGAGGAGAACCTTGAGTAGCTGTGGGGGTGAAGAAGTGGGAACATTTTAGATGTATTTCTTTAAGAGCCATGTCATAAAAATAAAAAAAATAAAAAAACTTGAATAGTACCTCTGGTCTGACGTCATAATTTCTGCTTTTAACCAGTCCGGAGATAACTTTGACTGTCCCAAGTGAGGCATGGCCCTGTTTGTCCTGCTTCAGTAGCTTCTTGACTGCTTCACAGCACATGTCAGACACCTGGACAGACAACATAACGCCAACTCAGTCAGACAAGAGACAAACACAATCCTTCATATATCTAAGATAAAACCGCAGCCTTCGATTGATAGCCAAATGAATCTTAATTAAGAGAAACCCGCCTCTACAGAGCCCACTCCCATTGTAAAGTCTATAGCTAATATTGTAGTGAACCCCACGTGACAAGATGTAGAACTACGGGCTTGATACGGAGCCTCCCAGACTCACCCTCTTGACAGGGTCGTTCATCAGGGGCACCACCGTGACGATGATGTTGTTGTGGAAGTTGAAGTGTGGCAGGGCCACCAGCAGCTCACAGATACAGCGGATGGCCACCTCAGCCAGGCCCCTATAAGACTGCAGTGACACAGCCTCGCTCCTCTTTCTCTTCTTCTGCTTCCAGTCTACGGGGCAGGGGGTGCACACAGCAAATAGTTACAACCAACAGCAGCCACTCATTAATATCAACTAGTCACAACAAGTCATCAATGTCAACCAGTCATAACAAATAGACAAATTGGCTGACACCACGAAGATGATGTGCGCGCGTTGATGTGGACCGGAAGGTGTGCGTTGTGATTCTGAACGGTCAGATAGCTCGCAGCAATGTCAAGAAGCTGCCGTGTGGGGAATTGTAGGTGGCTCATTTCATCTCGTTATTGATATCCTGTCTTGTTTTGAGGTGTTTTGACTGATGTCATGTCCATTAGCCAGTCCCAGCAAACATTAGCCAGTCCCAGCAAACATCAGCCAGTCCCAGCAAACATCAGCCAGTCCCAGCAAACATCAGCCAGTCAGAACAAGTCATCAATATCAACAAATAGAGATAGAAGTGGACTACCTTTGACCGTTTGCTCCAGGTTCTCCAGGTAGAACTTGTACTGGCTCACCAAGCCCTCCTCAAACTCCCTCAGTTGCTGGGTCTCTTTCTTCACCTTTGAGGCTTTCTCGGTCTCTGTCAGGGGTCTGATTCTGTAGGAGGGGACGATGTCCTTGAAGACCTCCATCAGAGAGACCATGACCAGCTTTCTGACCGTAACGGCCACACAGGGGTCGGTCTCCATCAGCATGGCTCGCAGCTCTTTCAGCTTCTTGATCTGAACAAAGATGGAAAGTTCAGACATTGGCTTTACACAGAAAACATCAATACCAAGAACAGTGAAACAAAACATTTCCTAAGTCTACTTCTCTCTGCTATGTGATTATTGGTCTATGTGACATAAAATAATAATATTTTGCCATGGGGACTAGGAAGCAAGAGTAGCCCGATGGCGAGTCGAACTGAATAGAAGTAAAGAGCGGGTTGGCACGGTCGAGAGCTTTTCCTGACGTACCAATTGGTGTCATACAACAGCTCTCAACACCGCAGACTTCCTTGTTGGTATCAGGTCAAATTCAGGCATAACAGCAACCTCTTCTGTGTTAAAGAAAGCACAACGTTTATTGTACTAAAAAGGCAAAGAAAGACGACTCGCACACCTGTGCAGTGCGGAAGTTAATGTTTGCAACCATGAACATGATCCGTTTAATGTGTATCGGTTAACGTAATCTGTCTTCAGATTTCACAACTCCCTTTTACTAAGGAAGCCCGAAGTCTCCTCATCCCTAAAATAAACCACGATAGGTAAGTTAGCATGGCGATATTATGTGCAACGCAGACGTTCCATTTTCTCCTGAGATTGCAAAACTATTTGTATGTTGATGTAGTAGTGCCCATCGGTTTGAACGTGTTGAAGTCGTGTTTTTACTGTCAGTTGCTGGTTTTAAAAAACACCAAAAACTCCACTAACCATGATCCTTTTAGTGTTTCTGCCGTCACAGAAACAGACCCTGGGTCTGTTCTAACATCTCCACCTGCGAATCCAGGGTCATCATTGTGCTTCCGTTGTGGGTGCGGTAGCGAAGCAACCTTTATTTGCATGCAATTAACATATGTATCACCATTTCTCCCGACAGTGGAAAAACTGCTCTGGCGCGCAACATGAAGCAAGAGGCGTGCTTCACATGCACTGTACTGAGCTGTCGTCAGAGGTCCGACAAGGCGTACCGCGTGGTTTCAGACGGCACTCTATTCCCGCTCTTCCAAAGAGAAAGTGATGTATTTTTTGGGGTTCGGTGCGGAGATGCAGGGTTGTTCGAACCAGGGCTTACGTTGGTGGTGGGGTCTGAGAGGATGTCTGATCCCAGACTAGCGATTCGTAGTTTCCTGTTGGTCAGCTTCTGTGTGCGGAGCGTCAGCTGCTCCTGAGGGGTCAGGGCCGGCCCGGGCATAGCCTCATCCTCTGTGGAAACATACCAGCAACAGAGACAAGCACCTCATCTACTGATCAGGACTGGGCTACCAATAGTTGGTCTAACAATACATTCTACACAGAGAGGATGACTGACTCAAGTCAATAAGGGGTTCATGGTGCTGGTACCGTTTTCAAATTGCTCCATGCCAGTCGGGGCATCTCCTTCCTCCTCCTCAGCCTTTTTTTCTACAACTAAAAACAAGACAAAGCAATCCAACGCAATTGTATCAATAGAGCTGTAAATTCTAAAAAACTTTTAAACAATAAGACTTAGGTGGAAATGTAAACTTACAGGTGAAGATGTTCAGGGATAACACATATTAATCATCCTACCAGGTTTCTCCATGCTCTGAGGGATGAGGCCTCTAATCTTGTCTTTGATTGGCAGGAGGTGAATGACCTCCTTTTCCTCTGTTAGCTGCATCTTTCTGGGCATCTTCTCATAACTCTCTGGCCCCTGCTGCTCCCCCTTGCGCTTTTTGGCATGCACTGGACCACTGCAGGTATTCAAGTAAGGTTAAGTGAGGAGAGAAGTTAGACATAGCTATACATTTCAACATGTGTATTATGATCTACTTGTGATGGGATGTACATGAGATTGACAGAAAGATGGTACATAATAGTGATGGGGGGATACAGTTACATATCAGATATCATTTGAGACGATATGTGCGCTAGATGGCTGTACCTGCACCAAAATGGCAGTAGTTTTCCTTCATAGCTTGTTCTCCATCTTATTTTTAAGTAGGGCGCTAATTTGTTTTCTGCACTTTTATTTCCATGACTGATAAACTCGTTTTCTATAATCTCTCTTGTCCCTCTGCAGCAGACATATGGTGAGCAATCCCTTTGGAACATACGATCGTAATAAAATAACAATATCGAATCGCAATACATATTGTATCGGCATCTAAGTATCGTGATATTTTTCACATTATTGACAGTATGAAGCTTGGTGGGAGAAAGGGGACTCACTCAAGTAGCAGAGCAAAACTATAAACACGGATGTTACACATGGACTGACGGACTACATTTAACAAACCGAACATTGAAATAGCGTTACAGAAGGCAAGTACAACCCCAAATCGGTCCGTCAATCAATCAATACCGAAATATTAAGATACGGTATACCGCCCAGCCCTACATGTGTATACAGACCAGCCCTACAAAAATACTGTATGGACTGTGTAATTACCTTGACGACAGGTCTCTGGTAAGGAAGGAGGCTTTCTGAGCCATTGCCTTGATCTGCTCCAGGTCATCTTCCTCCATCATGTCCATTGGCAGGGACTCCACAAACTCCTCCTCCTCTTCATCCTCTGTAACAGAAACCAGACAGGGACATGTAATTAACGACACCAAACAGGACTCAAAAAAACAATAAACGATAATAACTTTATATAGGTTACGTAATTATTTTGATGCCATAGTGTGGAACAGTGCACGAATTGGAAACCAAACTATACTGATTACAGTACATGCATCATTCAGCTTGAGTGCTAGATGTCAGGGCCTAGATGTTAAGCTATACTACTGTATGGGTGGGTCGTCATACTGCACACACCTGGCCTCTTCTTGTAGCGCTCCAGGGGGAGGGGGGTCTTCAAGACAGCATCTTTGATAGCTGCCCGGAGCTTCTTCTGCTCCTTGCGGTGTTTCTTGTCGGTGCTCTCTTTCTTGAACTGACGATTCTTTAGCTTGTTGTCAAGCTTCACATTGCTCGTCTTCAGTAGCCTGCGAAAGCTCGGCTTCCTCTTCTTACTCCTTGGCTGTTGGTGAGAAAAGGTCGTCAGTGCTTTGTATTCATAAGGACAACCTGGGTGATGATTTGGGGTTGAATAGTTACGAGCTAGTACAGCTAGACTTGACTATGGTATGAAATGAATGCATGTCAAGCAATGTGAATTCTTATATAAGCAAACAACACATAGCTTGGGTTCCTCTCTGGTGAAAATCACTGTCAAACCTGCAAGCTGCAACTAGTTAGCTAATAGTTCGTGTAACGTTATTTCTATGTAGTTGAAGCAATGGTGACAGGCTGTTTACAATAGCCCAATTTCTCGAAAATATGTGGATAACACAGTGTCCACTAAAATAATGATGAGTAACAGTAGTTGAAAAACTGTTCAGTGTAAATTACAGCCATTCTGCTGACAAAATGAGTAACTACATAGATAGTAACGCTGCTAGCTAGCTAATGTCTATCTAGCTAGCTATCTAGCTATAACACGATGTACTTACCGGAGCCATCGTAAAATACTTATTTTAAAGATGGAGCGCTTGTTTAAGTCGATATCAAATACGTTGTCTGAAGTGTATTACAATAATAGTTAGCTATCAACTGTAAAATGTTCCCACACGTGCGTTTCTTTCCTTTTCCGGAAGTATATATTTTTTTCAAAGTAAAGATCATGGAAGTGTGTTCTCTTCACGGATGAAAAAATAATCTAATAAAAATAAATGCCACCTAGTGGTCGGGAAGACCTGTTTGCTTGGGTGTGTTGTGGGTGCGTACACCGGCAGTAAGGAAACACTGACTGTCTGGGAATAAATAGACAATATTTTAAAAATGCAATTATCATATCTTTGATTTATTCACATAATTCATAACTTCTGGTCTGATACAGTATCACAGAGGTACTTTTTAAAATTCATTTCAAATATATTTACAATTGTTCTAACATAGTAGTATGAAAACTGTACAATAGAGCATAGAAAAAATGCAAAAGAAACAATATACAACTTTTTTTATATCCAATATATAAGATATGAAAAATGTCCTGTAGAACCATGAACTACAGCATTGATTAAAACATATGTTGCATCTCAACATATAAGTCAAATGTAAAGTAACAAAAGATGCGAGCAACATCACAAACAATGTTTTAAAAGTAAATTATGTTTCATGAATAGGTGCTTTGAACAAGGGTCTCATTGCTCTTTCATTCACAACAATATTAGAGCTTCACTGTGGATTCATTCACACACAAAAGCAAAACAGAAACTTCATGTGCCACACGTTCTCTTTTGCACTTTCTATGGGTCTTTCGGAAACAAGTGCTTACTGCTCACTGTAATGAAAACCTATTACTGTTAGTTTAGTTGAGCAGAAACTATTCAATGTCAAGCTTCAGAGACTTAAGAAATGCATGGGCTGTGTCACTGTTTTCATTTTGTTCCATGTTGTTATATTGGCTTGGTCCATTAAATCATATACTGTAAATCTATGCTTGGAGGTGCATTTTCATTAAATATCTTATGTTAGTGAGATAAAATCCACAGGTGTAACTAAGGGCCTCACTCAATTAAGAAACTCCAGACTTTTGTGATGGGACTAGATAGATGTAATGAATTGGGTCTAACTTCAGTATGTCATCATACAGTACCAGTCAAAAGTTTGGACACCTATTCATTCAAGGTTTTTTCTTTATTTTACTATTATTTTAGAATAATAGTGAAGACATCAAAACTATGAAATAGCATATATGGAATCTTGTAGTAACCAAAAAGTGTCAAACAAATGTATTTTACATTTGAGATTCTTCAAAGTAGCCACCCTTTGCTTTGATGGCAGCTTTGCACACTCTTGGCAGTCTCTCAATCAGCTTCATGCGGTAGTCACCTGGAATGCATTTCAATTAACAGGTGTGCCTTGATAAAAGTTAATTTGTGGAATGTCTTTCCTTCTTAATGTGTTTGAGCCAATCAATTGTGTTTTGACAGGGGTGGGGGTGGTTTTCAGATGATAGCCTTATTTGGTAAAAGACCAAGTCCATATTATGGCAAGAACAGCTCAAATAAACAAATAGAAACGACAATCCATCATTACTTTAAGACATGAAGGTCAGTCAATCTGGAAAATAACAAGAACTTTGAAAGTTTCTTCAAGTGCAGTCACAAAAACCATCAAGCGCTATGATGAAACTGGCTCTCATGAGGACCACCACAGGAAAGGAAGACCCAGAGTTACCTCTGCTGCAGAGGATAAGTTCATTAGAGTTAACTGCACCTCAGATTGCAGCCTAAATAAATGCTTCAGAGTTCAAGTAACAGACACATCTCAACATCAACTGTTCAGAGGAGACTGTGTGAATCAGGCCTTCATGGTTGAATTGCAGCAAAGAAACCACTACTAAACAACACCAATAAGAAGAAGAGACATGCTTGGGCCAAGAAACACAAGCAATGGACATTAGACCGGTGGAAATCTGTCCTTTGGTCTAATGAGTCCACATGAGATTTTTGGTCCCATCCGTCGTGTTTTTGTGAGACGCAGAGTCGATGAATGGATGATCTCCATGTGTAGGTCCGGCCGTGAAGCATGGGGGAGGTGTGATGGTGCTTTGATGGTGACACCGTCAGTGATTTATTTAGAATTCATGGCACACTTAACCAGCATGGCTACCACAGAATTCTGCAGCGATACGCCATACCGTCTGGTTTGCGCTTAGTGTTACTATCATTTGTTTTTCAACAGGACAATGACACAACACACCTCCAGGCTGTGTAAGGGCTATTTGACCAAGAAGGAGAGTGATGGACTGCTGCATCAGATGACCTGGCCTCCACAGTCCCCCGACCTCAACCCAATTGAGATGGTTTGGAATGAGTTGGACCACAGAGTGAAGGAAAAGCAGCCAACAAGTGCTCAGCATGTGTAGGAACCCCTTCAAGCATTCCAGGTGAAGCTGGTTGAGAGAATGCCAAGAGTGTGCAAAGCTGTCGTCAAGACAAAGCATGGCTACTTTGAATCTAAAATCTATTTGGACTTGTTTAACACTTTTTTGGTTACTACATGATTCCATAAATGTTATTTCATAGTTTTGATGTCTTCACTATTATTCTAAAATAATAGTAAAAAAGAAAAACCCTTGAATGAGTAGGTCTGTCCAAACTTTTGACTGGTACTGTATATTCATGATATACTACCATAAACACTCTAAATTCAATAAAATTGCCAATGGTGTTCAAGGCCTCCATCTTCAAGTATGAAATTCTTTGAGGTCCATTTACCATGATCCATCTAAGGTGATCAAAGCCTCTCAATTAAAGAGAGGAACATGATCATTCAAATGTTCCACTGCTGAATCATAAACTCTTAAGTGCTGGGTTGCAATTCCTGTCCATGTCCTTGTTGTCCTTTATCAACGCGTGAAATACCTGGAGAGGAGAGAGCAAATCTTAGCATAAAACTGCAACTGGTCATTCTTTTTAGGCAAACACAATAAATAAACACCTGTAGGTGGTGCTGTGTAGCCTACATTTCCACAACAACAAAAAAGCAGACCATCATACAGGTTCTTTCCAATTTATTTCTGTAATTGACATACACCGAGTATACAAAACATTAAGAACATCTGCTCTTATCGATGATATACAGTAGACTGATCCCTTATTGATGTCACTTGTTCAATCCACTCCAGTCAGTGTAAATGAAGGGGAGGAGACATTAAGCCTCGAGACAATTGAGACACGGACTGTGTATGTGTGCCATTCAGAGGGTGAATGGGCAAGCCAACATATTTAAGTGCCTCTGAACAAAGTATGCTAGTAGGTGCCAGGTGCACTAGTTTGTGTCAAGAACTGCAGCGCTGCTGGGGTTTTCCACGCTCAACAGTTTCCTGTGTGTGTCAAGAGTGGTCCACCACCCAAATGGCATTCAGCTAACTTGACACAACTGTGGGAAGCATTGGAGTGAACATGGGCTAGCATTCCTGTGGAACGCTTTCGACACCTTGTAGAGTCCATGCCCCGATGAATTGAGGCTGTTCTGTGGGGCAAAAGGGAAGGTGTTCCTAATGTTTTGTGTACTCAATGTACATTCATTCACCTGTAGGTGGTGTAGTATATGAATTGTTGGACCCAACAAGTGCGAATCTATGATAAAGATGTCTTCCATATAGCAGTGGCTGAGTTATGTGTAATTTCTAAACTGCTCCTTGCCACACAAGTGGCACGTGACGGACGGGCAGACCAGGGACTGGACATAACTACAGGCTATTTTTGAGGAATTCTGGGAGGATGATCCAGTTCACTCAATAGGCTACAGAAATGGCTTCAACCCAACCACATAATAACATTATTGTATGTTTATTGTCACTCCGCTCAAACGTATCCATTTTCTCACTTTCATGTCTTCTTCTGTTTAGAGGAACTGACCTGGGACCATTTTCTGTTTCCATTGAGCATGGGCGCGGCCGCAATGCAGGCGAACAGCCTATCTGAGCCTATATCCTCAGGGAGGCGTGTCAGAAACTGGGCGCTGCGGATGAAATCCAACTGTAGGAGCACGTCCTCATACAGACGCAGAATCCCCAGACCCGTCCGGAACAGGAACTCCTCGCCGTCACGACAGAATACGTCCCACACGCGACACGCCACGTCCAATGGCAACGACTTACTGTACAGAGTGAAGATCCTGTACACAGACACAGAAGCATGCATTCACAAACGAACGAACGCAAGCAAGTTCACCACACACACACAAAAGTGGCAGTTAGCAGAATGGTGAATGCAGATGATTTAATCTAGAGCTGACAGTAGCTGTGCTCTTATAACTGTGAATACTGAGCTGATAGCATGACTGGAACTAAAAGTTGAAGGCCACACTAAAGAGAGCTGCTACATACCTTCAAATGTTCACAGAGATCCCATAGGTACTTACCAGTCTATGAGATAGAGATCTGGGGTGAGGTTGGAGCTCTGGAAGTGGTTAAATAGTCTTGGGAGGTTCTCTTCAAAGAACACCTCGAATGCAGCAAAGTATTTCAGCATCTAGAGAAGAAGAACGGTAGCGAGAGATTCAGTGACGACTAACTCAGTCCTGTTAAAGTCGTTTTTAGAGAGAGGACAATTTTTCCACAGTGGCCCCTGCGGAAGTGGGCCTCACCAGATCATGGTCCACTCTGAAAAAGGCCAGCTGACAGGGTTTGTTGAGCAGGTTGGCGAATGCGATGAAGGCATCAGCTTCCTCCAGGTTGAGGATTAACACTGCAGCTATGAAGGACATGCCCTGGACCTGAACGAGAACAGAGCCGCCATTTCACTTTACAACCCCTGCAGTATCGGAGATAATAAGGACAAAGAGTGCTGTTTGGACGTGTTACTCACATATCCCACGTCAGGTCTGTAACAGGTGTAGGCCCCCAGCACACTGTGGAGGAGATCATGATATGGCCCACCCTGTGGTTGAAGACAATCAGAGGATGAGAAATGCCATGGAGCGCACACACACACACACACACACACACACACACACACACACTCACACTCACACTCACACTCACACTCACACTCACACTCACACTCACACTCACACACACTCACACACTCACACACTCACACACTCACACACACGGGGTAAGATATTTACTGTACCTTCTGGAAGATAAAAAGAGGAGGGAATGTGCGGGATATGTCCAGCTTGATCAGGTCCAGACTGGACTCTCTGTCTGCCAGCGATGCCCCATCTCGGATCGAAACACGAACAAATTATGTTAAAAACATCATAAGAGAAAGGATAAAACGGAACCATTTCAGTTTGCTACAATAAACTGATCTCCAGCTTGTCTGACCTCTCTGTATCGTTGTTTGTGCATGATAGGCCGAGTAACTCAGCAATCAATGACCGATACAGAGACACTGATGCAGTGCCAATATTTTGTAACCTAAAACGATGCCAAGAGGAGACAGGCTGCAAATCTCTCTGTTCAGCTCTATTAAATCCTGTTGGATCCATCTCCTAAGGCTCTCGTTGGCAAAAAAACAGTCTTTCTAATGCGCTACAGATGTTAGCGCTTTGAATGTCACTATTGACTCTCAGTACTGGACCAATGGGCAGACAGTCTGACATGATGGTAGAAACAGGCGCTTTACAGATCACTGGAGGAAAAACAACAGAAAGCCTTTGCACCAAGCCTGCAAATGGCTCCTGAGTGAGGGGGATTTGTGCAGTAATGTGACGCCAATGTGGCGGCAGCACTGCTAAGTTTTAGTTCCACAATGTGTCAAGGACCTCAGATGTAAAAGCAACGAGAGGAAATAGCTTTGTCTCAAACAGGAAGAGAGGAGAATGGATGTGTGTGTGCGTTTGAGGCTGAGATTCACAGTCTTGTCCCCTGAGGGCTTCTCTCTCCCCCCCCCCCACCCACCCACCCACCCACCCCACCCCCGCCTCAGACCAACCGTCAGCCTCTGTTTCTGAACCCGTCTCACTGAAACTCCTCCATCTCTCCTTTGCTCTGGAGAGGAATATTTCATACAGCTCTGTAGAAAAAGGAAAGAAGATTACTCTCTCAATGAGTCAGGACGTCTACTTTGCATTTTTCTGGAAACCACAAAAGCACTTTCTGGCAGTGAAACATGGAGGCAATCCAGAAATTCCTCCCACTCACAACACAACAGGCTGGTACATATACTCCAGCTGAAAGTGGGGAAAGTGCTTGTTTTAGAAAACAAACAATACCCGCGCACTACATTTTTAGATGTACAACGTTGGCCATGTTAATACATTCCAATGTACTTTACGTGTATTGACACATAACTTGACTTTGGATGTATTTTTCTGAATGCAAATCTGATCCTATTCTGCTATACTGAATTATGCTGAGTTATGACTATTGAAACACCATTACATACCTGGGGTGATGTTGAGCTCGTTGCCTATGGCCAGGCTCCAGACCTTTCCTCGGACGTTGGGGGGCAAGCCCTGCCACCAGAGCTCTCGCACCCGTCGAGTGTTACGCCTACAGGGGGACACAAACAGACTGGCATGGGTCTGCTGCACATGGGAGCCCTGACCTATGCCTACAAGCCTACTGACCGACTGGTTTACTGACCAAGTTACTGACTGGCTGATTGAGTCGACTGGTTCACTGACTGATTGGCTGTCTGGCTGGCTAATTAAATGGCTGACTGGCAGAAAAACTGACTGAGTTACGGACTGAATACTGTCCCAGAGGAGGCTCCTCAGAGGGTGAAGGACCGTCCTCCTCATAGCTAAAACCAAATCATTGATTAAAACACTGTTTTGCAATGAAAGTCTACAGTAACATCACCAGCACTCTGTAGGGTAACGCCATGGTGAAGCCACAGGACAGTTAGCTTCTGTCCTCCTTGGGGGTACATTGACTTCAATACAAAACCTAGGATGCTCATGATTTTCACCCCCTTCCATAGACTTACACAGTAATTATGACAACTTCCAGAGGACGTCCTCCAACCTATCAGGGCTTGCAGCATGAACTGACATGTTGTCCACCCAATCAAAGGATCAGAGAATGAATCTAGTACTGAAAGCATAAGCTACAGCTAGCTGGCACTGCAGTGCATACAATGTGGTGAGTAGTTGACTCAAAGAGAGACAAAGACAATAGTTCAACTGTTCTTAACAAATTAATTTCTTCCAAAATTAAGGAGAAGCAAGAGAGAGAGAGATTTGGAAGTATTTTTTAAAAACGTTCACTTAGCACATGAATGCAGCTAGCTAGCTAGTTTAGCCTACTCAAACACTCGGCTCAAACAGAGAGGGATGCTATGTTAGCCAGCTGGCTATGGCTATCCAACACTGGAACTCTTCCAAATCAAGGTAAGCTTTTATTAAGTTATTGCCACCGGGGCACACCGGTGTAACTGCTAAACTGCTTTCTGACTGTACACTGTACTGCATGACTATGATGTGACAACAATGTAGGCTGTGTGTAGCGGTTAGCGGTCAATGGTCATGATTTGAAGGTTTGGCTTGGAAAGTTTTTTTTGCCTGGTCACAGACAGCTGATGTGTTGTGCACTGAAGTCCACAAGCGAAGGGGAAATGTGAGAGGAGGAGAGCGTGTAGATAGTTGGGAGAAGGAATTATATATACAACGAGCAAAGTGATCATGCTGTTTTTATGTGGCTACTATGAAAGTGAACTGTGTTTGCATGTGATCAGGGGTGTATTCATTTTGCCGATTCGGTTGAAAAATGTTTCTTAAACGGAAGCAAACGGAATGAAACGGGGATAACAATAACTGAATTTATCCAATAGAAACTCTCATTTGCAACTATTTGGACTAATGATTACACCCTAGATCAGATAGATGCAGACAATAATTTGCAAGGAGGTATTGAATGTGTCACTGTCTGTCATCTTGATTACTCAAAATTCTCTATCTGTGCACCTACGTTGTAAACTTTCATTCATAGGCTAGGTTGTAGCAACATCATGATGGGTAAAGGGAAAATTAGAGTATCATGTAATAGCCGAAACCTATCGATGTTACATTGAGCTGGGTGAATGGAATATGAATGACAGTCATCCAATATGCTGTAATAGAAACAAGGCCATGCTCATAAAAAATGTATCATCATCCCTCATCTTAAACGGCACCGACCGCCACTGTACTGTACTGACTGGATACTCTCCATCGCTTCCCCATGCCAGTGGAGAGTTGTTTAGCAGGAAGTGACTAGCTAGCTAACTCACGTGTTTTCCCAGTTGGGCAGGATGTCGTTGTTCCAGACCACCATGGCGTTGGCGATGCTTTCCTCCTGCTTAAACCTCTCCTTCATCTCTTTCCTCTTCCTCTGGGCCTCCTTCAATTCTGTGGGGAGGGGGGCACAAATCCTTTGGTTACACTTCATAATAACTTTTAATGAATACGCCATTAGAAATGCTTATAAATGTTAACAGATGCTTATAAACGCGTTAAAAATATATATATCTTATTTTCCTTCTGCTTTACAATTGTTATTATGATGTAAAGTGGCAAAAGTATGTTCAAGTTCTGGCTTTAGCAACGGCTTCAACTGACAGAATGAGCCAAGTAACATCTGGAGGTCTATACAGTGGACAGGTCAAATGCGGCTGACCTCCATTGCACAGCCCTGAAAAGACAGTGAAATGGAAGGGGTGAGAGAGAAATGCATTTAACAGTACCTCTCTTCTTGGCCTCGGCCACCATCTCGTCATACTCCTGGCGGTGACGCTGGGCCTCCTCCACAGACTTGGCAGGAAGGTTCCTGCCGAGAGAGCAGAGGAGACACAGTATCAGTGTCTGTCAGTGTCAATTTCACCGTAATCAGTGCATATCACATAACCGAGGACACAAAATGGTTACTTTTAGTCAAGTTCAACACATTGAGGATTAAAGAGAGATTAACACCTACAAACAGAAAGACTGACTTTGCCTTGTAGACAGTGTGTTTGTTATGGTTCAGGCAACACACTCAGATTTCATATATCTATTCTTAATGAGGGCCTGAGGTCTTGGATCAGAGAGAGCAGCTGAGGTGACCAAGGAGTCTCACAGACAGAGAAACTCAACACCACTTGTTTTTGGACGCTGTGTGCTTCTCACTGTGTTCTTAATAGACACCACACCCTGGCCTGAGCCTAGTTGAAAATAATGTAGTGTGTGTAATATAGATCCAGTGCCTTGCAAAAGTATTCACCCCCCTTGGCATTTTTCCTGTTTTCTTGCATTACAACCTGTAATTTATATGGATTTTATTTGGATTTTGTGTAATGGACATACACAAAATAGTCCAAATTGCTGAAGTGAAATGAAAAAAATAACTTGTTTTAAAAAATTATAAAAAATTCAAAACAGAAAAGTGGTGCGTGCATATGTATTCACCCCCTTTGACATGAAGCCCCTAAATAAGATCTGGAGCAACCAATTACCTTCAGAAGTCACATAATTAGTTAAATAAAGTCCACCTGTGTGCAAACTAAGTGTCACATGATCTGTCACACCATTTCAGTATTCATACCTGTTCTGTTCTGAAAGGCCCCAGAGTCTGCAACACTAAGCAAGGGGCACCACCAAGCAAGCAGCACTATGAAAACCAAGGAGCTCACCAAACAGGTCAGGGACAAAGTTGTGGAGGAGTACAGATCAAGGTTGGGTTATAAAAATAAATCAGAAACTTTGAACATGCCTCGGACCACCATTAAATCCATTATTACATTTTTTAAAGAATATGGCACCACAACAAACCTGCCAAGAGAGGGATGCACACCAAAACTCATGGACTACGCAAGTAGGGCATTAATCAGAGAGGCAACAAAGAGACCAAATATAACCCTGAAGGAGCTGCAAAGCTCCATAGTGGAGATTGGAGTATCTGTCCATAGGACCACTTTAAGCCATACACTCCACAGAGCAGGGCTTTACGGAAGAGTAGCCCAGAAAAAAAGAAGCAAACATGTTTGGTGTTCGCCACAAGGCATGTGGGAGACTCCCCAGACATATGGAAGAAGGTACTATGGTCAGATGCGACTAAATTTAGCTTTTTGGCCATCAAGGAAAATGCTATGTCTGGCGCAAACCCAACACCTCTCATCACCACGAGAATACCATCCCTACAGTGAAGCATGGTGGTGGCTGTGGGGATGTTTTTCACCGGCAGGGACTGGGAACTAGTCAGAATTGAAGGAATGATGGTTGGCGCTAAATACAGGACAATTCTTGAGGAAAACCTGTTTCGGTCTTCCAGAGATTTGAGACTGGGATGGAGGTTCACCTTCCAGCAGGACAATGACCCTAAGCATACTGCTAAAGCAACACTCAAGTTGTTTAAGGGGAAACATTTACATGTCTTGGAATGGCCTAGTCAAAGCCCAGACCTCAATCCAATTGAGAATCTGTGGTATGACTTAAAGATTGCTGTATATCTTCGGAACTCATCCAACTTGAAGGAGCTGGAGAAGTTTTTCCTTGAAGGGCAAAAATCCCAGTGGTTAGATGTGCCAAGCTTATAGAGACATACCCCAAGAGACTTGCAGCTGCAATTGCTGCAAAAGGTGGCTCTACAAAGTATTGACTTTTGGGGGGTGAACAGTTATGCACGCTCAAGTTATCAGTTTTTTTTTCTTATTTCTTGTTTGTTTCACAATAAAAAAATATTTTGCATCTTCAAAGTGGTAGGCATGTTGTGTAAAACAAATGATATAAACCCCCTAAAAATCCTATTTTAATTCCAGGTTGTAAGGTAACAAAATAGGAAAAATGCCAAGGGGAGTGAAAAGTTTCGCAAGCCACTGTAGGTCTAACCTTTCTCAAAACATTTGGCCTTTTCCCTCTGCAAGGACTGGAGGGCATAATAAACAAGAACAGAGGAACAGACAAAGAAATGGAAAGATGTGACAGAAATAAAGTGGAGAGAGAGTCAGAGGGAGAGATAGTGTGGACTTACGCAGGCCTGTCCTCCAGTATAAGAGCTGTGGTGGACAGTGGCTCAAACTCCAGGTTCTTCCTCCGGCCCTGTTGAGGCTGAGTAGGGGACATCCCAGCTGACGTTCCCCCAGGCCCAGCCTTGCCCACCCTGGCCTCAAACTCCTGCAGATACATCAAAAACCTGAATCTCTATAGGTACTAGAAAACACAGCTCAAATACAGGTCAACTAGCCTCTTGGGTTTACATTTGAAAGGGAGGAAAGATAGTGGCTTTAGCCGTGAGGGGTGACAGGATCAGCTGACAGGCTTGTGGAAATCACAAGGCCCATGCAGGCAGCAGCCTATGTGTCTGGGGAGGGAGAGAGAGAGAGGAATTAGAGAGAGAGAATGAGGGGACTAAATAGTGTGTGATGGTTGGGGGGGGGAGAGAAAATGGAGGGACTGTGGAGTGTGTGATGGTTGTTGATGACTGTGGAGAGCGATCTGGAGAGAGGTTGAGAGAGAGAGAGCATCCTTAGGGTGTACAGTTGAAGTCAGAAGCTTACATACACTTAGGTTGGAGTCATTAAAACTCGTTTTTCAACCACTCCATACATTTCTTGTTACCAAACTACAGATTTGACAAGTCGGTTAGGACATCTACTTTGTGCATGACAAGTCATTTTTCCAACAATTGTTTACAGATTATTTCACATGGAATTCACAGTATCACAATTCCAGTGGGTCAGAAGTTTACATACACTAGGTTGACTGTGCCTTTAAACAGCTTGGAAAATGATGTCATGGCTTTAGAAACTTCTGATAGGCTAATTGACATAATTTGAGTCAATTTGAGGTGAACTTGTGGATGTATTTCAAGGCCTACCTTCAAACTCAGTGCCTCTTTGCTTGACATCATGGGAAAATCAAAATAAATCAGCCAAGACCTCAGAAAGAAATTGCAGACCTCCACAAGTCTGGTTCATCCTTGGGAGCAATTTCCAAACGACTGAAGGTACCACGTTCATCTGTACAAACAATAGCAAGCAAGTATAAACACCATGGGATGACGCAGAAATTATACCGCTCAGGAAGGAGACGCGTTCTGTCTCCTAGAAATGAACGTACTGTGGTGCGAAAGGTGCAAATCAATCCCAGAACAACAGCAAAGGACCTTGTGAAGATGCTGGAGGAAACAGGTACAAAAGTATCTATATCCACAGTAAAACGAGTCCTATATCGACATAACCTGAAAGGCTGCTCAGCAAGGAAGAAACCACTGCTATAAAACCGACATAAAAAATCCAGACTACGGTTTGCAACTGCACATGGGGACAAAGATCGTATTTTTGTAGAAATGTCCTCTGGTCTGAGGAAACAAAAATAGAACTGTTTGGCCATAATGACCATCGTTATGTTTGGAGGGAAAAGGGGAGGCTTGCAAGCCAAAGAACATCATCCCAACCGTGAAGCACGGGGTGGCAGCATCATGTTGTGGTGGTGCTTTGCTGCAGGAGGGACTGGTGCACTTCAGAAAATAGATGGCTTCATGAAGAAGGAAAATGATGTGGATATATTGAGGCAACATCTCAAGACATCAGTCAGGAAGTTAAAGCTTGGTCGCAAATGGGTCTTTCATATGGACAATGACCCCAAGCATACTTCCAAAGTTGTGGCAAAATGGCTTTGGAGTGGCCATCACAAAGCCCTGACCTCAATCATACAGAAAGTTTGTGGGTAGAACTGAAAAAGCGTGTGCAAGCAACGAGGCCTACAAACCTGACTCAGTTACACCAGACTAGGTCTTAGGTCTTAGGTCAGTTAGGATTAATTGTCAGGAGTTGTGAAAAACTGAGTTTAAATGTATTTGGCTAAGGTGTATGTAAACTTCCGACTTCAACTGTACATCATGAGTCATGTCTAAGGGGTCAATAAATGCCCCTGATATCCAATGCGTTTGTTTCGTGCAAGTTGGTGCATTGACTATCTAATAGACCAAGTGACTAGATGTATCACCATACATCCCTCAGCTCCACTACACAAAACAAGACTCACCTTTGACCTTTCACCATGCATGAAACGGCTACTGTATGGATGTCAATGGCTACATTGTCTTGTGTTGTGGCTCCTTCAAGACATTTATGGGTAGTAGTTACAAAGGGGGCTATCAGAAGAAAAGGCTGGTAAGGACGGGGGAGGGGAGTGGCGTCTCAGGAGAGTGAGATTGACCAAAACCAGTGAAGAATAACAGCCACCATAGTAAAAGTGGAGAAATAGGCACTGCTTTTTCACCATTTGATTGCTGCTATCCTATAGTACTTAGAAAAGGTCAGAGTTGAACTGTGTTTAACCAACACCAATGCTTTTCTAGAGGCACACTATCATATATAATCACCAAGTGTATACCAGAAAAGCATATAGATCTCTGGGACCATTTGTAATGTCAAAGTGTATATACAATCATCATGTAATCAACTGTGTTTATTAATAAATGTCAAGTCAAATATATCAATGTAAGGTAAACCAAAAAAGCAATTCTTAGTAATTTTCCCAATTTCACTATCATCAAAATCAATCAATCATAGCACATTTTTGGACTCATGCAGTAGTATTTAACCAATTAAGTAGAAGTTTGTTGAAAAATAATGTTAAAAAGTAACATCTACATTCTTAAGACAAGTTGAAAATGGTACAGTAGCTGCTTTCTGTCATGTCATTTTGATTTATAGCTGTGTAAAAACACTGGTTTTAAATGTCCAAATTCATAATCAATATGCTGAAATAAGTTGTGATACTGCATGTTGAAGACCAAGACATAAACATTACTCCCTACACACTTGTCACGCTTGTGTTCAAATTCTTTGTATTTTGCTAAATTAGTAACTTAAAAACTGCTCATGCATCAACATTTGTCAAGCAGCCACGCCAGACAGAAATTGATTAGCTTGTTCTACTGTAATCAATAGCGTGCACAGAGGAATCACTCACATGGATATTGTATGTAAATCAATGGTACTGGGACAATTGTCTGCCGCTACCATTTTTCGCTCTTCTGAAAGACAAACGACAACGAACTTGGGTATACTACCAGTCAATAGATAAGAACCTGTAGTGGCCATTTATCAACTCATCGCCCTGAGGGACAAAGTTTACGGTAGATGACCAATACGAAAAAGTAAACAACAATGGACAATTTAAAAAAATAATTACTCCACAGGTAGTTCCACATAGTGACAGCTTGACTGTCAAATCTGTGTATTTGTTTGTGGCCAGAGGCTTTTAGAAAGAGTGCGCCCTGATTCTCCCATTGCCATTTGAGTTTGAAAAGGACAACCACGTTCTTACATGCTGACCACAGCGCTTGAGTCGCATGCGCGAGCGTCGCAAAATAAATGTACACATATATGTTATTCAATTATCGCGCACGTCTACGTAGCCAGGCACTAAAAATAGAACTTGGTTCTATTTGTAAAGCACAACGTGCTGCAAGTCCTGCCTCTCCCATCTCCTCATTGGTTTTTAGCAGGATATACCTACGTGCCATCTCCTCATTGGTTTTTAGGAGCATATACCATCGTGGGTGATTGAAAGATGAACTGAGGTCCACACTCCAGTTCAGTCAGTTGTGGTAATGCACCTTAAAGTTGGTTGCCAACCGCCATATAAAGTCCAGAGAAGAAGAAGCCTGAAGGAGGAGAGATTACTAGAAACGAACTCGGTTGACCGTTTTATCTGTGGATTAATTGTCAAAGTAGAGGACCTTGTGCATTTCAGGTAAAATAACAACCCAATGTTTATTTAGCAACAGCAAGCTAGCTAGCTAGATTGCCATAAATCTTAAATGCTTTTCGACCTGTCCCCAAATTAATAGAATTGGTTCAGAGTTTGTTTTGATATTTCAACCTGCGTGTCCTGATCGCGTCTGGTGTAAGTGGACAAAATCAACTTGCGCGCATGCAGTCTGGTCAGCATTGCTAGACATGCGACAGACAAGCGCATATGATAAAATCAATGGTACCAAACCAAAGATATTCATTTATTTAAATCAATCGATTTAGTGTCATCTTGATGACTATAAATGTTTATATTAAGTTCACCAATCTGAGGTTAAAATGTGTAATTTCACTTTGTTGCTTGAGGTGAAAATGCAAGCTTGTGTAAGGTAGTAACACAAACTGCCCACATTAGGGAAATTAGCGTATTATTAAATAACTGAATATGGCAAAACAACTCAACATGTCAATTTCGGATGTTAGAATATGTTGCCTAGTCAAACAATTGCAACAATGACATCTATTTTTCACTCATTTAACCATTTATAGTTTTTTTTTTTTTAAATGCCCTCAAACACAATTTAACTAGGAGCTCTAATCTAGTTTCCAGTGTGTCTGTGTAGCTTCCTGAACGTCCGCTGTCCATAATAAGGAATACAGGCAAATCTAATAGATCTATCACATTTGAGAACGGATGTAAGGGAAAATGGATCACAACATTCTGGATTACAACATTTTGAGCCACAGAGTCTATGAGCTGCTGGAGCTATGGCAAGAGTCTCAGAGACCTTGTGATTGTCGAAGATTACTTTGATACTGCATTAAATTCTGATAATTTTTTCCCCCAGCATGCATTTTCCCCTACTCTGTTAGTACTAGGGTGGGCATGGACATGAGTTGTATGGTCAATGGAAATGGTTGCTTAGCAGCCCCATGCAGATAGGAGATTGAGAAGATGACTGAAAAGGAAACTCGAGAAAGTCCATACCCCTGCGCTTAAGAGATTTGGTGTGGACACAGACGCGAGACCATCTGGAGTACTCTCCTGATGAAAGAAGAACAACGTTTAAACTCAGTTCAAAAGTGTCTATCAAAAAAAGAAGAAGAATAGTGTCAAGTAATTCAGGGTAACCACTTGATTTAGATAGTCTGTAGAGCATCTACAGATGGACTATCAGTAACATTTCAACTAACTATCTATTAACCCTATCCCAAACCTTAACCCTTATCCTAGCCCTAAGCTTAACCCTTATTCTAAACCTAACTCTAACCTTAACCTTAGCAGATAGTTTGTTGATCGTATGACCACCTGTAGAGCATCTACCGATGGACTATTCGGACTATCCAAATAAAGTGTGACCCTTCAGTACACATCCAATCCACATAAGCAACTTTGCCCTTTGGCACTGGAAAGGAAGATAGGCAACTTTATTGAAAGGGCCTCTGTTGGAGATGCAATTCAATCCCTACCCCTGCAGGTAGAATAACTGCATGAAGAATCAACCCATCACCTGAGCTTCTATACGGCACATTTCTGGAACACATTACAGATGGACCCTCTGACACCTAGATCCCTACTCTAACCAGTGTAGCTCACTCTAGATGAGGTCACTCTCTTTTAGTCATAATCTCAGTAGGACAGTGAGGCTTATAAACGCTCATCTCTCATCTCGTCTGCAGCTGTATGTACTAGAGTTGAGTGCACTACTAATCCAGTGAAGGGAGACATTTAACTGGCTTCAGTGTCTGTTTCCATCCAGGCATGAAATCATGCATTAGTGCCTCCAATGACTGTGGAGACGGACCTGTAGCTGCATGGCAGAGTAGGGGAGGGAGACAGGGAGTGAGGAGAAGAGGGAGAGAGAGGAAGGAAGGACATAGCCAGGGGCTGAGGGCAGGAGACGACTGAGGCCAGGAGATAAGGGCATAATTCAAGCTCAATCGAGGCTCAACATACCAGGCAAGAGGCATACACCTTGAATAAGACCTACTCTTTACTCAGGCAGCTAGCCAGCCCCAGGGACAGAGCCAGGCCCCAGGGCCTGCCAGGCTCCAACCTGGATGACCTGAACCCTACTCTCTCGTCAGTGTTGGGAAGGAGTAGGCCAAGTACAGGCCGACTAAAGCCTTTGTCACACCACTATATATAAGCTCTGATGCCATTATTACCAGGCACTCTATTATAGGATTCTCAGAAGAAATTATATCTGACATTAAAGAATCTACTCGAGCTGTGAGCATGAGATGCTATCAGTATGCTACCTGGTCAGACAAGTATAGGTGAGTTGTCAGAATAGGGCGTAGGGAATGATTGTTATGCTGTGTCATTGCGTGTTGCACAAGGCTGCAATTTTACTGTGTCAGTTTCAAGTGGCAACTAGTGAATCGTGTGATACAAAACAAAAGGGCTGCAATGCAATGTATCATAGGTGAAGGAGTTGAACAGAAGGGGTGTAAATTACTTGGAGATTAAACAGTTGTAGTCCTTTACTTTCTTTAAAGCATTAAGCTATGTTAACAAATTGAGGTTAGGTACATAAGGCTGACATAATCCCTATTCATTAGGGTTAAGTCCTGACTAGCACGTGGGAAAAAATTATCTAGGCTAAATATTGAGCTCATGGCATCCACCTCGACTTTACTAGTACATTCCTAGATGACGCACTTGCTGGATTCCCTCCAGGCGGGGTCAGATAGCTTTCTCTCCCATACACAATACTTTACAGGAAGTTAGGTCAGTTAATAGGTCTGTGAATAACTACTGTAGCAGTGACATCGGGGCCAACATTCAAAAAGCTTCTCAGAGTAAGAGTGTGGATCTAGGATCAGTTTTGTCTTTCAAATAATAATGAATAAGATTATATGGACAGGGATGACCTGATCCTAGATCCGCACTCTAACTCTCATATGCTTTATGTATACGGGCCCAGGGCCTCCATGTCAATGAAATCCTTTTCATTATGATCTAAAAGACACAGCTGATCCTAGATCAGCACTCCTAATCTGACATGCTTTATTCATGAATATGGGCCTGGGACACCAACCTGCTGTATGGTCCTGGAGTCCTTGGGAGCGCTCTCTCTAGCGGGAACCTTCCCAAACAGCTTCCAACCAGGAACATTCTGAGACGGACCCTTCGGCTCTCTCTGCTTCTTGGGAAATAAACTCCTGACCAGACAGAAAAGCCAGGACAATGAGTGGGCAATTTTTAATGATGACACACTTATTTCATTCCCCCTGTCAGCTAAACGGTTTTGATGAGTCGACGTACTGAGAAATCAGGGTTATTAAATGTCTTTCTGAATCACTTCCTAGATCGGACAAAAGTCATACTGATATGGTCAGTTCAGTTGCCACTGAAGGAGTGATATGCAGCCACTCTTATTTAATCAATTGGATCAATTTCACCTGATCCTATGCGGGACCATAAACCTAGGGGTTAACACTTCACATGAAGGTTCACAAAGGAGCTATACGTAGCTCATAAACTGTTATTTATTATATTATATCAATCAAATGTATTTATAAAGCCCTTCTTACATCAGCTGATGTCACAATATTATAGCTACCAATCATGGCCTAAGTATTTATTAGAGATGTATAAACTATCTATGAACTAATAATGAAGTGTTTCTAATTCATTAGCACCTACTGTAAAGTGTAACAACCTAGGGGACGTCCGTGTGTGGGAACACCGTTACTACAGTATTCACTGCAGCTGGCTCCATTTCCACCAGGTCTCTGCCTGCTCTAAATGTTGAATGAGACAGAGGCCTAGTTCTAGTCGCTGGCTTTGTTTGTTATGTCCTGGTGTGCCGTTACAATACCAATACACAGTTTTGCAAGGCGAGGAAGATTAATGGCAGTGACTGCTGTTTTAAAGGGTTTAAATTGCATCAATAATATGGCTATACGGAGTATAAAAGGCACACCTTGATGTAAAGCGAAGTAAGCACATGGTGACAAAGTTTGTACCTCTCGTTCCTTGCAGAAAATGCAAATAATCTCAGCCAACAAATACAACAACTCATTTACCTGCCAAAATACTCAGCAATGCCGGGTCTTTTGGACTGTAAAGCCAGTTCTGAGGGGTCTGCCGAGACTACACTCAGGCCCTCTGGTATATCCCCTGGGGCAGACTGACGTCTGCTGGACTCAAAGGTGTTCCTGGAGCTCAGACTGACGTCCATGAATCGGAGGTCACTGTGGCCCTGGGCCCCCAGCTCCGCGAAGGTCTCCCCATCCTCCTCCCCTGGACTGAGAATGGTGGAGGAGTCATAGCTCACACTGTTGGGCACAGTCCTGGTCCTGAGCGCCTGAGGATGGGGTCTGGAAGAAAGATCATCTCCTAGGTGACCAGATGCTGAAGGTTCCTCTCCCTGAATGGTGTCTGGTTTAGCACTGACCCTACAGGGGTCTTTCGTTGGTGCTGGGCTTGATGGTAAACCCTGAGAGTTGAGATTGGATGTAGCACCACCAGATAGATCTCCTGCTACGTTAGCTTGTGTCCTAGGCTGGGCCCCGGCTCCGTCAGGTTCCACTCTGATATTGCAGGATTCGTGATGTCCCTCCCTTGCACTCATTGCAATTGAGGAGGGTTTTTCACACTGTGTGTTAGAGAGACATGTTGCAGCTCCATCCAAAATAATTGTTACAACTGTCTCTGTGTGTAACTTGGCGCTGCTGTGTCCTATAAATAATCCACCATTTGCCATTTTGGCCTCCTTGTCAGGGGTCATACTCCAGTTAATAGGTGGCCTAATAACAGCATCACTGCTGAGGGTGCTCTGAATAACACTGTCTGTGTCCCAATTCGAGAGCCCCTCTGGAACAGTCCGGGAGGCAGCTGTGCAGCTCAGTTCAAGCTGTCCATTGCAGGAGTGTTTCAATGACTCTACAGTCTCAGCTGCTGTCACAAAGTTCAATGGTGGATGACAGGCAACTACTTCTTCTGCAGAGGATTCCTTGTTCTTCTCTGCCAGTGAAATCCTCTGGAGCGCATTCCCGTCCATTTCCTCTCGATTCACTGCAGCGACAGCAGAGGTCCCTGCCTTGGCGCCTACCATTGTTGACACAGTAAACCCGTTTGTAGCAGAGTCACAACCTGGCTCAGGAATAACACAATTGCTTACAGTGCCACCGGATGGACTGTCAGTAACTAAAACCGTGGAACGGCCAATATCCTCTCCTGCTTCACCCGATTCCCTGCTGTCACTGCAACCCGTTGCGTCCCTGCTGACATGTTTAGAGATACGAGCTGCCGCTTCGGCGGTACCGTGAGACAGCGGCTGGGTGACATATGTGCTGCTGGTCCCCTTTTCGTTCACACCAACACAGAAAGCCGGTGGAGAAGAGACATTATATGCCTTTTCCATGTCATTCACACTCCCTACACCACTGCTCCATAACAAAAACGCTGTGGTGGCTGGTTCAGCTTTGCTTGCTCTTTCCCCGTTTTTCCTTGTCTAGCTATTATGCCTATCATGATCTCAGAGAGTATCCCTCCTTACAGAATGACGCATAATCAAAATACGGTTGCTATTCCGAGCGACGGTGGCAGGAAAAGGGGGAATATCAGTCGCCTGGTCGTGTATAATTTTTGTTATTAGAAAAACCGGCAGCCGCCCCCATTTGGGCGGTGAGCAGGAGCCATTTTGAGATTCCAATGACGTAGAAGGGGAGAGCAAATCACCAGCCACGCAGACGGAAAATATGGGATGAGGGGACATCTGCTGTCCATACGGAGCTATAACACGCCTGGTTTATCCGAGACTAGTTTTTTTTAAAGCACAACGCGCAAGTATTCAGGCTTCGTTGGTTCAGCACAAGTATCCCGTCTTTTGTAACGGAACACACAACAATGGAGGTAGGCTAAGACCTGAAAAGAGTTGATCACTCAATAGGCTACAGTTTAATTTGGTTCACTTCATATACACAGACCACCTGTAGAGCCCAGTTTAGTTTCAGCACCATGGACAGCGCCAATGAAATAAACCACTTGGGCAGTGGACACTGATTCGTCTTATTTACCTGTAGATGCTTAAAGGCATCTAAATAAGAGACTATGCCTAGGGACATTAAACGTTCACCCTGCTGCACAGAGGACAGACCCTATAGTCCTGGGCCTTAGCATCAAAAACGTGACGTGGCGGATTCACACGTTCATTTACCGTGGCATGTGCTCATAGGACCTAGAATAAAAATAATGTATCTTTCATCTCTGTGTTTCATAATTTTCCAAGAGGCTGAATCTCACCGGAGAAAGCATCGGAGTGAGCAAAACAGCGTCCCTCTGTCTCTGTAACTGTTTGTTACATGCAATATGCTTTGTAGACTTCACCGGACAGATGTTGCTCTCCAGTTTTGTGATGAAACAAAGGAGTGGTTGAATTTATTCTGCCACTGTGTCTTCTTATTATCTTGGCCTTAGGCCTACATATCACAGTGGCAAGGCATATGCACTAACAGGTTATAGAGCGAACAAAGCAATTATCACAACACAGGTTGTAATATGGCTTTTTGTCTGGCTTGGCTTCCACAGTGATTTTACCCACGCGCTGCTACTGGCGCCAAATTTGGTAGAGATGCTCTTTGGGATTTACAGTGCCTTCAGAAAGTATTCATATCCCTTGACTTATTCCACATTTTGTTGTGTTAGAGCCTGAATTAAAAATGTATTAAATATACTGTTTTTCTCACTCATCAGCACACAATACCCCATAAAGACAAAGTGAAAACATGTTTTTAGACATTTTTGAAAATGTTTTGAAAATGAAATATCTCATTACATAAGTATTCACACCCCTGAGTCAATACATGTTAGAATCACCTTTAGCATGAATTACAGCTGTGAGTCTTTCTGGGTAAATCTCTAAGAGCTTTGCACACCTGAATTGTACAATATTTGCACATAATTCTTTAAGCTCTGTCAAGTTGGTTGTTGAGCATTGCTAGTGTGCTAACTTTACAAGGAATATCCACAAGCTTTTCAATGTTCATTTACTTTACATACAAACGGTGTACAGCCATATACAAACGGTAGAAAACAGGAGAGCGATATGCCCAACTCAACATGTGGTAGTGTCATGTTAATAATGCAACAACTCTGGAGGGTAAAGGTCACGGTCAACACCAATGTCCCTAATAACAATGCTCCCATGAATAGTAACAATACTATATTGCAGTTAAGTACACCACATATTCAGTAGGAATGATTTGTAGAGTAACCACAATATTATCGCTAGACAGCATTAAGTTAAGTCAAAACTGTAACTAGGCCACTCAGGAAGATTCAATGTGGTCTTGGTAAGCAACTCCAGTGTATATTTGGCCTTGTGTTTTAGGATATTGACCTTCTGAAAGGAGAATTTGTCTCCCAGTGTATGTTAGAAAGCAGACTGAACCAGGTTTTCCTCTAGGATTTTGAAAATAATAAAAGATAAAAGACAGTACTGTGCAGCCGTCTTCATCGACCTGGCCAAGGCTTTTGAATCTGTCATTCTTATCGGAAGACTCAATAGCCTTGGCTTCTCAAATGACTGCCTCTCCTGGTTAACCAACTACTTCTCAGACAGAAAGAGTTCAGTTTGTCAAATTGGAGGGCCTGTTGTCCGGACCTCTGGCAGTCTCTATGGGGGTGCCACAGTGTTCAATTCTTGGGCCGACTCTTTTCTCTGTATATATCAATGATGTCGCTCTTGCTGCTGGTGATTCTCTGATCCCCCCTATACGCAGACGACACCATTCTGTATACATCTGGCCCTTCTTTGGACACTGTGCTAACAAACCTCCAAACGAGCTTCAACGCCATACAACACTCCTTCAATGACCTCAAGCTGCTTTTAAATGCTAGTAAAACTAAGTGCCCGTCTAGCACCACTACTCTGGACGGTTCTGACCTAGAATATGTGGACAACTACAAATAGCTAGGTGTCTGGTTGGACTGTAATCTCTCCTTCCAGACTCACATTAAGCATCTCCAATCCAAAATTAAATCAAGAATCGGCTTCCTATTTCGCAACAAAGTCTCCTTCACTCATGCTGCCAAACATTCCCTCGTAAAACTGACTATCCTACCGATCCTTGACTTCGGCGATGTCATTTACAAAATAGCCCCCAACACTCTACTCAGCAAACTGGATGTAGTCTATTACAAAGCCATTAGTTTTGTCACAAAAGCCCCATATACTGCCCACCACTACGACCTCTTTGCTCTCCTTGGCTGGCCCTCACTACATATTCATCCCCAAACCCTGGCTCCAGTTATTCTATAAGTATTTGCTAGGTAAAGCCCCGCCTTATCTCAGCTTACTGGTCACCATAGCAACACCCACCCAAAGCACACGCACCAGCAGGTATATCTCACTGGTCATCCCCAAAGCCAACACCTTCTTTGGCCGCCTTTCCTTCCAGTTCTCTGCTGCCAATGACTGGAACGAATTGCAAAAATACTGAAGCTGGAGACTTATATCTCCCTCACTAACTTTAAGCATCAGCTGTCAGAGCAGCTTACCGATCACTGTACCTGTACACAGCCAATCTGTAAATAGCACACCTCATCCCCAAATGATTACTTACCCTCTTGCTCTTTTGCACCACAGTATCTCTACTTGCACATCATCAACTGCACGTCTATCACTCCAGTGTTTATGCTAAATTGTAATTATTTTCGCCTTCATGGCCTATTTATTGCCTACCTCCCTACTCTTCTACATTTGCACACACTGTAAATAGATTTTTCTATTTTTTCTATTGTGTTATTGATTGTACATTTGTTTATGTGTTGTTGTTGTTTGCGTGTTGTTTGTTTGTGTTGTTGTTTGTGTCACACTGCTTTGCTTTATTTTGGTCGGGTCGCAGTTGTAAATGAGAACTTGTTCTCAACTGGCCTACCTGGTTAAATAAAGGTGAAATAAATCAAATTAAAATAAATCTTGACTCGCTCATTTCCTTGACCATCCGGATCGATGGGCGGCTATGGGAACGTAAGAAGGAAAGGAGGTCCGATTCCACTCGCCCACCCAAGGATTCCACCTCGCCTCCGAGGCATCCCGGATGTCCCCGATGTCGCCGTTGCCGAGAGGACCCGAGGCTACCCGAGTTCCCCTGATACTCTCCAAAGTCTGCCGATTCACCTCAGCCGATGCAACTAGGCAGAGCTAGGCTGTCCCCAGCAGAACGTGTACACTGGCTTCACACGAAGAGTTGCCTGTATTGCGGGACTACTGGTAATTTTTTGTACTCCTGTCCACTAAAAGACCAGGCTAACCAGTAGGGGGAGTACTCTGGTGGGCCATATGGAAAACTTTTCCTCTCCCCTTACTCGCACCCCTTTCCATTGCCATTCTGCTGTGGGGGAACCAGTCAAACTCTCTCCGGGTACTCATCGACTATGGGGCCGATGAAAGTTTTATGGACGCTACGCTGGTGTCCGAGATGGGCATCCCCACTCACTGGAGCCCGTTCTGCCACGCACATTGCCTGAAGTCAGCGCAGCCTGCCCCAGGATGTGTTCCAGCAGGCTTGGAAGTTGCCCCGGACCTCTCCGCTATTCCCTCGGAGTACCAGGACAGGACATCCGGGAGGTTTTCAGTAAGGCCGACCGACCTTATGACTGCGGGATCGACATTCTCCCAGGCACCACACCACCGCAGGGACAACTGTACTTTCTGTCAGGTCCAGAGACCAAGGCTATGGAGACCTACATCGAGGACTCCCTAGCTGCAGGGTGTATCTGTCCTGCTACCTCCCCCGCTAGCGTAGGGTTTTCTTTTGTGGAGAAGAAGGACAAAACTCTGCGCCCATGCATCGACGACCGGGGCCTCAATGACATCTCTGTGAAGAACCGCTACCCACTACCACTCATCGCCTCGGCCTTCTAGCCACTCCAGGGGGCCACCGTTTTCTCCAAGTTGGACCTGCGAAACGCCTACCACCTGGTGCGGATACGGGAGGGGGACGAGTGGAAGAAAGCCTTCAACACGGCCAGAGGTCACTACTAATATCTGATCATGCCATTTGGCCTTACCAATGGGCCAACTGTGTTCCATTCCCTGATCAGTGACATTCTCCGCGACATGTTGAACTGGTTCGTCTTCGCCTACCTCGAAGAAATCCTTGTTTGAGGCCACTCAGACCAAGAACACGTGCTCCACATCCGACAGGTCCTCCAGCGCCTCCTGGAGAACCCGTTTTTTGTGAAGCGGAGAAATGAGAATTCCATCGCTCCACCATCCCCTTCCTTGGTTACATCATAGCTGCAGGGAATGTACAGATGGATCCCGGGAAGGGGAGAGCGGTGGTGGATTGGCCCCATTCTGCATCCAGAGTGCAGCTGCAACATTTCCTGGGATTTTTCAACTTTTATCGCTGCTTTATCCTTGGCTTCCCCCCTGTCAGCACCCTGGGTTCCCCCCTGTCTGCACTCACCTCTCCCAAGGTTCAGTTCACATGTTCCCTAGCTGCTGACCGGGCGTTCCGGGACCTCAAGCACTGTTTCACCACAGCTCACAAATTGGTTCACCTTGACCCGTCCCGTCTGTTTGTGGTGGAGGCCAATGCTTCGGATGTCGGAGTGGGGACTGTCCTGTCCCAGCGTTCTGCCCTTGACCTCAAGCTACATCCCTGCGCCTTCTTCTCCCATCGCCTCAACGCCACAGAGAGGAATTATGGTCCTCAGTTCTTGTTCTGGTTCTGGAAGGCTTTCTGCACTTTCATTGAGTCGTAGGCCAGTCTGTCCTCCGGGTTCCACCGTTAGGCCAACTGCCAGTCTGAGCGAGCCAACCAAGACCAGTAGACCACTCTTCGCTGCCTTGCCTCTGCCAACCCCACCACCTGGAGACAGCAACTCGTGTGGATTGAATATGCCCGCAAAATCCTCCCCTGCTCTGTCACTGGTCTCTCGCCTTTCGAGTGTTCCCTGGGTTATCAGCCTCCGCTCTTCCCGGAGCAAGTGGAAGAGGTCTGCATACCCTTGGCCCAGATGTTTGTCCACCTCTGTCGCCATACCTTCAAAGAGAGCCCGGTTGGCTCTTCTCAAGACCACCTCCAGGTATCACCGACAAGCGGACCGCCACCGGACCCCGGCTCCTCGGTATCGTCTCAGAAAGAGTGGCTGTCCACTCAAGACCTGCCCCTCCGGGTGGAGTCCAGCAAACTTTCCCCCTGCTTTATAGGCCCTTTCCCCATCTCCAAGATTATTATCCCCTCTGCTGTTCGTCTTCTGTTGCCCCGTACCCTCCGTATACATCCCACTTATCATTTTTATAGGATTAAACCTATGTCTCACAGCCCTTTGTCTCCTGTTTCCAGGCCCACCCCTCTTCCCCATCTCAATGATGGCCAACCGGCGTACACGGTGAGGCGCCTCCTGAAGGTTCGACCGCGGGGCAGTGGATTCCAGTACCTGGTTGACTGGGAGGGTAATGGCCCGGAGGAGAGGTGCTGAGTCCCCTCCAGGGGCATCCTGGACCCAGGCCTCATCGCCGAGTTCCAACGCCGGCACCCCGGCCAACCAGGTGTGCGACCAGGTAGGACACCAGGTGGTGCCGCTAGGGGGGGGGGGGGGGGGTACTGTCACACCCTAATTTGTTCACCTGTCTTTGTGCTTGTCTCCACCCCCTCCAGGTGTCACCCATCTTCCCCATTATCCCCAGTGTACTTATACCTGTGTTCTCTGTTTGACTGTTGCCAGTTTGTTTTGTTTCGTCAAGCCTACCAGCATTTTGTCCTGTGCTCCTGTCTGTCTCTAGTTCCTCTTTTCAACCTTTCCCAGTTTCTGACCGTTCTGCCTGCCTTGACCCTGAGCCTGCCTGTCGTTTTGTACCTTGTTATACCACCCTGGACTACTGACCTCTGCCTGTCCTGACCCTGAGCCTGCCTGTCATTCTGTACCTTTTGGAATCTGCTCTGGACTACTGACCTCTGCCTGCCCTTCACCTGGTGTTTGCCTGCACCCCTGTTTCTGTAATAAACATTTGTTACTTCGAAAACTGTCTGCATCTGGGTGTTCTCCTGAGCCTTGTCACTCTCTCTCTCAACTGCATTATGTTATTCTTCATTTTCCTTTTAGCAGGAAGCTTAGATGGAAAGATGGAGGGGGAACAAAGGGAAGGAGTACAGAAGTTATCCAGCCTGTTGACTAAGAAATGTAAATAGCCTATGTTTTGCTGTCTATGTCTCTATCTCTATCCTTCTGTCTGGCTGACTGGCAGATTGCTGAGGGGCAACATACAGTGCATTCGGAAAGTATTCCGACTCCTTGACTTATTCTAAAATTGATGAGGATTTTTCTATTTAATCCATTTACACACAATAACCCATAATGACAATGCGAAAACAGGTTTATAAAATGTCTGCACAAGATTCTCTGATTTGATGAAACCAAGATTGAACTCTTTGGCTTGAACGCAAGTGTCAGGTCTGTAGGAAACCTGGCACCATCCCTACGGTGATGCATGGTGGTGGCAGCATCATGCTGTGTGATGTGTGATGGTTTTCAGCGGCAGGGACTAGGAGATTAGTCAGGATCGAGGGAAAGATAAACGGTGCAAAGTACAAAGAGATCCTTGATGAAAACCACTCTAGAGCTCTCAGGACCTCAGACTAGGGCGAAGGTTCACCTTCCAACAGGACAACGTCCCTAAGCACACAGACAAGACAACGCAGGAGTGGCTTTGGGACCAGTCTTTGAATGTCCTTGAGTGGCCCAGCCAGAGCCCGGACTTGACACCGATGGAACATCTCTGGAGAGACCTGAAAATAGCTGTGCAGCGACGCTCCCCATCCAACCTGACAGAGCTTGAGAGGATCTGCAGAGAAGAATGGGAGAAACTCCCTAAATACAGGTGTGCCAAGCTTGTAGCGTCATACCCAAGAAGACTCAAGGCTGTAATTGTTGCCAAAGGTGCTTCAACAAAGTACTGACTAAAGGGTCTGAATACTTATGTACAGTTGAAGTCTGAAGTTTACATACACTTAGGTTGGAGTCATTAAAACTTGTTTTTCAACCACTCCACACATTTCTTGTTAACAAACTATAGTTTTGGCAAGTCAGTTAAGAAATCTACTTTGTGCATGACAAAAGTCATTTTTCCACAATTGTTTACATACATATATATTTCACTTATGATTCACTGTATGACAATTCCAGTGGGTCAGAAGTTTACACACACTAAGTTGGCTGTGCCTTTAAACAGCATGGAAAACTCCAGAAAATGATGTCATGGCTTTAGAAGCTTCTGATAATTGACATCATTTGACATAATTTGTGTCAATTGGAGGTGTACCTGTGGATGTATTTCAAGGCCTACCTTCAAACTGAGTGCTTCTTTGCTTGACATCATGGGAAAATCAAAAGAAATCAGCCAAGACCTCAATAAAAAATATTGTAGACCCCCACAAGTCTGGTTCATCCTTGGGAGCAATTTCCAAACGCCTGAAGGTACCACGTTCATCTGTACAAACAATAGTACGCAAGTATAAACACCATGGGACCACGAAGCCGTCAACTGCTCAGGAAGGAGACACGTTCTGTCTCCTAGAGATGAACGTACTTTGGTGCGAAAACTGCAAATCAATCCCAGAACAACAGCAAAGGACCTTGTGAAGATGCTTGAGGAAACAGGTACAAAAGTATCTGTGTCCATAGTAAAACGAGTCCTATATCGACTTAACCTGAAAGGCCGCTCAGCAAGGAAGAAACCACTGCTCCAAAACCACCATAGAAAAGCCGGACTACGGTTTGCAACTGCACATGGGGACAAAGATCATACTTTTTGGAGAAATGTTCTCTGGTCTGATGAAACAAAAATAGAACTGTTTGGCCATAATGACCATCGTTATGTTTGGAGGAGAAAGGGGGAGGTTTTCAAGCCGAAGAACACCATCCCAACCGTGAAGCACGGGTGTGGCAGCATCATGTTGTGGGGGTGCTTTGCTGCAGGAGGGACTGGTGCACTTCACTAAATAGATGGCATCAAAATGATGTGGATATATTGAAGCAACATCTCAAGACATCAGTGAGGAAGTTAAAGCTTGTTCGCAAATGGGTCTTCCAAATGGACAAGACCCCAAATATACTTCCAAAGTTGGGACAAAATGGCTTAAGGACAACAAAGTCAAGGTTTTGGAGTGGCCATCACAAAGCCCTGACCTCAATCCTATAGAAAATGTGTGGGCAGAACTGAAAAAGTGTGTGCAAGCAAGGAGGCCTAAACACCTGACTCAGTTACACCAGCTCTGTCAGGAGGAATGGGCCAAAATTCACCCAACTTATTTGGGGAGGTTTTGGAAGGCTACCCGAAACGTTTGACCCAAGATAAACAATTTACAGACAATGCTAACAAAGACTAATTGAGTGTATGTAAACTTCTGACCCACTGAGAATGTGATGAAAGAAATAAAAGGTGTAATAAATAATTCTCTCTCCTATTATTCTGATATTTCACATTATTAAAATAAAGTGGTGATCCTAACTGACCTAAGACAGGGAATTTTTACTAGGATTAAATGTCAGGAATTGTGAAAAACTGAGTTTAAATGTATTTGGCTAAGGTGTATGTAAACTTCCGACTTCAACTGTAAATGTGATACTTCAGTTTGGTTTTTTTCATACATTTGCAGACATTTCTAAAAACCTGTTTTTGCTTTGTCATTAAGGGGTTCTGTGTGTAGATTGATAAGGGGGAAAAAAACAATTTAAGAAATTTTAGAATAAGGCTGTAACTTAACAAAGTGTGGAAAAGGTCAAGGGGTCTGAATACTTTCCGAAGGCACTGCAGCCAATGTACTTGCTAGGCTAAGTCTAACTTAGTGAAGCCCTTACTTTTTAGAGTGATAAGCTGTAGTCAGGTGGTCATTACCATGTAATGAGGTGTTAACTATAACCAGTACGTAATATAGCACGTAATATAGTGTTCATAATTATGACCAGCTGGTCAGATAGAGGTCATAATTATGACCAACTGGTAGTTTTGTGGTCAGACAAATATGTCATATTCTGGTCCGTATTCCTTTTTTAACCAGTTTGCGTCCAGAAGAATACGTCCTAAAAATATATCATACTGACGTCTTTTCAACCAGGGTATGAATTCATTACCATCTACATTGGTGGCCATTTTTTATTTCCGCTTCCTGGTAAAGTTTGCAATGAGCACCCCTATGTTTTCTTGTCATCTAAGGAATGTTTGTACCAAATATCATGCTTGTGAACATCATGTTGCGTTTTTTTTAGCTAAAACTATGCTGACTACTAAGGATGCTCTAGTCTAGAGCGCCTGGTTAAATCTTGCTTAAGATAATTATGAAACTCTCTCCATGGTTAAAGTAGGAGGATATATATGTTATTGCTGTAAAAAAAAATGTGTGTGTGCTACATTTAATATCATAATTTTTTTAAATTATTACTTTGACATGTTGAATTATTTTATATTACGTTAATTTCCCTGTGGTGGAGAAAGCGTGTTACTACATACATTACACAAGCTTGCATTTTCACCACATAAAATTGAGTGGAATTACACATTCAGGGTCGTGATTCGTTAAAGTTAAATAACAAAGCAACTGATTTGTTGCCCCATTTTGGTAGCCTCCCATAATCTCTGTCCTACATTCTAGAATTTAGATGACTGTCTTCAACAAATTTTATTTTAACCAGTGATGTAAAAATGATTCTCAGATTCCGTGTGGCATTTGAATAGTGTTAGGGCATACACCCCAAATATTTGCCCCACATTCAATTGATTTCAACATCATATAGATAGTGATTAAAGCCCCAGTGCAGTCAAAAACGTGATTCTCCCGTGTGTTGTCTATAATCCTGGAATAAATTGGAATAATACTGTGAAATTGTGAAAATTATGATAATGCCCTTTTAGTGTAAGAACTGTTTGAAAAGACCACTTTTAATTTCAGCCTTCTTTGGCAACCTGGTCTCAGAGCATTTCGTATTATTCTGTACGTACAATGAATCCGAGACACCGCATTTAGTATGATATGTTGCGTTTTGTATGGTTTGTATTCATTAGTGGATGTCCATCACCCATTTTGTATGATATGTTACGATTTACAATTGGTATTATATGTTACGAATGAGCAAAATGTACAATATGTTACGAATTCGCAAAATGTATGATATGTTACAAATTCTAGCTTTGTGGCTAACGTTAGCTAGCTCGCTAACATTAGCTAGGCAAGGTGTTAGGGTTAGGGGTTAAGGTTAGGGTTAATTTTAGGATTTAGAGTAAAGGGTTAAGGTTAGGATTAGGATTAGGGGAAGGGTTAGCTAAAATGGTAACGGTTAGGGTTAGGGGAAGGGTTAGCTAACAGGCTAAGTAGTTGCAAAGTAGATAAAAAGGAGTAAGTAGTTGAAAAGTTGCTAAAAATGCTAAAGTTGTCCCAGATGAGATTCGAACTCACAACCTTTGGGTTGCTAGATGTTCGTGGCAGTAAATTAGTTAATAGATAAGAAAGAGAGTTCCAAACCTCTCTGCCAATAATAGCTAGTTTTCAGATCACTCCCAGACAATCCTAGTAAAATTCTTGCTTGATTAATTGCTCTTTGCTAAGAAGATATTTTTGTTTCTTTTTGACCATTTTAATTTAAAACAATCACAGCAAGTTACTTAATTGTTAACAAGAAATTATTTGATATTGAGATAAAAACGGCTGATTGGACCTTTAACAAACAAAAAATGGCCTTACACTTACTGCGCTGGCAACCCACTTGAATCAAAACGAGACACTTCAAAAACAGGAGGTTGGTGGCACCTTAATTGGGGAGGGCGGGCTCGTGGTAATGGCTGGAGCGGAATGGGTGGAATGGTATCAAATACATCAAACACATGGTTTCTATATCAAAATGCAAAATTCCTAAATGTGGCTGACTGTCTTCTGCCGGTTGTCCTCTAACCAGTGATGTATATGGGGCGGCAGGTAGCCTAGTGGTTGGACCAGTAACCGGAAGGTTGATGGATCAAATACCCGAGCTGATAACTAAAACCCTATTGTTCTGCCCCTGAGCAAGGCAGTTAACCCACTGGGTGCCGAAGATGTGGATTTCGATTATTAAGGCAGCCCCCCCGCACCTCTGATTCAGAGGGATTGGGTTAAATGCGGAAGACACATTTCAGTTTACATGTGTTTTTTTAGTTGTGGTAGTTTCAACAGTGCATATAACCTGATTTCAACCCTAATTGATATTAATGATTTATTGCCCCTTGTCACTAGTCACCAAAACGGGACCATCTCACCTATTCCCTATTCACCTTCTAGACATGCCCTCTACTTCCAATTCACCACACCTTAACTCACTCTGCTAATCACCACCAGTTTGCAATATTTACAAATATTTTATATATATATTTTATATATATATATAACTGATTAAATACTGATTAAACACACACACACATTTCATAACAAGAATTTAACATAATGGCATTTTCCCAGATTTTTTCATTGACACAGAGGTTGCAAATGAATCCCACCCCAGTTCAATTTGAGCATAGCTCATGAGCCCACCTCTGACACTGCTCACACTGTATCCAGTTCCCACAGGTAACACAGAAGAGCTTGTTACAGAACAATCATTCTGCATCCCCTTCTTTTAGGGTGTTTGTTGTGGTTTTGGAACCTGAAGCAAACTTTTTCAGTGGCGCCACAGTTTTCTTCAGTATCACAGCTTTCTCCCTTTGCTTTCTTCCTTCTCTCTTAGTTTTTTTTGCCTTGTCCTCCAGGAACCTCTTGTGGGGTTGAGTCTGTCAGGACTGTACTCAGCCTTAATAATCCTAGGCCTCGTCTCCTGTAACCTTGGCCTGGAGGACAACTCCAATATGACCTCTGCCGCTGTTTGTTGTTGTCAAACTGGTACTTTAACCTAGTTTAAGATAGTACACCCTAATCATTTTCTTTAATGTTCTAGGCTACTGACAGTGCTGTAATGTCCGGGGTGTAGTGGAGGAAGGAGTCAGACGCAGGAGACAGAGAGTTCAGATTAGGCACGTCTTTAATACACCGACCAGGTGAAAAAGCAGACGCCACTCAACACAAATACCCCAAACCACAGGGGAACTAAACTGTATCCCAAAAACAGCTCACGTACATGAAACAGCCGTGACATACATGCGTGCACGACAAGTACACATAGAACAATCCCGCACAAAGAGCAGGCCGGCTGGCTGGCTAATAAAGCCCAACTAATAACCAAAGTAACCACGGGTGTAACCAATAAACAGACAAGGAGGGGGAGGAAAAAATCAGTGGCAGCTAGTAGGCCGGTGACGACGACCGCCGAGTGCCACTCGAACGGGAAGGGGAGCCACCTTCGGTAGGAGTCGTGACAGTACCCCTGACGCGCGGCTCCCACAGCGCGCCGACTCCGGCCTCGAGGTCGACCCGGAGGGCGTGGCGCAGGGCGATCGGGATGGAGGCGATGGAAATCCCTCAACATTGACGGATCCAAAATGTCCCTCCCCGGTACCCAGCACCTCTCCTCCGGACCGTACCCCTCCCAGTCCACGAGGTACTGCAGGCCCCTCACCCGGCATCTCGAGTCCAGAATGGCCCATATCGTGTATGCCGGAGACCCCTCGATGTCCAGAAGGGGGAGGAGGGACCTCCAGCACCTCACCGTCCTGCAGGGGACCAGCTACCACGAGGAGAGACACATGAAACAAGGGGTTAATACGATAATAGGAAGGGAGTTGTAATCGATAACACACCTCATTTACTCTCCTCAGGACTTTGAAGGGCCCTACACACTGCGGCCCCAGCTTCCGGCAGGGCAAGCGGAGGGGTAGGTTTCGGGTCGGGGGCCTCACTGCGGTGGCGGTCAGCACTCCTCTTCTGCCGTCCACTGGCTTGTTGGAGGGATTCCTGGACGGCCCTGCAGGTCTCCTTGGAGCGCTGCACCCACTCCTCCACTGCAGGAACCTCGGTCTGACTCGGATGCCATGGTGCCAGGACTGGCTGGTACCCCAACACACACTGAAATGGGGACACGTTAGTAGAGGAGTGGCGTAGTGAGTTCTGGGCCATCTCAACCCAGGGGATATCTCGCCCACTCCCCTAGCCAGTCCTGGTAACACGACCGCAGAAACCTACCCACCTCCTGGTTCACTCTCTCCACCTGCCCATTAGTCTCGGGGTGATAACCGGAGGTGAGGCTGACCGAGACCCCCAAATGCTCCCTGAACGCCCTCCATACCCAGGACGTGAACTGTGGACCTCGATCAGAGACGATGTCCTACGGAACCCCGTAGTGCCGGAAGACGTGGGTGAATAATGCCTCCGCAGGCTGTAGGGCTGTAGGGAGACCGGGCAACGGGAGGAGACGGCAGGACTTAGAGAACCGATCCACAATCACCAAAACCGTAGTGTTCCCCTGAGACGGGGGGAGATCGGTCAGGAAATCTACGGATAGGTGAGACCATGGTCGTTGTGGAACGGGGAGGGGTTGTAACTTCCCTCTAGGAAGGTGCCTAGGAGCCTTACTCTGGGTGCACACCGAACAGGAAGAGACATAAACCCTTACGTCCCTAGCCAAGGTGGGCCACCAATACTTCTCCCGGAGGCCCCCCACTGTCCTTGCCACCCAGGGTGACCCGAGGAGGGTAGGATGTGAGCCCACCGAATCAGTTGGTCCCGGACACCAAGCGGCACGTACTTCCGCCCAGCTGGACACTGAGGAGGTGCGGGCTCCGCCCGTAACGCCCGCTCGATGTCCGAGTCCACCTCCCATACCACTGGTGCCATCAGCCTCGAGGCGGGAAGGATGGGAGTAGGCTCGGTGGACCGATCCTCCGTGTCGTAAAGGCGGGACGGTGCGTCAGCCTTTACGTTCTGGGAGCCCGGTCTATATGACAAAGTAAAACGGAATCGGGTGAAGAACATGGCCCATCTTGCCTGACGTAGGTTCAGTCTCCTAGCTGCCCGAATATACTCCAGATTCTGGTGGTCGGTCCAGATGAGAAAGTGGTGCTTAGCCCCCTCAAGTCAGTGTCTCCACACCTTCAGAGCCCTGACCACCTTTAACAACTCCCGGTCCCCCACATCATAGTTACAGTCCGCTGGACTGATCTTCCTCGAAAAAGAAAGCGCAGGGGCGGAGCTTTGGTGGCGTACCCGAGCGCTGTGATAGCACGGCACCCACCCCAGCCTCGGACGCGTCCACCTCCACTATGAATGCTAGAGAGTGGTCCGGGTGCGCCAACACGGGTGCATCCGTGAACAGCGCCTTCAACCTGTTGAAATCTCTGTCCGCCTCTGATGACCACCGCAAACGCACCGGGCCCTCTTCAGCAGTGAGGTAATGGGAGCCGCTACCTGGCCAAAACCCCGGGTAAATATCTTGTAGTAGTTGGCAAAACCCCAACACCGCTGCACCTCCTTTACCGTGGTCGGAGTCGGTCAATTACGCACGGCCCTAATGCGGTCACACTCCATCACCACCCCCGAGGTGGAAATGCGATAACCCAGGAAGGAGACGGCTCGTTTGGAGTACACACACTTCTCAGCCTTGACGTATAGGTCATGCTCCAGCAGTCTACCAAGCACCTTGCGTCCCAGAGACACATGCGCGGCTCGGGTGGCTGAGTAAAGCCCAACTAATAACCAAATTAACAACAGGTGTAACCAATAAACAGACAAGGAGGGGGAGGAAAAAATCAGTGGCAGCTAGTAGGCCGGTGACGACGACCGCCGAGCACCACCCGAACGGGAAGGGGAGCCACCTTAGGAGGAGTAGTGACAAGTGCAGATTATTTCCAAGTTCATACAATAGCTAACTGATTGATTCAAGATTTTCTTTAGATTTTCTACGATCTATAGATGTTTCTCTTATGTCTGATTTCTGAATTTCTCTGTGGCATTGTGTTGTGTGGCAAAACGGCCCTTTTAGAGTGGCCTATTACTGTCCCCAGCACAAGGTGCACTTGTGTAACTTCATGCTGTTTAATCAGCTTCTTTATATGCCCACCTGTCAGGTGGATGGATTATCTTGGCAAAGGAGAAATGCTCACTAACAGGGATGTAAACAAATTTGTGCCCAAAATTTTAGAGAAACACGATCATTGTGCATATGGAACATTTCTAGGATCTTTTATTTCAGCTCATGAAACATGGGATCAACACTTTACATGTTGCATTTATATTTTTCGTCAGTATAAGTACCTTACTGTGATTGTTTTAAATTAAAATGTTCAGAAAGAAAAACAAATATCTTCTTAGTTAGCAACGGGCAATTTCACTACAAGAATTTCGCAAGGACTGTCTGAGTATGGTGTGAGTGAGGAGGGGAAAACTGAAAACTAGCTGTTTTTGGCAGAGAGGTTTGGAGCTCTCTTTCATATTGGTAAATTAATTAATTTACCACCTGCTGATGTAAGCCCCATCCCTGAAATTTCACTAAAAGGACATTATCATCATTTGCACTGGGCCTTTAAGAGGAGGGGTCTTCATTGCCATTGTCAAGCATGAGTAGCTAGCTACCTACTCAACCATTAAGTGAGATCCATTCACTATATAAAAAAGGAGCGATTGTGCAGGATGGGTTATGTGCAGTGCACCTATTCACGACAATGGACAATGTTTTACTGCGCCAGAGTAAGAAAATAACTGAGGTTCTTACAACTGGCCCACGTCCTGTTTTAGTAGTTAATAGTAGTTAATAGGTAGTTATTAAGGTGCGTGAGTACGGAAATCCGCAAGTTGGGTCTCCAAAACGAAGTTGAATGCATAATGAATAAAGGGAGCACTGAACGCTAAGTGTGGAAGACGCTAAAGATTTGATATGCGCAGAAAAGAGGAGAAATTAGTCAATGGAGAAATCTGACAACGAAACCGCAGGTGCTGAAACGGACAGCTCCAAGCACAGCGTCCGTGCTCTCACCGGGTGCGTCTTGTTCATGCTGATCGTCTCCACGCTTTTTGGGAATACGCTTGTGTGCGCCGCTGTGATCAAATTTCGACACCTTAGATCTAAAGTGACTAACTTTTTTGTAATCTCCTTGGCGGTGTCGGATCTATTCGTGGCCATTCTTGTGATGCCGTGGAAGGCTATGTCTGACGTGGCCGGCTACTGGATCTTCGGCAGCTTCTGTGATACCTGGATAGCTTTTGACATCATGTGCTCCACCGCGTCTATTCTCAATCTTTGCATAATAAGTATGGACCGATACTGGGCAATTTCGAGCCCTTTTCGATATGAACGTAAAATGACTCAAAGGTTTGCTTTCGTTATGATCGGAGTGGCATGGACCCTCTCCATTCTTATCTCCTTCATTCCCGTCCAGCTCAATTGGCACAAGTCAGAGGAGGAAATGGAAAGAGTGGACGAGACTAATCAAATCAACCAAATAGAGGACTGCAACGCAAGCTTGAATAGCACGTATGCCATATCTTCCTCATTGATCAGTTTTTACATTCCCGTCGTTATTATGGTTGGCACTTACACCCGGATCTACCGGATTGCGCAAACCCAGATCCGGAGAATATCATCCTTGGAGACTGCCGTGGAACACGCACAGAACAATCAGCAAGCAGCCGAGAAAACAAATTCATTAAAAACAACCTTTAAAAAAGAAACGAAAGTTTTGAAGACACTCTCTATCATTATGGGAGTGTTTGTATTTTGCTGGCTGCCTTTTTTCGTGGTCAACTGCATAGTACCTTTTTGTGACATTAACAATCTTGGTGATCGCCTGTGCGTAAGTAACACCACGTTTAACATGTTTGTGTGGTTTGGATGGGCAAACTCTTCGTTAAACCCAGTCATATACGCTTTTAATGCTGATTTCAGAAAAGCATTCTCCACCATTCTGGGCTGCAAAAGATACTGTTCCAGTTCTGTAGAAGCTGTCCATTTAAGTAACGAGTTGATGTCTTACCGCCACGACACTACGTTCCAGAACGCAACTATCAATGCCTCTACGCATTGTGCGCAACGCCTGCCCATGGTCTCACACGGGGAAGATTTGGACCTACCATTTGACAAAGTCTCCGTTGTCTCTAATACCTCACGTAACCAAAGAAACATTATCCTGCCTGCAATACTGCAGCTTGAATGTGAAGCAGAAATATCATTAGATATGATGCCTTTCCCCTCAATTGGACCCAGTGAGTGTTATGTGATTCCAGGTCAAGTTGAGGATCTGTGAAACAAGTCTACATTTTGCTCACTTTGTGTCTTTTTTTATGTTTGATCTACAAAAGGGCAGTTATTATCCCTATATTCTGATTTGCCGATGGTTTTATAGTGTGCAATATTCGGGCATATCAGTGTACATAAAAGCATTGGTACAAACCCCAAGTAATTGAGTTGAAGATGAAAAAGAAAAAGATTACACTGACCAATAAATGTCTCTTTCTTAATTGTAATTTTTACAACTCATAAGGAAATGTAATTATGCTAATATAATACATTGTGTACTTTAATACCATTCCACTCAAAATAAATAAAAGATGCATCATGTGTGGGCGAGTAAGTCTTTGATATGGTAAGATGCAGGAACCAAGTAGTATAATTACAGATAATTGGCTGTTTAATTGCAGTGGCAATTATGTGGTAGTTATCTTGTGAATGTAGCAGCAGGTTTAACTATGAAAGCATACCCACTCCAGGAGAGGTAGAGAGTGAAGAGTACATGTTTGCAAAACATATAAGTGATATATAAAAGCAAACATACATTGGAGCCAAGGTAGACATTTATGGGCCAGTTTCCCGGACAACAGAGATTGTTTTATAGTCCAAGGCTAGGCTTAATCTGTGTCTGGGGGAGGACAATTTGGCCTGTACTCACAACCATCTCAGAGTAGGAAAATTGGACTAGAATCACTTCTGCCTTGTAAATCATAATGAATTAGAGGGGGTGGGATGTAATCCTAGATAAACACTCCTTCTCTGAAACATTTTGTGAATAAGGGCCCTGGGGCTTCATTTATAACGATGGTGTACATTGACATGTACAAACTTGGCTCACGTCATACATGTATGTTTCCCTTTATAAATCAGACTTGGCGTAAAACGTGTGGAGGACCATCAATGTTTTCTTTTCCAGTGACATTTGACCATTTCTGAAACACAAAAATAATTGCATATTGTTGTGGACCTGAGAACAGATAGTTTGAATTCAATAATGTTTTGCATTTGCTTTCAGAAGAAAATAAAAACTACAGTAGGCCATTTTACACGCTTCAATGCAAAAAAAAATCAACTGTCTGTTGACCTTTTAAATAGTTACTGTATGCTATGAATCATGCTCACTGGATACATAGAGCACAAAGTTGAAATAATACTGACCAAAAATGTAAACGCAACATGCAACAATTTTTTTTTTTTTACTGAGTTAGAGTTCATAAAAGGAAATCAGTCAATTGAAATTAATTCATTAGGCCCTAATCTATGGATTTCACATGACTGGGAATACAGAAATGAATCTGTTGGTCACAGATACCTTAAACGAAAGGTAGAGACTTGGATCAGAAAACCAGTCAGTATCTGGTGTGACCACCATTTGCCTCATGCAGCTAGAGTTGATCAGGCTGTTGATTGTAGCCTGTGGAATGTTGTCCCACTCTTTAATGGCTGTGCGAAGTGCATGGATATTGGCGGGAACTGAAACACGTTGTCATACATGTCAATCCAGAGCATCCCAAACATGCCCAATGGGTGACATATCTGTTGAGTATGCAGGCCATGGAAGAACTGGGACATTTTCACCTTCCAGGAATTGTGTACAGATTCTTGCGACATGGGGCTGTGTATTATCATGCTGAAATATGAGGTGATGGCAGCGGATGAATGGCACGACAATGGGCCTCAGGATCTCGTCACAGTATCTGTGCATTCAAATAGCCATTGATAAAATACAATTGTGTTTGTTGTTCATAGCTTATGCCTAACCATACCATAACCCCACCACCACCATGGGGTACTCTGTTCACAACGTCGACATTGGCAAACCGCTCGCCCACACAACGCCGTATACGTTGTCTGCCATCTGCCTGGTACAGTTGAAAGCGGGATTGATCTGTGAAGAGCACACTTCTCCAGTGTGCCAGTGGCCATCGAAGATGAGCATTTGCCTACTGAAGTCGGTTACGACGCAGAACTGCAGTCAGGTCAAGACCCTGATGAGGACAACGAGCACGCAGATGAGCTTCCCTCATCTGAGATGGTTTCTGACAGTTTGTGCAGAAATTCTTCAGTTGTGCAAACCCACAGTTTCATCAGCTGTCCCCGTGGCTGGTCTCAGATAATCCCGCAGGTGAAGAAGCCGGATGTGTAGGTCCTGGGCTGGCATGGTTACACATGGTCTGCGGTCATGAGGAATGTTGAATGTACTGCCAAATTCTTTAAAATGACATTGGAGGACGCTTATGGTAGAGAAATTAACATTTAATTTTCTGGCAACAGCTCTGGTGGACATTCCTGCAGTCAGCATGCCAATCGCAAGCTCCCTCAAATCTTGAGACATCTGTGGCATTGTGCTGTTGGACAAAACTGCACATTTTACAGTGGCCTTGTATCGCCGCCAGCGCAAGGTGCACCTGTGTAATGATCATGCTGTTTAATCAGCTTTTTGATATGCCACACCTGTCAGGTGGATGGATTATCTTGGCAAAGGAGAAATGCTCCATAACAGGGATGTAAACAAATTTGTGCACCAAATTTGTGAGAAATAAGCTTTTTGTTTGTATGGAACATTTCTGGGATCTTTTATTTCATCTCATGAAACATGGGACCAACACTTAACATGTTGCATTTAAATTTTTGTTCAGTGTAATTTGAGTGTCCCGGATTTACATGTGCTATGTTACATCTACTCTATGAGACTAGGCTGGAGAGTCAAGTCCATTTATATGTGAAAAAGAGCAACACTGTGTGGTGGTCTCTGGTAGAGGTGCTGGTTTAGATTTGTATTTGTATTTATTAAGGATTGCCATTAGCTGCTGCCTCAGGCCTCTACTCTCCTCTACCACATATCTACAGTACAAAATTGATGTGTGCAGAGTGCGTGTGTAGCATGTGTATGCCTGTGTCTGTGTGTGTGTGTCTTCACATACCTCGCTGTTCCATAAGGTGTGTTTATCAGTTTTCTAAATCTGATTCCACTGCTTGCATGAGTTACTTGATGTTGAATAGAGTTCCATGTAGTCATGGCTCTATGTAGCTAATGGGGATCCTTAATAAATACAAATAATGTGTTCTGGACTTGGTTATTGTGAAGAGACCTCTGGTGGCATGTCTTGTGGGGTATGCATGGGTGTCTGAGCTGTGTCCCCATATTAGCTACTGTTTTGACCATGACAGTTTACAATCCAGGGATACTCCAAGCAGTTTAGTCACCTCAACTTGATCAATTTCAATATTTAGTTGAGGTTTAGTGAGTGGTTTGTCCCAAATACAATGCTTTTGAAATATTTAGGACTAACTTATTTACCACCCATTCTGAAACTGACTGCAGCACTTTGTTAAGTGTTGGAGTAATTTCACTCGCTGTAGTAGCTGACGTGTATAGTGTTGAGTCATCTGCATATATAGACACACTGGCTTTACTCAAAGCATGTCATTAGTAAAGATTGAGAAAAGTAAGGGGCCTAGACAGCTGCCCTGGGGAATTCCTTATTCTACCTGGATTATGTTGGAGAGGCTTCCATTAAAGAACACCCTGTGTGTTGAATGTCCTTCCCTATAAGTGTGCTGAAAGTCTTTAGTCAATTTTTCCAGCAGCAGACTATGATAAATAATGTCAAGAGCCACACTGAAGTCTAGCAAAACAGCTCTCACTATCTACTGTTTACAGTAAAATAGCATTGTATCTGGTCAAACACTATTTTTTCCAAAAGTTTACTAAGAGTTGGTGTTACGAATCCCTTTTGGCCCGACAGTCTAGGGGGGATGGTAATGAGACCCGTAACATAACATGTAAATTATAGCTGTGACAAAGTGTGAACGAAATAACCACGACAACTGAAATAATACCGTCAAACTCAGGGTTTATTTATAAACACACGGTAATGGGGGGAGCAGGAAAAGGGGCTGAGCTGGACCCAAGGAAAGAAACAATAAGTACACAAAAACACCCCTAAGCTAGACTAGCCTACTTTAACAACAGCTAACTAACTAACCAAAAATACAGTGGGTGGTCCGCCCAGTTCTAACTAGTGTGTTTAACAAAGTTTACCTACGGGTAGTGTATGCCCATGGGCGACTTGTCTTGGGTTCCCGTTTTCCCACCAGCAAACACCATAAGCAAAAACAATACTCACAGGAGATGACAAAGTGATTTGGAAGTGCTCAAACAAAAGGAGAGGTAAATTAATACACAGAGAGCGAGTCAAACACAGAGGTCTACATACATGGCATTTACAGAGAGAGATTGAGCTACTGAAATCTATTAAGAACAGAGATCTACCAACATGGCATTTACAAAGAGATTGAGCTCCTGAGCAAACAAATGATGGGGTTTTTAAACCATGGGGAAGGACCTGTGATAGGGTAGGAAACAGGAGGAGGTGTGTCTTCTGATTGATGGGTTGATTGTTGACTGATTGGGGAGTGATGATTTTCACCTGTGAGGGAAGAAGGAGAGAAAAGAAACACACAGGATACACACACACACACACAGGATAATGGTATCCGTAACAGTTGGTAACAGGTTGATTGGTTGGCTATTTGAGACAGTAAAGCGGGCTTTACTATTCTTGGGTAGCGGAATGACTTTTGCTTCTATCCAGGCTTGAGATCACACACTTTCTTGTAGGCTTTGATTGAAGATATGGCAAATATGAGTGGCAATATCGTCCGCTATTATCCTCAGTAATTTTCCATCCTAGTTGTCGGACCCTGGTGGCTTGTCATTGTTGATAGACGGAACTCAATATTACAATGCTTGTCTTTCATAATTTGATCAGTGTAGTGTCAATGTTTGTTGCTGGCATGTCAAGCTTTCTAATCTTGCCAATGAAAAAAAGTATTATAGTATTTGGATATATCAGTGGCTTTTGTGATGAATGAGCCAACTGATTCAATGAATGATGGAGCTGAGTTTTCCTTTTTGGCCAACATTTCATTTAAGATGCTCCAAAGAGTTTTTACTATCATTTCATCTTTGTTTCATAGAATAGTTTCTTCTTCTTTTTATTCAGTTTAGTCAAGATTTCGAAATTTGCAGTACGTTTTCCAATCGGTTGTGCAAACAGACTTATTTTCTATTCCTTTGCCTCATCCCTCTCAACCATAAAATGTTCAATTCCTCATTAATCCATGGGGATTTAAGTTTTTACAGTAATTGTCACGCCCTGACCATAGAGAGCCTTTGGGGTTCTTTATGCTGCAATAGGTCAGAGCGTGACTAGGGGGTGTTCTAGTCTTGAATTTCTATGTTGGTGCGAGTATGATTCCCAATTGGAGGCAGCTGATGATCGTTGCCTCTAATTGGAGATCATACTTAGTGTGGTCCTTTTCCCACCTGCGTTTGTGAGATATTGTTTTGTTTTGGTTCAGTGCTACGAACTGCACGTTTGTTTATTCTTTTTTTTTTTTTAGAAGGTTCACTTTAATAAATACACTGCTCAAAAAAATAAAGGGAACACTAAAATAACACATCCTAGATCTGAATGAATGAAATATTTTTATTGAATACGTTTTTCTGTACATAGTTGAATGTGCTGACAACAAAATCACACAACAATTATCAATGGAAATCAAATTTATCAACCCATGGAGGTCTGGATTTGGAGTGACACTCCAAATTAAAGTGGAAAACCACACTACAGGCTGATCCAACTTTGATGTAATGTCCTTAAAACAAGTCAAAATGAGGCTCAGTAGTGTGTGTGGCCTCCACATGCCAGTATGACCTCCCTACAATGCCTGGGCATGCTCCTGATGAGGTGGCGGATGGTCTCCTGAGGGATCTCCTCTCAGACCTGGACTAAAGCATCCGCCAACTCCTGGACAGTCTGTGGTGCAACGTGGCGTTGGTGGATGGAGCGAGACATGATGTCCCAGATGTGCTCAATTGGATTCAGGTCTGGGGAACGGAAGGGCCAGTCCATAGCATCAATGCCTTCCTCTTGCAGGAACTGCTGACACACTCCAGCCACATGAGGTCTAGCATTGTCTTGCATTAGGAGGAACCCAGGGCCAACCGCACCAGCATATGGTCTCACAAGGGGTCTGAGGATCTCATCTCGGTACCTAATGGCAGTCAGGCTACCTCTGGCGAGCACATGGAGGGCTGTGCGGCCCACCAAAGAAATGCCACCCCACACCATGACTGACCCACCGCCAAACCGGTCATGCTGGAGGATGTTGCAGGCAGCAGAACGTTATCCACGGCATCTCCAGACTCTGTCATGTCTGTCACGTGCTCAGTGTGAACCTGCTTTCATCTGTGAAGAGCACAGGGCGCCAGTGGCGAATTTGCCAATCTTGGTGTTCTCTGGCAAATGCCAAACGTTCTGCACGGTGTTGTAAGCACAACTCCCACCTGTGGACGTCGGGCCCTCATACCACCCTCATGGAGTCTGTTTCTGACCGTTTGAGCAGACACATGCACATTTGTGGCCTGCTGGAGGTCATTTTGTGGGGTTCTGGCAGTGCTCCTCCTGCTCCTCCTTGCACAAAGGCGGAGATAGCGGTCCTGCTGCTGGGTTGTTGCCCTCCTACGGCCTCCTCCACATCTCCTGATGTACTGGCCTGTCTCCTGGTAGCACCTCCATGCTCTGGACACTACGCTGACAGACACAGCAAACCTTCTTGCCACAGCTCACATTGATGAGCCAACCTGGATGAGCTGCACTACATGAGCCACTTGTGTGGGTTGTAGACTCCGTCTCATGCTACCACTAGAGTGAAAGCATCGCCAGCATTCAAAAGTGACCAAAACATCAGCCAGGAAGCATAGGAACTGAGAAGTGGTCTGTGGTTACCACCTGCAGAACCACTCCTTTATTGGGGGTGTCTTGCTAATTGCCTATAATTTCCACCTGTTGTCTATTCCATTTGCACAACAGCATGTGAAATTTATTGTCAATCAGTGTTGCTTCCTAAGTGGACAGTTTGATTTCACAGAAGTGTGATTGACTTGGAGTTACATTGTGTTGTTTAAGTGTTCCCTTTATTTTTTTGAGCAGTGTATATGGAACTCTACTCACACTGCGCCTTGATCCGCTCATGTATATGACGAACGTGACAGAATATCCCACCACTACAGGACCAAGCAGCGTACCATGGAGGTAAAGGAGAGCTGGACATGGGAGGAAATAATGGGTGGATGCGAGACCTTTCCTTGGCGGGAGTCACCAAGGAGGACAGCGTGCCGGCTCCACGCACCAGGCCTTAAGCGCGCCTCCCCAGCCCGGTACGTCCTGTGCCGGCTCCCCGCACTCGCCCTGAAGAGCGTGTCATCAGTCCGGTGCCACCTGTGCCGGCTCCATGCACCAGGCCTTCGGTGCGCCTCCCCAGCCCGGTACATTCTGTGCCGGCTCCCCGCACTCGCCCTGAAGAGCGTGTCATCAGTCTGGTGCCACCTGTGCCGGCTCCATGCACCAGGCCTCCTGTGCGCCTCCCCAGCCCGGTACGTCCTGTGCCGGCTCCCCGCACTCGTCCACCAGTGGTGTGTACAGTCCGGAGTCTCCAGCGACGGTTCACAGTCCAGAGCTTCCAGCGACGGTTCACAGTCCAGAGCTTCCAGTGACGGATCAGTCCAAAGCCTCCAGCAACGGTCCACGGGCCGGAGTCTTCCTCTGCGCCGGTGTCCAGTCCGGGCACGGCGTCCAGTCCCAGCGGTCAGATCAGCGGTCTGAGCGGGGGCTATGTCCCACACCGGAGCCGCCACATCGCTAGTTGCCCACCCTAACCCTCCCCATCCAGGTTCAGGTTTTGCGGTCAGAATCCGCCCCTTTGGGGGGGGGGGGGGGGGGGGGGGGGTTCTGTTACGCCCTGACCATAGAGAGCCCTTGGGTTCTCTATGGTGCAATAGATCAGAGCGTGACTAGGGGGTGTTCTAGTCTTGAATTTCTATGTTGGTGTGAGTATGGTTCCCAATTGGAGGCAGCTGATCGTTGCCTCTAATTGGGGATCATACTTAGTGTGGTCCTTTTCTCACCTGCGTTTGTGGGATATTGTTTTGTTCTGCACATTTGTTTATTCTTTGACTCTCCTCACGCTGCGCCTTGGTCCGCTCATTATGTACTGTATACGACGAATGTGACAGTAATTTTCTTAATGGGTACATGCTTATTGGAAACTGGAATAAACAATTTCATAAGTGTCAAGTGCAGCTTCTGGTTGCTCCTCATTACACACCACAGGCTAGCAAATATTCTTTACATCATCAACACAGGAATCACTACAAAACTTATTGTATGACCTCTTATACACCATATTATGCCCAGCCTTCCTACATATGGCTACTATATTGTGATCACTACATCCGATGGATTTACTAATGCATGTTGATGATTTCATTCCTGTTTGCTATTTGTAAATACCCTGGTAGGTTGATTGAACCAGGTTGAAGGCACTGGTTACAGTTTGAAGCTTTTTGCTGAATGGCCAGCTGGATGAAAGACAGTCAATATTTAGTTCACCCAGAAAATATAGCTCTCTGTTAATACCACATACATTGTCAAGCATTTCACACATATTATACAGATACTGACTGTTAGCACATGGTGGTCTATAGCAGCTTCCCACCAGAATGGGCTTTAGGTGAGGCAGATTAACCTGTATCCATATTACTTCAACAGTATTTAACATGAGATCCTCTCTAAGCTTTACATGAATGTGGCCCTGAATATACACCACAACATCACCCCCATTGGCATTTCTGTCTTTTCTGTAGATGTTATAACCATGTATTGCTACCACTGTGTCATCAAAGGTATTATCTAAGTGCGTTTCAGAGAATATGAATGCTATCTCTTACTAGCAAGTTATTGATTTAATGGACCTTGTTTCTTCGGCTACAAATGTTAATGTGGGCTATTTTTAGCCCTTTTCTGCGATGCTTGATTGTTTTTATTGCATTACTTGGAGGCTTATCAGAAGTAGACATGACATTGTTATTTATATATGTAAGCTGATGTGTGCAGGGTGCAGGGTGAGTTGAACACAGTGGACTTACTACTAGGGCACACTGCCTCAGTGCAATGATTACTGTATACAAGGCACATGATTACTGTACACAATAGCTGTAGGATCAACAGAGGCATTCAGCGGAGTTAGAGGGACATACATTAGGTTACTTACATTGTGACTGCCAACACCACTGTGATAATGTAAACTCAGCAAAAAATGAAATGTCCTCTCACTGTCAACTGCGTTAATTTTCAGCAAACTTAACATGAGTAAATATGTGTATGAACATAAGATTCAACAACTGAGACATAAACTGAACAAGTTCCACAGACATGTGGCAAACAGAAATAGAATAATGTGGTGGGGGTCAAAAAAAAAGTAACAGTCAGTATCTGGTGTGGCCACCAGCTGCATTAAGTGCTGCAGTGCATCTAGATGTTTTAAAAGCGTGCATCAGAGGCTTGTATGCAGCTTGTATGCATGGAGACCTGGAGATGCTAAACTCATTTCTGTTAATTAATGGTAAATTACCGTGATACCAGCAGTCTTTTGTATGACAATAACCAGCTGACAAAACCAGCTGACATGACCTCCACAGCCGTAGTGGGGAGTATCAAACATAGAGGAGGAAAAGGGTGGAGCATCACCCTTGGCCAATAATGTGCCGGTGTTTTCAACCCTAGTAGTGTATCCACTGGGCTTGGAAACAACAACCTCTCCCTCAATGTGAGCAAGACAAAGGAGCTGATCGTAGACTACAGGAAAAGGTGGGCCGAACAGGCCCCCATTAACCTCAAAGGGCTGTAGTGGAGAAGAGGCGACTCCGGGATGCTGGACTTCTAGGCAAAGTTCCTTTGTCCAGTGTCTGTGTTCTTTTGCCCATCTTAATCTTTTCTTTTTATTGGCCAATCTGAGACATGGCTTTTTCTTTGCAACTGTCTAGAAGGCCAGAGTCGCCTCTTCACTGTTGACGTCGAGACTGGTGTTTTGCGGGTACTATTTAATGAAGCTGCCAGTTGAGAACTTGTGAGGTGTCTGTTTCTCAAACTAGACACTCTACTGTACTTGTCCTCTTGCTCAGTTGTGGACCGGGGCCTCCCATTCCTCTTTCTATTCTGGTTAGAGCCAGTTTGCGCCGTTCTGTGAAGAGAGTAGTACACAGTGTTGTATGAGATCTTCAGTTTCTTGGCAATTTCTCACATGGAATAGCCTTCATTTCTCAGAACAAGAATAGACTGACAAGTTCCAGAAGAAAGTTCTTTGTTTCTGGCCATTTTGAGCCTGTAATCGAACCCACAAATGCTGATGCTCCAGATACTCAACTAGTCTAAAGAAGGACAATTTCATTGCTTCTTTAATCAGGACAACAGTTTTCAGCTGTGCTACCATAATTGCAAAAGGTTTTTCTAATGATCAATTAGCCTTTTAAAATTATAAACTTGGATTAGCTAAATACAACGTGCCATTGGAACACAGGAGTGATGGTTGCTGATAATGGGCCTCTGTACGCCTATGTAGATATTCCATAAAACATCTGCCATTGCCAGCTACAATAGTCATTTACAACATTAACAATGTCTACACTGTATTTCTGGTCAATTTTCTGTTATTTTAATGGACGGAAAATGTACTTTTCTTTCAAAAACAAGGACATTTCTACGTGACCCCAAACTTTTGAACGGTAGTGCATATGCTGGTTGACCTCCACATTAGGAACGTGTTGACTTCACTAGTTTCTGTGTTATGAGAAGATGGGCGTGTTACTTTCGCCCCGGCTCTCCACTGCCTGGCTAAAAGGTGAGCCACCTTCTTGTCAATGGTTATCCCAAATTGAACTTAGAATTGATCAATAATTCCTCTATTCCACTTTGTAGTGTACATCTCAGTTAAGGTCGGACAAAAGGTTAAACTACATTAAACTGTAACAAGCCCACTCCTACGGCCCAAATGTCTTCTCTTGCATGTCAAAACATCTTGAACTGAAGAGTGCCATTGTCGGACACTCAACGTCTCATGAAAACAATGCGGCAGGAAAGCAGTAGCCTAGGTAGAGAGGAAGACTGTACGTATAATGTCCATACTAGCCTACTAAATAGTGTGCAAAAAACAAAAGTTTATAGTAGGCTGTGACATTTCGAAAATAGTAATTCGAATGCGTCATCTAATGCGTGATTGCTGTGACTCCTGCCATTCGTTCATTTTGGTACAGCGCGTCAATTTATCTGATTATCAGCGGTTGTCAAACTTGAGTCGTAAAAGACCAGTTAATTCTACTAGATCAAACGTCGAAATGAGTATGCAATTAAGTAGTTTAAGTATGTAGTATGCTCGTATGGCTAATCGTACACTACCTTGGGAGACATCATACTGACAAGTGAAACATGTGTAATTAACAATGATAGTTATTCCACTACCTACAAAAACAGACAACGCAACGTTTGGTCCATAAGTAATTACATGCAACTACAATTTGTTTTTTTTTTTTACAGTAGACTACAAACCATTTACAACCAAGGATTCACAAATAGTTCATTTATTTTGATGTGGCTGTTTTGTGTGGAGATTATTCCCACCCAGATCCAGCCATGATGCATCCAATTAGCACTAAGCAAACACTGTTCAAACATGACGTACAACTCTAACGAGAGTTAATCAGACAGGAATATCATGCAAAAGGAACAAAGTGCTGCGAGAACATCACGCAACCACAGCATATTAGTGTAAATTAACTTCACATTATTTCAAATGACAGACACGGTTCTCACAGCGCATCCAAACACTGACCGAGGGAAATTGACAAACTACATGTTTTGTTTTCTCTGCGTAGTCTCGTCACCCTTGTCTGGTGTGTAAAACAAACAGCTTTCAAAGCAAAACAGACTTCGTGGAGGGGCAATTTATGACAATTTAGGAGTCCTCAAATTTGAAGACTTTGCTGCGGCCACCATTACTGAATGAAAGGACACTGATCCTGATCTTTTAACTGTCACTGTAGACCAAACAATACACCTTCTAACAGGATAATGATCTGAAATTGTGTCCTGATTTACAATACTGGATAAATAAGCCATTAGGCAATAGGCACCAATGGAAGAAAACAGACTGAAACAGGGAGTGACCACCTAGGCTTGTCCAATAAACATTAATTTTCCATTCCACAACTTTTGAAACATTTTTTGCTACCATGTGCCCTAATAAATATGACCCAGACATCCCCACAAGGCAGACTTTGAAAACACTGATTTTGACTGCTGGTTGATGGAATACATATTCTATGGGTCATTCATTTACAATAACTTGGGCATAAAAATGTAAATAAATTAACACGCTAGTACCAAAAAATAAATACACAATGTCTCCAGAAAATAACTACTATAACACAGAAGTTTTTTTGAATTACAGTTAGACATTAGCCAGTTGTAGTTGTCCTGCACAGCATTTGTTAGAATGGCTACAGATGGAAATGCTTCAAATGGAGGAAAAAATAAATACATCTGTTTGTGCATGCATTTAGTAAAGCTGTTGCTGCCCTGAACATAACAGAAACAGGCTGAGATGTTCTTCTGTACAATTAACTTGTTGCTCTTCCTTCCTCCGTTCCACTTCTATCCATCCACAGAGGCATCGGGCTTTAATATCTGATAGGTGATCAAATACTCTGGATAGGCCTAGAGTAAATGACACAGGTGTCAGATCAAGTCAATTTGAACAGCTTGGTAGTCATAAGGGCATGCTACCATACAATTAACACATTAGATCCAAGAGGAGCAGTATTAAAAATGTAATGTAAGGCTGATAACAAAGAATGACAATCCTGTGACTTCAGTAGTTAGTGTCAAAATGAAAGTCACACACTAATGCAATATGCCAAAGCCACTAGTTACCGTACCTGCTCTCCTCTGTAGATGACATACTCTGCCAGTGACAGTCCGTTGACACTGGGCCTCCCTGTGACAGAGTGGTGTCCTGGAGGGGAGTGGGCCATCTTCATGGCACTGAACTGCAGGAAGGACTTGCCCAGGGTCACCCTGCAGAACAGCAGGTGCCTGAAGACCCATAGAACCCATCACAGACAATCAGACATCACGCCACATGTGATGCCAGGAAGGAACCTCCATTCAATCAATCCACTTGACACATTTGAGCCATTCTTTCTTAACGTTGTGAAACTCTCATTGGAGTGTTATTAGCGCCCAGCTATGGCTTGGTTCAGTTGTACTGTGGTGACTAAGACCTCAGCTTTGATATGGTTTACTGTGGTAGAGAAACATCAAAGGACTGGGTGGCTGGTTTACCGTTGGCACACGTAGCAGGACCGGTCTTTGTGCAGAGGGCAGCCTGTACCGCCTCCTATCCCGTAGACGTACTGGTTACTCTTAGACGAGTTCTCAGCAAAGTAGATGCCTGCGCCGAACATGCCGCCTTTGTAAGCATGCCTCTCATCAAAACCCTTGTGGAGGATGGCGTTGACAAACGGCGAACCTGTTGGATCAAGAGCGGCATGAATGCTGGACTGAGCACTTGTAAATAGGATTTCTGAGTGTCTAAAACACTTAAGCACGCAAAAAAAGATCAACCACGAACACAACATGACCCAAGTGGTTTCTGGAGTGTCACGGATGATGGGTTCTCATTGGAATGTGGGCGGTGCTATTCTGTATATTATTCTCTTACCGTGAAACAACATCCGTTCATTGGAGTGATTGTGATTCTCCTCTGAGACCTCCTTCCTTCGATGGGTGTACCTCTCCCAAAGCTTCTTGTTGCACACTTTCTGGATCTGCAGATCAAGAGGGGAAAATAGTGAATTAACAATACCTTTCTCTCAAAGCAGGGATAAGAGAATATGGTTAATGGTGGTTAATAAAGTTGTTATAACATCATCTGAATGTGCAGTTGAATAATGACTTCCATTAACTAGACTTCCATTAACTAGATTAAACTGGACGTGCTACCTGTCCCAGACCTGCTGTTTTCAACTCTCTAGAGACAGCAGGAGCGGTAGAGATACTCCTAATGATCGGCTATGAAAAGCCAACTGACATTTACTCCTGAGGTGCTGACTTGCTGCACCCTGTGGTTATTATTATTTGACCCTGCTGGTTATCTATGAACATTTGAACATCTTGGCCATGTTCTGTTACAATCTCCACCCGGCACCGCCAGAAGAGGACTGGCCACCCCTCATAGCCTGGTTCCTCTCTAGGTTTAGGTTTCTTCCTAGGTTTTGGCCTTTCTAGGGAGTTTTTCCTAGCCTCCGTGCTTCTACACCTGCATTGCTTGCTGATTGGGATTTTAGGCTGGGTTTCTGTACACCTCTTTGAGATATCAGCTGATGTAAGAAGGGCTAAATAAATACATTTGATTTGATTTGACAGAATAAAACAGAGCTTTGCCTTCCTAATGTGGATAGAAACCAGCCAACTGTACCTTAACAATGTTGTATCTGTTGAAAACCCCTCCAGCAAGCCCTCCATCTCTGTGCCCTCTGATCGTACTCTGCAACTGTTCAAAAACAAGACTCAAAATTTGAGTCAACATTATCTAATTTACAACAAGATATGATCAATAAGATGTAAGAGTTTGATAGCGAGTCATCTTGTTGGTTGTACCTCCTCCTCCACCAACTGAAACTCCTTGTCGTCCGACGCCAGATCTATTAGGATGGTCCCACTGTTCAACGCAAGGTACGGGTTCAAACCTGCATCACAGGAACGTGAACTTCTTTTTACTATTGCAGTAGTTCAAAACTTCACTCAGGATGTGAACTTCAATCGAAGCACACTGCCCTTTCATACACGAAGATCAAGTCAAAATCTAAATCTTTGATGGTTGCATTCACTAACAGCCCTTGGAAAACACGTCGTTAAATGCTAAACACACTAACATACATTTGAAGTGAACCTGTGTTATGGACAACAGCATGGGTCCTGTAGTGTGTAAACGTACTTTGAGGTCCGCTAGTGAGTCTCTCTACTCCTTTGATAATCTTGTGTCTGTGTCCGTAGGCATTGATACCGATCTCTCTCAGCTCCTTGTGTCCCATCTCTACCAGGACATCCGGTGTGATCTTCAAAAAGAGAAAAGGGTGAACTTTAAAATAATGCCAGATCTCACCTTCAGCATCTTAAGTAATGCTTCATAGGCCTATTGTGGAACATCCGATGCTGAAGACATCCTTGAAGCTTTTTATATAGAAAGAGGTTTATCTAAGTTATCAGACTTAAGCGAGCTGCGTTTTGGGGTTCAGCTTACCTGCTCTCTTTCAAAGATCTCTAGTAGGTGTTCCAGTCCAAGGTTGTTGAGGAACTGTCCGATACTCAGATCCACACCTGGACCCTCCTTCTTGTCCGTGCCCACAGCCCCAGAGGGCCCCAGGAGAGTGGGTAGCTCAGGGAAGGTGGAGGCAGTGGCCTGATTGTCCAGACTGTTGCTGGAGGCCAAGGTGGACAGGGGTGTGGAGCTGGCTGAGAGGCTGGGGGGGACCACCACCCCAACAGGGGCAGACATACGGATTACCTGGGGTTTATAGCAACCGGGCAGGGCTGAAGGTGGCATGGCCGCTGTCAACAAGGCACGAACATCGTCCACCTGTAGAAAGAAAAGATAGAAAGGAGAAAGAGGCATTGTCCCTAATTTACCAAGTCGTGGAGGAGAAATGAAGAATGACACAAAATATTGACGACTCAATCACAGTACAACCATGCAAAGGAACACGATTAGACTGCATTAGCGACCGTTGCCAACACATCAATAACGCATAGAAAGTATGAATAAGGCTACATGCTCCTATGTGAGCAAACCCTTGACATGCATATAGTACATTCAAGTCATTTAGCAATGTGTGATGAGAGAGAGAACTTTCCAGGCATTTCATTGCCAGAGACAGAGACAGGTCCTCTCTTCTATTTAGAAAGAGGTCATGTCACCCAGTAGTTGCTGGTGAAGGTCAGGCCATGTGAGAGTGTAGAAACGAGCATTGAGAGACATTGAATCTCCTCAACAACAGCAAAACTCTGGAAAGAATTCCAAACAAGACTATGTAGGTGATGTTTAACATGCTGTTAACACGAATCACAAGCACAATATACAATGTCAGGGTGTTGTTGTGATTTGAGGGATTTCATGTATCCAAGAGCAGTAGACATGAGAAACAGGTGAGTGTGGTGGCTGTGAGGATGACAGATTATGCTACCCCTTCCCACACAATCCCGTGTTGGGGAGAGGTTGTCAGCTCAAGAGACAGGATAGCAAGTGTGTGTGGACGGATACCGTGACGAGGTCCAGCGGTGATTGGCCTTCCTGGTTGCGGAGGGCAGGGTCGGCCCCATGAGCCAATAGCAGGGCACACAGCTGGGTCCTCCCTTTCTGCGCTGCCTCGTGCAGTGGAGTGAACGCCCACTTATCTGTGGCGTTCACGCATGCGTCGTACTTGATGAGCAAAGCAGCCACATCCACATGCTGCAAATGAGAACACATTGGACTCCACTTGGCTCTTGGTTCGTGTCTTGCAACTTTCTCTCGTTCTTTTGGTCAACTTGCATCTCAGACTCAGATATAGGACTTCTACTAGGCAAGACCTCTACTAGTTAATTCACCCTTTCTCTTCTAAAATCTAGGTTGAGGTGGTAACCCAACCAACACAGGTTTAAGAAACAAAGCAAACAAAAGGGTGAGAAACATCTATAGGGAGAGAAAGGGTTATGAATATTGGTTTAAAGAAAAATCGCAAAACACTATATTAAACAAACAAGATGACACCATTTTCTTGTTTTTTTTATTTACGGAAAACCAGGGGCACACTCCAACACTCAGGCATATTGTTTAGTGAGTCCGCCAGATCAGAGGCAGTAGGTGAATTGGACCATTTTCCTGTCACGCTAGCCATTCAAAATGTAACGAGTACTTTTGAGTGTCATGGGAAATCTATTAAAAGTACATTATTTTCTCCAGGAATGTAGTGAAGTAAAAGTAGCATTTGTCAAAAATATCAATAGTAAACCAAAGTACAGATACCCCCAAAAAACGACTTAAGTAGTACTTTGAAGTATTTACACCAACTGCTTATTTGAGATGACCCAATCTGTGTGTGTAGTTAGAGCAAGCACCAGGCTGTCGGGGAGGACTGTGGTGTGATGAGCTCCTCGTTTCTCAAGGGTCTGATCAAAGCAATCTACTGGCCTTTTGTTTCCAACAGTGTTTTGTGTCATAGAGACATGAGTGCTAATCATTTGGCCAACATACATACTTCACCCCTCACCACTGAAACCAATTCATGATTACATTTTTTTTTTTTTAAAGGAGCTTGTTGTGAAGGCCGCAGAAGATGCCAATTTTTATTCAAAGGTGTGCTTAATCTCTGAAACCAATTCCTGGTTACATTTTTAAAGAAGCCTTTGACAAGGATCTTGGTGAGTGTTTGGTGTGCCGAGTACGAGGCACTGACTCTTTCAACAACCACAGAAAAACCTAGGCACATCAATCAAGTCTCTAGACATCCTGTTTACTTTTGGTGTCTCTGAGAAAATCATACCGTACAGGTAGTAGGAAGACTCAATGGACACCTTTAGAGTGTGATTGTGCTGTGAGTGTGTACAGTAGATTAGGGTAACTGGGACTCACCCCGTAGGAGGCAGCGTTGTGCAGGGGGATGAGTCCTCCCTTGTCCTGGGAGTTGACCTCTGCTCCATGCTGAAGCAGGTACTCTGCTACCTCCAGGTTGTTGTAGCCAGCTGACACAATAGACACATAATTAGTTTAATCAGAAGAGGCAATGATCTGAAAATGCTATTCTCCTAAATCCGTAGTCCCGTCCTGATGGTCTGCCGGCTTTTCAGGCGTTAATGATAAGTTAGTTGAATCAATCAAATTCAGGAGAGAAGACCAGACTTGAAATGCAACATTTAAACTAATTGCCTTGAACACAACTCCCTAGTAACGGAACAAGCACCAGCTGCCAAACAGCCTCCATTCCCGTTGGCAACACTATGGCTACGGTCCAAACACTTAAAAGACACACCCTATCCCCTCAGCCCTCAAATTAAGTGGACACTTCTGATGACGTATCGTGATGTCTGACGAGTATACACTTGCAGGGCAAGGAGCGAGGGAGGAAGGAATGATTTTTTAAATGGACCACCCTTGGCCGGAAATTTGTCACTCGTTCGTCCCGCGATGATTGTGTTTTCAGCCACCGGTAGCTTGTGGGTGCTGTATATGTGCTACAGTCAATTATGAGTGCATGTCTACTTATATTAAATATATCATTTTTAATACACGCCTACTGTATGATAGCTAGCAAATTAATTTGCAAACTAACATTGCCTGCTTAGCTGGAACTTCTGAAGAAGGAAAATGTTTTTCAATAATTTCCCAAAAACATATTTACTTTTTATGAGACGTATTTGTGCCGTCATATGCATTAGTAGCACAATTGTCACGTTCTGACCTTTATTTCCGTTGTTTTGTCATTATTTAGTTTGGTCAGGGTGTGAGTTGGGGTGGGCAGTCTATGTTTATTTTCTATGATTTGGGGATTTCTATGTTTCGGCCTAGTATGGTTCTCAATCAGAGGCAGGTGTCATTAGTTGTCTCTGATTGAGAATCATACTTAGGTAGCCTGGGTTTCACTGTGTGTTTGTGGGTGTTTGTTTCCGTGTCTGTGTTTTTCACCACACGGTACTGTTTTGGGTTTCGTTCGTTCCACGTTTATTGTTTTTGTATTCAGTCGTCTTCATGTTTAGTATTTCTAATTAAAATAACCATGGACACTTACCACGCCGCATACTGGTCCTCCGATCCTTCTCGCCTCTCCTCTTCAGACGAAGAGGAGGAAATCCCTTACAACAATTTCTAACTTACAGTTGAAGTTGGAAGTTTACATACACCTTCGTCAAATACATTCACAATTCCTGACATTGAAATCCTAGTAAAAATTCACTGTCTTAGGTCAGTTAGGATCACTTAAAATAAATTGTTTAACTTTGGGTCAAACGTTTCGGTTAGCCTTCTACAAGCGTCCCACAATAAGTTGGGTGAATTTTGGCCCATTCCTCCTGACAGAGGTGGTGTAACTGAGTCAGGTTTGTAGGCCTCCTTGCTCGCACACACTTTTTCAGTTCTCCCCACAAATGTTCTATATGATTGAGGTCAGGGCTTTGTGATGGCCACTCCAATACCTTGCATTTGTTGTCCTTAAGCCATTTTGCCACAACTTTGGAAGTATGCTTGGGGTCATTGTCCATTTGGAAGACCCATTTGCGACCAAGCTTTAACTGATGTCTTGAGATGTTGCTTCAATATATCCACATAATTTTCCTTCTTCATGATGCCATCTATTTTGTGAAGTGCACCAGTCCCTCCTGCAGCAAAGCACCCCCACAACATGATGCTGCCACCCCTATGCTTCACGGTTGGGATGGTGTTCTTCGGCTTGCAAGCTTCCCCTTTTTCCTCCAAACATAACGATGGTCATTATGGCCAAACCAGAGGACATTTCTCCAAAAAGTATGATCTTTGTCCCCATGTGCAGTTGCAAACCGTAGTCTGGCTTTTTTTGGAGCAGTGGCTTCTTCCCTGCTGAGCGGCCTTTCAGGTTATGTGTATATCGGACTCGTTTTACTATGGATATAGATACTTTTGTACCTGTTTCCTCCAGCATCTTCACAAGGTCCTTTGCTGTTGTTCTGGGATTGATTTGCACTTTTCGCACCAAAGTACGTTCATCTCTAGGAGACAGAACGCGTCTCCTTCCTGAGCGGTATGATGGATGCGTGGTCCCATGGTGTTTATACTTGCGTGCTATTGTTTGTACAGATGAACGTGGTACCTTCAGGCTTTTGGAAATTGATCCCAATGATGAACCATACTTGCGGAGGTCTACAATTTATTTTCTGAGGTCTTGGCCGATTTCGTTTGATTTCCCAATGATGTCAAGCAAAGAGGCACTGAGTTTGAAGGTAGGCCTTGAAATAAATCCACAGGTACACCTCCAATTGATTCAAATGATGTCAATTAGCATATCAGAAGCTTCTAAAGCCATGGAATTTTGCAAGCTCTTCTGAGCAACTGGAATTACAGTGAATTATAAGTGAAATAATCTGTCTGTAAACAATTGTTAGAAAAATGACTTGTGTCATGCACAAAGTAGATGTCCTAACCGATTTGCCAAAACTATAGTTTGTTAACAAGAAATGTGTGGAGTGGTTGAAAAATTAGCTTTAATGATTGTGTTCGTATACTTCCGTCTCCAACTGTATTTGCATTTGTTTTTACTTACGCTTGTATGTTGACTTGTCCATTGATGTTGTTTTTAAGTTTTCGCCGTCTTTTCTTAGCGGATGTACAATCGTCGCAAATCGAGGGTGTGTCTTTTAAGGCTGCGGTTCAAACACTTAAAAGACACACCCTTGTCCTTGCCTTATGCCCTTGGGGGAATCTCCGTCGCCATCTTGGAGGGCGGTCCAAATGATTAGCCAAGCAAGGTAAGTTTGCAACGTAAGCCCCACCCCACTTCCTCGTTTTTAGTCGGCTTTCCGAGTGTACAATTATGTTCACTCCAAGGCCTGAAACTCCCCATAATTCAATTTGCGGCGATTGTACATCCGCTAAGAAAAGTCAGCGAAAACTTAAAAACAACATCATTGGAGTAGTCAACATATAAGTAAGTTAGGTAAGTTAAAATGAACGCAAATAAGTTAGAAATTGTGCTACTAATACACATGACGGCACAAACACGTCTCGTAAAATGGTTTTTGTTTGGTTATCTTTTGGTAATTGTAGAAATAAAACATTTTACTTCTTCAGAAGTTCCAGCTAGGCAGGCTAACGTTAGTTAGCTAATTAATTTGCCAGCTTTCATACAATAGGTGTATGTTAAAAAGTATATGTTTAATATAAGTAGACATGCACTCATAATTGACTGTAGCACATATAAAGCACCCACAAGCTACCGGTGGCTGAAAACACAATAATCTCGGGATGAACGAGTGTAGAATTTCCTGCCAAGGGTGGTCCATTTAAAAATCATTCCTTCCTACCTCGCCCCTTGCCCTGGAAGTGGGCGAGGGAAGAACAACAGCCTAACATCCACGGCCCGATGAGGTCAACCTGGGACTCCAAGCCAAACTCTACCGAGTCCACCCCCCTGGATCCTTCATCTGCAGCCCTCGGCTTCACCCGGTCCATTCCCAACACCCCCCGCGAATCCTCATTCTCACATCCATTACATTTCTCAATAAACATTCTAAACCCTTAAACTTGTGAATGTTGGGTTGGAACAACGGCTTGTACACACTGAAGCTCTCAATGACTAGGGTTCAAGATCACTGTCCTTACAGAAAGCTCCAGCGCGCTGACTGACCTGCCAGGTGTAGCAGTGTAGAGTGCCGTCCATGTGCGTCTCTACAGTTAACATTATCGGGGCTGCAGAGCTTCTCGACCCGGGCCAGACAGCCCTTCTTGGCTGCGTCCAGCAGGGCAGCGTCTCCTCTTAGCAAGTCCTGCATGTCAGTGTCCCCATCCTTCACCAGGTCCAGTGGAGTGCTCCCATCTCGGTTCTTCTTGGTCGGGTCTGCACCGTGCTGGGAAGGGAGTGATAGGGGTGTGTGTTTAGATCATCTGTGCTAGAATCGGAAGGCTCTATAGTATGTGTTCTACTGCACAGGATTAGGATGTGTCTGGTTTCTCGAAATTCAAACGCAATTGTTTTCAGGGTAAGTGATGACTCTAAATCATTCCAATCCAAGTGGCTATGTAGATGATCCAACACAGTTGAAAATAAACTAGCACTAATCTGTAAGAGGGAAACAAACTCTGGGAAACAAACTCCTTACCTGCAGCAGCAGTTTGCAGATCGCGTATTTTCCCTTGGCGGCGGCCTCGTGCAGAGGGGTAAACTTCCACAGGTCAGCTATGTTGACCAGAGCCCCGTGGATGACCAGCAATTCAGCCACCTCATAGTGACCGTAGGAGCAGGCATTGTGTAGGGGGAACAGGCCACTGCAGGAGACAGAGCGCGAGAGAGAGACGGACACACATTACCCTTCTGAGCGACGAGTCTGACACAGGCCCATTGGAGAATAGGTAGAGCCTTGCGTTTTTCCTGACCAAATCACCTGACCGGGAAAAGCTCCTGGCCTAAGTCAGGACCTGTGCTCACCCTTTGTCTTTGGCATGGACGTCAGCCCCATGCAGTAGAAGGTACTCCACCACAGACACACGGTTATACCCCGCCGCAAAGTGGAGCGGGGTGGATTGACGGCCCTCTACATCCCTACAGTTCACATTCTGCATGGTACACAGCTTCTGCAAACATAAATACAGCAGACATGTTACCACGAAGACTACTGTTACCATTTGAAATCAATCATTTGTAACATGAGTATTATAACAACAGAGCATTGATTGGTCAGATTATGCCAAAATGTATTGGAGATAGTTACTTCAACAATCTCCAAATCTCCAGACTTGGAGGCTTCTAGCAACTGCCAGTCCACATCAGAGTTTCCAATCAGAGTTCCCTCTGAAAGACATACATAAGACATTTATTGACACTTGAAACGGGAGCAAATATTTCCACCCAGAATGATCATCCCAAGCCAGGTTCCTGTCTGTTCGTGTAACATACTCCTAGCTGTTTCCAGCCTACCATGCAGTATCTCCTGCACCCTCTCATTGCCCATTTGGGATGGAGAGAAACCCCGTAGAGACATGACGAGGGGGTCGCAGCCTGATTTCAGCAGCAGACGGCAGGTCTGGAGGTGGCCACAGTGGGCCGCACGGTGCAGAGCTGTCTGGCCCAGGTTATCCAGGGCATTGACCTATAGGGAGATAATACTAATTCATTTATTTTATAGGGACAGACACAATCAAATATTGACACTTCGTATTATCAAGAATCACATGCATTGCACCGAGGGCTCTAAAGTGTGACCATTTTGGTTGCATATGCTCCTAGATATATCCTGTGTCGACCTGACATTTTATTTTGGGAGCACCAGTGCGACCAGGAGAAGAAAAAAAATTGCCCAGATAAAAACTGTTGTAAAGATAGGCTTCCGCTGTGCAGTTGTTTCTGAGTGCCTGACCAAAAAGTGACTTTTTAGGGCCTGTTCATAAACCATGTCGCGGGTCGTTCCAAAACCACTCACAGGCATTTGTTTACACCTTGTTCAGTCATGTTACCTCATTAGCTAGCTAGCTAACAGCCAAGTATATTTAAACATTTGGAGGCACAGAAAGAAAGGACAAGGTATAGCTTCTTTAGAAGATCAATGATCGTAGCATGAATGACTGAATGACTGATTGATCTCTTGCTTCATTTCAATCAATACCAAAATATATTCCTAGATATTATTTTGTGCTCCTAACTCTAAAGTTGGGAGCACTAAGGATGCATTTAGAGCCCTGATGCACCATTACCACACACACACACACACACACACACACACACACTTGCTGAATCATAGGCCATTAAGCAAATACTCATGTTGGCTTGATCTTTATACTATTAATAACGCTCTGATAACACCTGAACCTTACCTTTGCCTCATGTTTCACCAACACCTCGATTATGTCGTTGTGTGACTTTTCAGAAGCCAGGTGCAAGGGGGTCAGGAAGCTTGGACAGATTACATCACAAACAAGTTAAAGTGGTTCTAATCTCTTATCAGAGCATTCAGACTCATTTATATCTGTCATATCAACAACGGTAAGAGTAAAGTGACTGGTAATTGCTTGTGGGATAAGGGTCAATGACTGACACACTTTGCACTACTCACTCATTAGTCTTCTCATTCACGTTGGCCCCTTTCCTCAGCAGTAACTCGCACACTTGTTTTCTCTTGGGATAGGGAGATGTCGCTGCACAGTGCTGTTAAAAACATATCTTAGATCTTAAAACACTGCTTAGACGAAAGGCAAGCACAGAGTAACCCAGAAATGTAAAACAATATATGGGATACTAGCACTGCAATTCATTGACTGTATAATCTGCAGCAACACTATCTGCAGTACGTTGGCAACTCAGTAGTGAGGTGTCTTACCAGTGCGGTTTCATGCGTAAGGGGATGCTTGAAGGTCATGGTCTCCAGTGACAGGTGCTTCTTTAGGCGGGGCAGGTCAGCTTCACGTGCTGCCTGGAGCAAGGCATGACCTCTGAACTCATCTGTCACAGACACAAGAGGTCAGAGTGTGTCAGCTATTGCATAGGGAGAACAGGACTCATTATCAAGGTGTTGCCCCTTGCCTAAAATAATTTGTTTCATTCAGTTTTACTAGAATATTGTAGACGACCTCCAAGCAAAAAAACAAGGTTCATAAAGAATAGGAACAATGAAAAAGAGGGAAAAATATACACGGCTTACAGGCCAGGCGTTCTTTGAGCTGCGAAGTGGGAGACAGGTCAATGGCGCTCTGGTTGTGGCAGTTTAGGAAAGTGGGGTCGGCTCCGTAGCTGACGAGCAGGGAGCACACGTCCACCCTATTCTTAGAGGCGGCTTCGTGCAGGGGGGTGAACTGCCACAGGTCCATGGCATTCACACAGGCGCCGTGCTGCATTACCAAGGGAGGAGCGATGGAGAGACAGGGGTCAAACAAGACTTGTACAATGAGCATTTGAATGTTCAATGGGCCTCTGGGTTAAGAAATGTACATTTTATATACAGTGACACAAAAATACATAAGCTAAATACAGGAAGAATGTGTTTCAGACAAACCTTTACTAAAATCTCAGTGACTTCGTAATGTCCATAGGAACAGGAGTTATGAAGGGGCACCAGATCACTGAAACGTCAGAGAGAGTCATCCATCAGAGAACTTGCTGGCACAGTATTGGAAAGACATACAATGCCTTCCCTGCAGCATACGATGCTGATTCAACGAGGATGACGAAAGGACAGAGACCAAGTCGTACCCTTTGTCTTTAGCATGGACGTCAGCCCCATGCTTTAACAGCAGCTGCACTGTCTTCACACGGTTGTAGCCAGCAGCCAGATGCAGAGGGGAGGACTGAAAGATACACCACAAAGGACCATTTGAAAGGGATTTGTTTGTTTGTCCAGACTGACACACTCTTTGTTAGTAACATGTTTTGGGCACGACTATCTGTCTTTTACCTCATTTTAGTGCATTTGGAATTTTAGAGAGGCGATGGAAAATGTTGTCTGTTCATGAATAGTTTAGGAGAGCACGTGAATTACCTTCCGACCGTCACTGGCATGACAGTTCACATTCAATGGTGTTAGCAGGGCCATCAACTTGTCTTCATTCCCACTCCTATGAAAGCATCACATGTATTAGAACATGTAGAGCACAATAATGGTCACAGTTGATTGCAAGGCATCTGAATGGTGGCCATTTAAAAATCTGAGATATACTCCACCTTGCACTTTCTAGCAGGTCATCTTTTCTATATTCACCTGTGATTAGGAAAGTGTGGAAACATATTAGCCCATGTATTCCAAGATAACTCTTGTTCTTCACCATTTTGATTCATTCAACTGCGTGTTCTGTCACTCTTGGTTCCCAGAGGAACAGTTTCAGTCTGTTCCCATGCCCAAAATAGATGCAATCATGCAATTCGGTGCTTCTAAAGTGCTTGTGAGGAACATGTTCCTCCCACTCACCGGTCAGCACTGCTTTAGTGGACTCCTCAGCCAGGTCCAGCGCTGTCCTCCCATCTGTGTTACGAATCGTTGGCTCAGCTCCATGTTGCAGGAGCACTACAACACCAAATTCACCCATATCAGCATTTACAATATATCAACAAATAGCTTATGTTCTACACCAACAATATGGAGAGGGCACACCAAAGTTGCCATACTTGGCTTTTACAAAAGTGGTCCTGAAAGCATGTTACAGACAGACGTATCTATGACGGATTGTTCTGGAGATGAGACCATGATACTCGAAGCCATAAGAGAACAGTCACTGTGCTTAAACAATGCATATTTTCCCCCAAGGGGACAGCCTCACAGGGAGGCCAGAATCCAACTGTACCTATGCAGACGTCGCTCTTCCCCTTTATGGCGGCCTCGTGGAGGGGTGTGTAACTCCAGTTGTCCCTGGAGTTGGCATCGGCCCCATGGTGCAGGAGCAGGTTGACCACCTCAGAATGGCCGAAGGAGCAGGCGTTGTGGAGTGATACGAGGCCTCCCTCATCCCGGGCATGCACGTTGGCTCCGTTTTGTAGTAGGTAGTCCACCACATCCCTGCGGCCAAATCCTGAATAAGAGAGACGGTATGGATTTATAGATGCACCTGGTCCACAGAGAGGCATAAACATACCTACTTAGTGACTATGCATAAACATACCTACTTAGTGACTATGCATAAACATACCTACTTAGTGACTATGCATAAACATACCTACTTAGTGACTATGCATAAACATACCTACTTAGTGACTATGCATAAACATACCTACTTAGTGACTATGCATAAACATACCTACTTAGTTATTATGCTTTTTTTTCTTCATTTTCTTAATTGGAAAATGACTGTTACTGCTTATTAATAAATGCATTGATACATCAATAGCAGGTGTAATATAACATAAGATAATAAAATAGTAAATCCTCGAAATAAGTCCTTTATGAATCAACTTGATATTAGGGAATGTATTGTGGATGCACATTGTACAGCCTTTGTGTCTGGATTATTCTGTTACAATAAACTATTAACTGTACAGCGTGTCTTGTTACATTGTCTGCTATATTAGTTACTATATTTGTTACATTTGCAGTGTGGAACATTGTAGCGAGATGTTTCCTGCGCCTAGCAACATTGTATCTATCAACTGTTCTTACCAGCAGCGAAATGCAGCGGGGTGGATTTTCTGCCGGCGGTGTCTCTACTGTTTACATTCTCCGGTGTGACAAGCCTCCTCACGCTCTCCACATCTCCGTTTCTGCAGGCCTCGAAGATCTCCCTGTTCGGCTCGCCGGACCCGGGTGAATCTACTCCCGGGGAGACACCACCCAAGCCCATTACCCTTGAACACTGTCGGGTGGACATAAGTGGTGTGGTATTTTCGTAAATGTAGAGCTTGGAATTTGTGTTTGCAGACCCCCAAAACCTTGCCACCGAGGCCATGAAAAAGGAAGAGTTTCTGCGAATTTATCGCATATCGTTACAAAACATGAAAATCGCGATGAATGACATCGACAACAAATATGACTGTCAGAGTCAAATCCTTCCTGGCAACGAGAACATCAGTGCGCTGTCAAATAAGCATCCCATACCCAGTCCACATTAAAATCAGCCTGTAGGCTGCGGCTTGGAGCTTCTATCATGTTGCAGATACGTCATCTACCAAAATATCGATTCATACCGAACCCCATTATAATTGCACAAAGCAATTCATTAATTATGTAATATTGAAAGCCTCACAAAGGGTGGTTGTACGCCCCAAATAACAGGACTGCTATTCTGCTTGCAGCACTGACGATGACGTCACTTTCCTATGGTAATGAGGAACCTTCAAAATGAAATCCTGCATTTCAAAACATTGCAAGGTGGACAACTAATTCAAAATATATTACATTTTAATCAATGACGATTTTTTTTGTGTGCTTATAAACAAATGCAAGAATGAATTTATGGAGAATTAAAAATCAAATCGAAAGTTGTTAACATTATTTTAAGACCATATTGAAAAATATAATGTTCAGAGTGATATGTTGACAATAGTGGGCTTAAATTGAAAAAAGTATAATTTGTGCCAATGTAAAAGTGGGGTTGGGAGTACTCAGTGGGGTCTGTAGAATCTATTTTTGGTGTACTTTTATGGGGCACTAAATGATAAGGAGTGTTGCAGTTCTAATTACATTGGTAACAAGTTTATAATAGTAATAAGGCACCTCAGGGGGTTGTGGTATATGGACAATATACCATGGCTAAAGGCTGTATCCAGGCACTCCGCATTGCGTTGTGCGAAGAACAGCACTTAGCCGTGGTATTCTGGCCATATACCGCACCCCCTCATGCATTATTGCATAATTATACTATGGGATTTTAAAAAAATACTTGTTTCTGATTGGCTTGAAGGGCATTCTAGAGCGTGCATTACTTCTCTATAATGCACTGTATTTGCACGGCACAATTCAATGGATATAGTTCATGTTCTATGTTTGAGCTGCTTTTGAAAGCAAAAGTTGAATTGAAAACATTATTGGCATTGTTGAATTCGATTTTCATCATGGCAAGCTAGGGCTGATGGTTTTGTTAGCTGTTTGTTTGGTTACCACGGCAACTACTGTAGCTATCTCGTAAACTTGCTATAGCTAGCTACTTCAGTGGACGTTGAACACATTTCTACATAAGAGATAATCAACGAGGGGCTATGAGTTCTATGGGAAATAATGAACGAGTGGAAGGTGGGGGACCCCACTCTCGTGGAGTGTACTGTAACTGACCTTTCAAGGAGCTGCATTATTTTCCAGAGAACACTGAGTTGATTATTCCTTTTATACCATGGCAATAACTTAACACATTTGCCAATTGAATGCCAATTGGTTAAAATAAATTACAAACTTTGTTATGCACATGCGCTGTATTAGCCTTAACCTGTACATTTCCACTGTCTGTTTCTGTCAAGTAAGGAGAAAACATTGTTTTTCCTCTTTTGTTTCTGAGTAACTTAGTCACACGGCCAAAAGACAAAGGGCCATCTGAGAGTGACCAGTTTTTGGTCCATACCGTTCTTCTCCTATCTTTCAAGGACACAGCTGTGTAAAGATATGAAGAGAGCAGAGGCTGGCTTGAGCAGCAGCGACAATTCTATTAGCAGAAAGGAGTAACAAAACTGCCGTTATCACTTGTTTGTGCGCTATCTTCCCACCATGATCTCACACACCTGCTAATCTGCCAAGTAGACAAAGGTTATAAAAGCTGAGACCGAACTCTTGTTCATTGGGCTCTTAACGCTGCACTTTGGAGTGGATTGTTAACTGCTCCAGATTTGCAAATCGGACAATAAAATGTTTTGAAGAATCTGCAGAATCTCTTCCTTTTGATTATAATTATTTTTTATTAAAACCTCCAGGTACTTAGTCAAACATGGATACTAAGTCATTCTTGCATATTATCATCCATTATAGGGGGAAAGGGGAGTTCCTGGAGAGACAGCAAGTTATCAGTATAAGCTTCTTTAGTAGCATTGAACATGATAGCCTTGATGGCCTTACAACAAGAAAGCAAAATGATCAAAAACATTAAACAAGTACTTCCTTGGACAAGTACCCCCTTGACCAGCCAATAAGTAGTCAAGTGCCTCCCTGTTTTGCAGAGTGCTTTTACTTCTTCATTCAAAGCAACCAATGCTTCTCTAGTAGCATTTCCCATTTTTTTCAGAACCCTCAACCTCAATTCTCTTTCAGTGTTTCCAAGTACTCTCATGGCTGGCACCACCAACCCCAACAGTACACATCCATCCCCAATTAGGTGGTAAACTCCTTTTAGTGTGATATACTTATTGTTGACAGAAATTGTATAACTCACATTTACTGGTGCTTGTAGTACAGAATCATGTACTACAAGAGGGCAGTTATTGCTACCATTAACCAACATAGTACAGTTACAAACATTTTCACACAAATGGTTACTTCCATTTCCTCTAATACACTAGGGGGCTACCAGGGATCCTACTATAGGGATGGGTGGGTCACTGCAATTGTTTGTCTAGGATTTACAAGGCTGACAGTAACATTGTATATCGCAAAATAAGTCATGGGGTCAAGATTCTTTGGGGGGGAATTGGCCAATGACAGTATTGAAGACAGTTGAATAGTAAAGTTCACCCCCAAGGGAATCCCTATATATGGGAGACCATTACCTACTCCCACAGGACCCAACCCACATACCCAACAAGATGTCTTATATGAGATGCCATTTGTCACCATTCCAGCTGGAGAGAGGAACAGACTCTCTCCCTCATCTTGACCTACTTCTCTTTTCCGTTGGCTGACTTCTCTTTCTGGACCACTACTCTGGGTCTGCGGTGGTCCCTTTGGCTCAGGACTTTCAGCTTCACTTGAACGGTCACCCACAGGAGGGCAACTAACTGTTCCAATCAACACATTGGTGCAGATCCAAACAGGCAGGCCACACAGCCTAAAGGATGGGACTCCCGCCATCCTCCTCAGTGGCAGGAATTTGTCTGCAGTGCGAGACGTGAATCCAGGTGTCCCTCTCAGTTACCTTTACCGCAGTCGGGTTGGTCAGCAAAATCTGATATGGTCCTCTCCAATGAGGATCCTTCCAGCTCTTCCTTCTGTAGCCTTTTACCCCCAAAAACTCTCCAGGGCGCAGACAATGCTCAGTTCCTCCTGATTGGTTGGGCAGAGAAGCCTTCACCCGTGGGACGAGAGTCTTAAGAACGTTGTTAAGTGAGACACAGTATGCTACCATGTCTTCTTCCATTCCCTGCAACGTCAACCTGTTTTGAGGAAATGGCATGTGTCACGTCCTGACCTTAGATCCTTTTTTATGTCTCTATTTTAGTTTGGTCAGGGCGTGAGTTGGGGTGGGCATTCTATGTTTTGTTCTAGGTTTTGTATTTCTGGTTTTGGCCTGGTATGGTTCCCAATCAGAGGCAGCTGTCAATCGTTGTCTCTGATTGAGAACCATACTTAGGCAGCCTGTTTTCCCACTATGGGTTGTGGGTAGTTGTTTTCTATTTTGTGTTGCTGCACCTTACAGGACTGTTTCGTCTTCGTTTCACTCTATTTGTTATTTTGTTTAGTGTTTCTGTTCTAATCAATTTAACATGAACACTTACCATGCTGCGCATTGGTCCGATCCTTCCTACTCCTCCTCAGAAGAGGAGGAAAACCATTACAGCATGTTAGGTCGCCCTGTCAGCACCTCAATTGGAGAGATCAGTCACTTTGTGGGATTTCTGTCAGAATAGCCTTTTCCACAGCTGCTGCTGTAGCTCTTCTTCAAGGAAAAGCTTCAATCCATGTTGAAAATATTTCAACAATCACCAAACAATGATTGTGCCCCTCATAAGGGGTCAACTCAATGAAGTCCATCATCAAGTGCTCAAAGGGGCCCTCTGGCCTGGGATGGGACGCGGGGGATACTGAAATGCAGTGTCCAACATTATTAGTCATACAGATCACACATTTCCTACAAAAGATTTCAGCAAACACAGTAAATCCTACAGTACTCAAATATGTATTTACAAGATACACCATCCCTCCTTTTGAAACATGGTCTTGACTGGGTGGCCTGGGAGGAGGATGGGAAGCGGTTTTCATCAACAGCAACCTTTTGTGCCCCTTTCTGGGTTACTACTCAAACAATACCAAAGAAAGAACCTATTCCTACCGAAAGTATATAAAGAATCCTTTATGTTTCCCCACCATAGGGGGGGGGGGGGTGGGCACCGTCAGTTATAATAGGTAATCGGTTTTCAATAATCGCCACCTCACGCCTCTTAATGATCTGTGAAGGCTTTTGTTACATCTTCTCCTTTAGTAGTACCATGCATGGGTTTGAGACAAAGCAGCTCCTCACGTACCTGCTGTGAGTCACAGTATCTTGCAACAACTGCCAGACGTGGAATGTCATTCCCATCCACACTCTCATCAAGAGCCACACGTTAAACACTACAGTTTGCTGCTCCTTTACATTGTCAATCATCCTAACGCACCTTTCAACAGTTCTGGCAGACACAGGCATATCTTTTGTCTTTGAAATGATTGTCTTAGTGTACCCGATGTGAAATGGCTAGCTAGTTAGCAGTGGTGCGCGCTAATAGCGTTTCACTCGGTGACATCACTTGCTCTGAGACCTTAAAGTAGTGGTTCCCCTTGCTCTGCAAGGGCCACGGCTTTTGTGGAGCGATGGGTAACGATGCTTCGTGGGTGTCAGTTGTCTATGTGTGCAGAGAGTCCCTGGTTCGAGCCCGGCGAGGGGACGGACTAAAGTTATACTGCCACATTGATGCTGTTGACCCGGATCACTGGTTGCTGCGGAAAAGGAGGAGGTCAAAAGGGGGGTGAGTGTAACCGATGTGAACTGGTTAGCGGTGGTGCACGCTAATAGCGTTTCAATCGGTGATGTCACTTGCTCTGAGACCTTGAAGTAGTGGTTACCCTTGCTCTGCAAGAGCCGCGGCTTTTGTGGAGCGATGGGTAACGATGCTTCGTGGGTGTCAGTTGTCTATGTGTGGTTCGAGCCCGGCGAGGGGACGGACTAAAGTTATACTGTTACATTTGTTAGGCAATCCTTCAAATACAGCCTGCGAACTTCTGAGGAAAGACTCCTTGTGTAAGGCGTCTAGGTGTAGCAGGTAAGGTGGAGTCAGGCGCAGGACACAGAGATGAGTGATAAACATAACTTTACTCAAAACAACAAATATATTCCAAGAAGGAAAATAATCAAGCTCACAAATGAGACCAACTTACAATAAACAAACACGCACAAAACCATGGGGGAAACAGGGGGTTAAATAAGGAAAATATAATTATGGGAATGGAAACCAGGTGTGTACAATGAAGACAAAACAAATGGAAATGAAAAGTGGATCGGTGTTGGCTAGTGACGTCGACTGCCGCCCGAACAAGGAGAGGGACCAACTTCGGCGGAAGTCGTGACACCTTGATATTTTCCATGTTTAGCAATGCACTGTGCGACTTGTAGCTCCCCTCTGTAGCTTGATTTTTGACTGCATGTTGATTTGTAAACACACTGATTTGCTTTTGATATCGGGACGCAGCCCTCTTGATTCCTTCAGCCTTGTCCTCCCCATGCTTGAAGTTTTTGTCATGTCTTCTTTCAAAATAATTCAGTACACTTCATGTCCGACAAACAACAGTTTTACAACAGAAAGTGCAAACAGACTGGTCCTTCAGTAAAACGAATCAATACTCCTTTGTCCAAGAGGCAATAAATTAGTGAATATCTGCCTTATTTTTCTTTGCTGATTACATTTTGTGTCCTTAACTTTTTTAAATAACAAAAGAAGTCTTGTCTGCTGCTAGCCATGTAAAAACAAATCTCTCATCTTCAGTGCTGCCTTGGTTTTGAAGGGAGAGGTGGGTCGTCTTGTGCTGAACTAATAATTTGCAAAGTAATTACGCAAAAGTGGCTTGCAAAGTCACAGAACATCCTAACACAATAATCAGGTTACAACAGCTAGTAACTAGTAGGAACGCATTTGCAGAGACACAGAGGACACAAACATGTCCACTACAACTCCCCAAATACAGTTTTGCCAAGCTTGTAGCGTCCCCCCCAAGAAGACTCGAGGCTGTAATCGCTGCCAAATGTAATTTTTTAATTAATGTGCAAAAATGTCTAAAAACTTGTTTTTGCTTTGTCGTTATGAGGTAATGTGTGTAGATTGATGAGGGGGGGAAAAAAACATTTTAGAATAAGACTGTAATGTAACAAAAATTTGGAAAAAGTGAAGAGGGTCTGAATACTTTCCGAATGCACTGTATATGCATTACATATTGGCTTATAGATTTTTAAAAAATATATATATTATTTGTGCCGATGTAAGAGTGGTGTTGGGAGTACTCAGTAGGGTCTTCATGGGGCACAGTTTTTTCTATTGTTGCCAATGTAATGGGCGGAGGAAAAGGCCAGCAACACTCTGTATTATTCTGTGCCCCGTGAAATGACACCCTATATAGATTCTACATACCCTACTGAGTACTCCCAATGCCACTTTTACATTTGCACATGGAGTTGTTTTTATAAAAATCAATATGTAATGTATAGGTCTACAGTCTTTTGCATTGGGACCACTGGAATGGGTGGACTAAAAAGTGCTGCTGGATACGTAGAACTCAGTCCCCCAAGAAATAACACCATATATACACAACTTCACCGCATCAAAGGGACGATGGACGGGGCCATGTACAGTCAAATCTTGGGCGAGAACCTCCTTCCATCAGCCAGGGCATTGAAAATGGGTCGTGGATGGGTATTCCAGCATGACAATGACCCAAAACACACGGCCAAGGCAACAATGGAGTGGCTCAAGAAGAAGCACATTAAGGTCCTGGAGTGGCCTAGCCAGTCTCCAGACCCTAATCCCATAGAAAGTCTGTGGAGGGAGCTGAAGGTTTGAGTTGCCAAACGTCAGCCTCGCAACCTTAATGACTTGGAGAAGATCTGCAAAGAGGAGTGGGACAAAATCCCTCCTGAGATGTGTGCAAACCTGGTGGCCAACTATAAGAAATGTCTGACCTCTGGGATTGCCAACAAGGGTTTTGCCACCAAGTACTAAGTCATGTTTTGCAGAGGGGTCAAATACTTATTTCCCTCATTAAAATGCAAATCAATTTATAACATTTTTGACATGTGTTTTTCTGGATTTTTTTGTTGTTATTCTGTCTCTCACTGTTCAAATAAACCTACCATTAAAATTATAGACGGATCATTTCTTTGTTAGTGGGCAAACGTACAAAATCAGCAGGGGATCAAATACTATTTTCCCTCACTGTAGGTTCAACAGACCCTACTGACTAATCCCAATCCCACGTTTACATCTGCACAAATAATAGTTTTTTTTATTTTTATATAAACCCATATTTAATTCATGTGCAGTGTATTGCATTGCAGTGCATGGAGTGGGTGGAGTAAGGAGTCACCAGCACACTGCATTACACCCGTTGCCCAGCACAATAGAGAAATTGACGTTTTTTTAGACTTTATTGAGTAATTCCAATTACACATATTGTATTTTATTAGAACTGTATTTCTTTACCCTACACAATAGCTTTCAACATTCCAGTATTGGTGTAAACTTTCGCAAGAAATGCTGGTATAAATAATACAATATTAAAAAGTATGTCATATCATCCTTTTTTTTAAGGCAGTTGCAATGCTGTGAAAAACAATTGTACAGAACGAGAGTTTAAAAATAATCGGTGTTTCCAAATTCTTTCATGTCTTTGTAGGGGGACTCTTAATTGGATAATAAAATAAATCAGCGATCGTGCTGCTAGCATAATGCTGCCAGGAGAACGGTTATTTTAAAAAACTAGGAATTTTCACCCATCACGTGATGAGATGCTTAAAATCCAGTCGTGCTGCTGTGCCAAGCATCGCCTCTGGTTGTGACTCCTTTTTGTAATGAAACCACTTCTGAAGCATTATGCACTGACTGGAAATCGATTTCTCTATGAAATAAAGGTCACACTTACTTAAAAAAATATAATTTCATTATTATGAGGAAGAATATGATCATCTAATTGTCTCTCCACTGCAGTCTGGTCTTCTTAATTTGCCACTGGATAGTGCTTATTGTCACATTTTTACAGCAGCAAACCTACATGCCTGTTATATTCATACCACCTATACAACCATAAAGAAAATGCTAAAAAATGGTTTATACTTCAGAAGGAAAATAATATGGGAAAGAATTTGATGCAATATTATTATCAAGTTATTATCCCATACTGTCTAATTAATATAATATATGTCTATGCTAGTTTCATGGTATGCTGGGCCTGCTCTTGCCATATATCTCACCTCATGTATCTGTCCAATGGCTTACCACCAGTTTTCACAATTCACATTTTTTTTAAGTGAGTTTGACCTTGAATTTTCGGTGTAAATCTGGTGTATTGGCTCCACTTCAAGTGGTCTGGACAACTGAGCAGTGTCCCGATTTATCACAGATCAGATAGCCAGTTGTGCCATCCCAAAACCTGCACATGAAATGAATCATGTGTTCTCTATGATAAATATTTAAGAAGGATAATTCAACCCTTCAACCAAAGAGCCATATACTGTACGTGCTATTTTCATTTTATGATTACTATTTTGTATCTTGTTGTAAATTCACTGAGATAGAAATGTATTGTACTGTTGTCGATTTATAGTCTGTATATAATATCAAGACTCTGGACTGTTCATATTGACTATACAACTAGAAATATACCATATCACCAACATTTTCCAAAATGGAAATATATACAGTACCAGTCAAAAGTTAGGACACACCTACTCATTCAAGGGTTTTTCTTTATTTTTTTACTATTTTCTACATTGTAGAATAACAGTGAAGACATCTAAACTATGAAATGTCATATGGAATCACGTAGTGAACAAAAATACCAAGATTGTGTAAAGCTGTCATCGAGGCATAAAGGGTGGATACTTTGAAGAATCTCAAATTTCTGAGGATTTTTTTGAACAGTTGACTGGTACTGTAGTTCTTCGGTAGAAGGGTTCCATTTTCAACACAAAAAACCTAATGAACTTGAGGATATGAAGTTACTTCTATTGCCAATGACCTTTGTAACTACAGTCTGGTGAGGACAAGGCAAACGCATCTGAACTTGGTGTGCTAAAAATACTTCTCAGTAGCTGCCTGGCCCCTGTTTCAGGCCCTCTATTCATATCAGCATCAGCACCCCCTATAGGCTGTTGGGAGAGTACTTAAATGTGGGAAGACTCCATGTTCTATGATGTCATTTCATATGGTAGTGTGAATCCTCTGTTTATTGGTTGATACGGTATATGAACCAAATAAGCCACATTCAAAAAGATACCCACAAATAGCTCAGTAGACTATACTTATCAAAAGTTGTGGTACATTTCTACAAAGGACCAATCACCTAGTTTGTTGGCTCTATAAAGAATGGATTATATCATGATATTTTTTTAAAGGGACGAGTATGCATTTTGGCTGCATTTCAAAAATATGTCCCTACTCCCTAAGAATCATTTTGGTCTTTTTCCACTGAATGTCTCTAAGTCTGAAACAATGTATTTTTCTACTCAGTTGGGTTGTTAGGCAGACTGCCAGATTAAACACTGTAGAGTGAATCCTTCAGGTAGGCCTACCATCTGACCTAACCAATCCAGAATTCATAACAATTCATTGTTGTGATATGGGTACTCTACTACTTGCAGGGATATCAGCCAGGAAAGCATTTTGACCTAAATAAAGTTTTAACTACGTATCTTGGTCAATCATTCAAACCACATCCAAATGCTAGAAGAAATATCCAACACAAGAATAGAAAAGATTTTGTTACAAATAGAAATAACCGCCTAATAGCATAACTATAACAGAAGTTTGCAGTGTTTTCTTGGGCCAGTGCCTCAAGTATAAGGAACTATAAAGATTTGGATCTGAAGGCATTCCCACACAGTATTGTTCGTTTTGCCTCAGGAAACTAATAATGCTGACTCATTTGAAATTCCACCGACAGTATGGTGGAAGAAAAAGCAGGTGAAGTGTGCAGTTTTAAAGGATATTGAATCATGTGAAACTAAGCCTCAATGGTTCCTGATATCAAGAAAGCAACAGGCACACTATTATGACTATTTTCGGCTGCTGCTGCAATTTCAACCTTACTTAGATACTGTATTTAGAGAGTCATTTACACTATCTCGGTGTGTCACTGGTATGTTTTTCAGTTGCTCCGGAAGTTACTGTATAACAGTGAGCATGCATTCCGCAGATATGCAGACTGTCATTAAACGTAACTTCCTGTTATGTAAAAACCAACGAATGTGTAAGAACTCCTGACCGTGACCGCTCGGGAAGCGCACACAGTACTTGGCTTCAAGCCAAATGGTTGCTATGAGGAAATAGGTTGCAATCAGAAACGTTTTTAGACAGACTACTGTGTGAGAAACTTTTTTGTATAAACCCTATCTAGATTGGATTGTTTTAGTCATTTGCTTTTACATTCGGGGATATTACACATCATATTGTGAAAGTAGATCATCCATTTACACAGTTATAACTCAAGTCAGTTATGGAACGGAAATTCTTTCAAAATTCCTACTGCAATGATGTAAGAGTCATGTATAGCACCTTATCTCCCAATAGAGACAAGAGCAGAATCTCAGTCACGTCTGAGTAATAAGGCTTCTGATGCTGGACATTTCACTTGACACCCTTTCACACACTACCCTCTCCATGGCCTCTCTTCTGTCTACCACGTTCATGATAGCGGTGAGAACACTCCTCCAGCCCTTCACAAGCTAAAAAGAGCTACGATAATCTGCACTGCTCTAAAGCCAGCAGAGACAAATATAAACAGTTTCCCTAGGACGCTTCAGGGCAGAAGTTGTCCTCGCTAGCATGGCACCTAGCAGATGTTCATACCCCTATGATGAACTGATACTCAGACAAGTTCAACTAGATTTGCTGTGTCAGGGTGGAGGTATTTCAAAGCCTACAGCTGCCTGAGATCTCAAAGAAATGTCTCCCAACCCAGGCTCCCACTTTTGCATAGTTATATTTAGATTATGATCGCCTAATTTTCCGATCCAACTAGAATTAGTTAGACCTGGAATTTCACAAATAGGCTAATGGTGTGTACAAAATGCCTCAGGTCTATCTTCAAACTATGAGATATGGTATTATAGATGTATATAACGTATAGACTACAAACTATTATTATTGTTATTGACATGCACATATTTAGTTGCTAAACATAAAAACAACCAGTAGAGGTCTATTATGACTCAAAATCTAAATCTTCTCCTCCACTCCCCATCCTGCAACGTAACCCGAACCGACTAGACATTTCAGCACCTCGGGTAGGACGGTAGACGCGCAACGCTGAGCTGGTCGCTGATTGCTCGAGCGCTCGGCGTTTGGCTTTACCATTGGCTATCATCCGGGGTTAATTTGAAGCAGTATGCGAATCGTCTGGATGTACAGATGGAGACTGGAGAGCGCCTAAGCCATTGTCAGTACAGCTGGACTGCAGAGGTGAAGTGGGCGTGCCACGCAGCATTCAGGATCCTCAACCTTCATTGGAATGGCAAAATAAATAATAACACAATTCTGTTCTTATGAAGTTAGTCCGTTTATTCATCAGCAACATTTAAGGTTTTTGACTGTTTCAACGCTTTCCAATGAATTGCACAAGGTAAGCTCACAGTGCGTCAAATGTGAAGCGCTTCGATGGAACTACTGTCATTGGATGGGGCATGAATTTTGAACTGCGCAATTAATAAAAACGAAAAGTTTCTTAAATATAATAGTTTTTCAATCCCAGGTGAGATTACATCTGTCGATGAAATATCATAAATTGAATCACTGACCAGTTTTCTTATGCCTGTGATACTTTTTTATTACATTTTCATTGACTGGCCAGTATTGTTGCATAGAGCTAGATAAAAGGTCACCTATTTATACTCAAGCCTACTGCCCCCATGATCTACATGAAAACGAATAACCTATAGTCTATGTGGCACAGCTATTATCGTGTGAGCAAGGACTTGAAAGTTGGATAGCTGTTTATCTTCTGGACTTTTGTAAGCTATTGCTGAATATTGTCTGGATAATAATTAGGCCTATTTGAACTGTAAAAGTATGCAATATAGCTCCCTACATACGATTATTATAGCCTGCTATAAACTATTTTGAGCATTATTATCAGTGTAGATTTTCAAACTGTTCCAGGAACAAATATATTGAATACTTTTACAAATCTGTGTTGGATTAATTTTGATGACAGGTCTCTTTCAATTAATGAACTACATCAATCCCCCCAAAATAATGACAGCATTTCTGTATACAATATTACTACGGAAGTGTGGTTTGAGTATGCCTAAAATACTGTTACCTCTGACACAGCCTGTGTACAGACTTCTGACATGAGTTCTATTACTTTCTTTGACCACATCCTGTATGGGCTTGACTCTGTTCAGTTTCAACTGAACATATAACAGTTTCACCTAGAACCCCGTTGTCCTCTTGGTGCGGTCTTCTTTTTCAACAGGGTCCTACACATGTTGGACACCAGGCCGATGCCAGGTCCTATCATGCCAGTAGATGTAGCCATGAGGATCTGCCTGGCAAGCTCTCCGCCCCTCCGCAGCTTCTTCAGCACGTACGAGGACTGCCGATCGCGAAACCTGGCCAACTGCTACAAACCACTGAGGCCGTGCATCAGCTCCAAGCAGGAGGCAGAGGCCTCCAGCCTGGGATGGAAGAGTCCCAAGGCCAGCGGGAAGAAGCGGGTGGTCTTTGCCGATTCAAAAGGCATGTCCCTAACGGCCATCCATGTCTTCAAGGAGTTTGAGGAGGACCCACTGTCTGACCTGCAATTTGACCTGTCTGACCTGGCCAATGCCACCACCGGCCTGAAGGTCTCCATAGAGAAAAGTTTCACTCTGGACTTCCCTCAGCCTGCTGCAGATTATCTTGACTTTAGGAACCGGCTTAAGAAGAACCAAGTGTGTCTGGAGAACTGCACGCTCCAGGAACGGTCACTCACTGGCACTGTGAAAGTGAGGAATGTAAGCTTTGAGAAACTGGTTTCCATACGGATAACGTTTGACTCATGGGAAACACACACGGACGTTGCATGTACGTACCTGAACAATGTGTACGGTTGTTTGGACACGGACACCTTCGCTTTCACCGTCGACCTGCCAAGTTCTGTGCCCTCGCAGGAGCGTGTAGAGTTCTGCATATGCTTCACTACCCAGGATCAGACGTACTGGGACAACAACGATGAGAAGAACTACAAGTTGCTCCACAACGACACAGACGCTGACCAGACCAGCAATCCCATCATCCAGACCACCGCACCAGTTGAGTTCAAGAGAGACGGCAAGACGCCGGAGATGGAGTTTGACCAGTTCGGGAGCCCGAGAACGTCCAGTGGATTCTTCCCTGAATGGCAGAGCCGGGGACGCATAGAGACCACGGCCCCATACTGGTGAAGCAACAACAGGGCCTTTATGAGAAATCCACAAGATGCTCTCATAACATCAACTCCATTTGAGCGATAGCAGAACATTTAACTGTGTGTTCATATGAGAGTGCCGGCTGACCCCCCCTCAACAATGAAGATATAACCACAATCTGAACCGTTAAGATGACTCGAGCATCAACAGTTGCGGTCATTGTGGGGCCCTAAGAATGGACATCTTTGTTTTTGTCACTGCAGTGGAAAGGTTCAGAATGTGCTGTCTCTTCATGTTTTGTGGGTATATGTGAAGAAACAGAAATCTATAAACAACCATTTGATCCTGTTGTTGTCATCCAGTTAACCCCCTAATCATTGTGTACCTGTACACAACATAAAGCATTGTGGTAATATGCCATCATAGCCACACAAATATTATGATTTCAATTGCCTAGAATTAATTGCAAAGGGCATTAAAGGCTCAGATATAATAGTGTACTCAATTTATGCAGTGAACTAAAGCATTTTATAGATTTGGAAATGTGTTAAATTATGATTTGTCGTAACATAGATGCCTTCCTCTGTGATGTTACTTTGATTGTCCGATAAGCAGTTTGTAATACAAGGGCGTTACTTCACCACCTGTATACACAATGAGTAAAGCTGTTTTCAAAAACAGAAAGACCACTCCAAATTTGGGAGCCTGCACTTTAATTCATATTTTTAGCATTTAGGTTTAGCATTTTGTACATGGAGTGCTGTTTTGGTGAGTTTACAGTATATCAACATAATTAGCTTTACTTGCCCTATAATAGCTGAAACTATTCCTTGGTGTTAGATGTACGGCAAGCCACCAGAATATCAGTACAATGTAAAGTAAGTCACGCGAATGTTGCCAGACATTGTTGCCAGAGCACACAACTTTGCACTGACCGGATTATGGTATGCCTTTAACATGTGAAAGAATAAGAAGTTGAAAGTGGAATCATTTGGTACAACATAAAGTACTTCATATTGAAGTTGTCTAAAATGCCATGGTACCATTTGATTGAAGACTTTCAGGTGAAAAAAATGAAAAGCAATACAGGTAAATATGCATGACGATACCCCAGCATATTATCAATTAGGTGTAGGCCTAAATGGAGCACCTCCCTTTTTTCACTTAGCATTTTTCCTACCTCCATGGTATTTGTGAAAATCCTTCACATGCAAACACATTCAATGTGCTCTTCCTAACCTGCTCTTCAAACTGTTTGCTGCTACTGTAAGAATGTGCTGTTCTATCTTCAATGTGTTTCGTGGACCCATGCTATGTGAATTGTCTCCTATGGGTAAAACAAGGGGGAAGAGAGTGAGGGCAGTGGGGATGTTATTTAAGGAATGTATGAGTAAGTAAGGGAAGTGCTTAAAAGGGAAATGAATGGAAAATAGGTCAGTGTTCGAGGGCTGTGCTTGGGACTGAGGCTTCAGTGTTTACCAGACATTGGTGAACACTGTTAGCTACTTTGTTTCTGAAATGGAAATACGGCCGAATGTAAAGGGCTATGACACAAGCCGCGGTGTCTAACCACCAGCATGGTTTTTTCTACTGCAAGCAAAGGTCTCTGTGTGTGAGAAATGGTTTACTGTTTTCTGTGTTCCTTTCAGAAATAAAGACAAATCTAATGTTTATAGGGTGAAAGACTCCTGACTTTTCAATCTGGATTTTATGTATGAGATGATTATGTTGTCTAAGCAGTATTATCCAGCTGGGATCACTGTATGTGCAAAATACCATTGTCTAAAGCTCAAGTACAACATTCTTGATGACATTGTGTGACTAAACAGGGTGCACAAATTATAAAAGTGGTGTGACTCTTATTACAAAAGTATATTTATACAGGGGTGACCCGTTCAAACAATCAAGCAATTGAGAGCAGACACAAACAGTCATCTGGTCATCTATGAACATTTGAACATCCTGGCCATGTTCTGTTATAATCTCCACCCGGCACATCCAGAACCAGGCCAACCCCTCACAGCCTGGTTCCACTCTAGGTTTCTTCCTAGGTTCTAGCCTTTCTAGGGAGTTTTTCCTAGCCACCGTGCTTCTACACCTTTATTGCTTGCTGTTTGGGGGTTTTAGGCTGGGTTTCTGTACAGCACTTTGTGGCATCAGCTGATGTAATAAGGCCTTTATAAATACATTTGATTGATTGATTGATTGATTGATTGATATTAGGTCAGGGTCTGGTCCATTGTTGGTCCATATGTTTCCAGTGTCGCATGTGACGCACGTCTCTCAGAAAGAGCAGAGAGCCTCACTTAAGAATGCTGAAGAGACAAATAGCCACACAGGCAATGTTAACAGACGGACGTAGAGCACTGGGCAGACAGAGAGCATGTCTCATTGGCCAAGATTGATGAGCTGCCAGATGTATGAGCATAGACCAGACAGGTCGCTGCTATTATTAGAGACAGAGAGCAGAGCAGACGATAACACAGACTGTGTGAGCATAACGATCGCTCTGCCTGCTTACCAGCACGTACAGCCATTTGCTGCAAAAGCTGTTTAGAAATGCAGTTTTCTTCAGGACCCGGAAGAACTTGGCATGTTTGACTTTGCATTCAATCAGAGTGTAGAAGAGAGAGAATGACACAGAGACGAAGGAAAATAAAACTTCTCCCGGACAGGTCGAGTGGGGAGACGTCTGTGTTTACTGTTTGAACGTCAGAGTTGAATTGAGCGAGTCAGTGACTATCAGGTTTAGATTGGTTAAAGCAAGGAGATAGATCCGATTAAGTAACTAAGAAGCATCGTCTTGATAGCATTCAGTGGTCTGTACCCTAGCTGAGGCTTATCGCTTGTTTTTGGACTCATCTTGCTCTGCTTCTACTTGCCTGTCTGATACAGGGACAGATGGTCAGCGATTGAGCGTCAACGCACTCGTCCCATGCATGAATCGATCAGCACGTGAGCAGCTGAACCAATATCACAAACCGAATAATACTATTTTCAGCTAGTTCAAATAAATTGTATCAATAGAGTACAAAAACATTGTTGGAATTGGCATAGCCTACCCTGCAAATAATGGGACCCTGAAATGATATAATCTCCTTGTTAATGACGCAGGACACTTCAATAATATCATTTGGATACATAGCATTTCACACATAAACTTACCAAGGCTATCACAAGTAAGATGGACGAAGCCAGGTTTTGTGATTACTCCGACATGATCCATCTCTAGGTAGTCCGTCAACTTTCTCACAACTTGCTTACAATAAAATCTACTATAAGTAGAAGTGGTGAAGATTTGCGGCCATCAAGCCATGTGTCCTTGTGCGTTGGTCAGGAGCTCACCACCTTTTCGAAGTCAAAAAGGTCAAGCACAGTACCTCGGGTAGGAACTCTGGGCGCTACTAACTGTCCAGTCACTCTACGACCTAGACATGTCATATTACTCACTCATTCACACCTGCCCTTTACACTGCCAATGCCTTACTCTAGCCAGCATCCCAAAAATGGATCCTTTGCTATTAACACCTTGTGAATGAGCCCAACGGCCTGCCTGATGTGTGTTTACTTTGGTTACTCATCAGATAGAGTTGAATGAGTAGTTAGGGAACATAATGTTTCCAAAGATGTTATGGGGTTATAATGACAAATGCATTTTCATTCCATTAAAACTCCAAAGAATTCCAGACACATGTCCCTTAAAGCTGGATACAGTATATGGGGTTGTCAGTGGTTCACCAATGATAGAGAATCCACTACAGGTCAACTCAGTATTGACACGGTATCCGCTTGAACATTGAAGCCAAAGTAAAGATCAGTGTTTGTAATCAGGTTATTGGGAAACAGGATGTTTCATCATTGTTTACTGACAGAGTTGAGTTATTTTCATGTTGCTGGTCACAGTGAAAATGATGTTATTTTGGCAAGGACAATATAATGGCCTGTCTCAATTAATTGTTACAGGATCAGCACATAAGACTGGATTCAGACTTGAAACATTAGTTTTGTCTTTCCATGTACTGTACACGGATAAAAAATCCCGTTGTTTTTAAGGTAACAGTAATCCTAACATTAACCTTACAGTAATGTCCTGTTAAACCAAAGTTTCTTTGGTATTTACAGTAACATACTTTATTTTATTTGACAGTAACTTACAAGTAACCGGCTGCCAGAAAGTTACTGTAAAACAACAGGATTTTTTTTAACAGTGTATGTATGTCCTTCATCTTTGGACATGTTTTTTTTTTAAATGGACAAACCAATGACTGGACTCAACTAACGTTAATGCATACTATTTCTGGTAGAGGTCAGAGAGGTCAAATGAAATAATCCATCTCTATGAACTTGAACTTCATCTCATGTCCATGGAACTATAGTGATTAGTCAAATGTCAATCTTGTGTAAACATATGATGTCTTTACAAGGGTAGGGTTCTCTGTTCTTTCACTTGGAAAGAAACATAAAACACTTGCCCTCTCCCATGCTCTCTCTCCTTAATATTTTGATTTACTTTGGAATTATTTCATGTTGTTTTGATACATGCTACTCTGATGTGAAAGCATTGTAGCTGTGATTTTCTAACGAGACATGGCATATTGGCAGACAAAGACATTATTGAAATTACGCCCATTATTCATTCATTATCAACTTGTCTACTGCAGAACGTTTGTAGAGTTGACACGTGTCTCTTCATTTGATACAGAGTTCTGATTTCCAAAAATAGGTTGAAAATACCTTGATGTGGTCATTTTGGTCTTTGGTTTGTTGGTCAATGCTAAACCCAGACAACATCCGACCCTGATGGACTACTCTTCTACCTAGAGAAACTAGGGACATGAGTGGCTTGTTTAGAAGTACATCTAAAGCTTGAATATACCTATAGGGCACAAAATAATGAGAGTGACTGACTGTTTTATATGTCAGACAGAATTCACTTGGGGAAACAACATCTAAAGAAGTCTTGCTAAACTCCAAGCAACCCCAAAATACCAGACACTACCCCATAGAGGCAAAACATGGCATCTATAGTGAATTCTAGTAACTCCTGATCAATCCTCAAGTGTGTGTGTGTGTGTGTGTGTGTGTGTGTGTGTGTGCGTGTGCGTGCGTGCGTGCGTGCGTGTGTGATTGTAATGTCTATTACTTAATGGACGAACTTTGTTACTAGTGGGTGACATTGGGCAGGTCAGTGGGCCCCAACATCTCCAAGGTGTCTCTGTACTGTACATCATCGGAAGAGGTGGAAACTGAATATGTAACACATTCTTTGTCCTAAAGTCACATGCTGTGACCAGATCATGTTAAAGTCCTCCTCTTATATGTTGTCCTGTCAAGCCCTCACATAGAATGTAATGACATCATAGGGGGCAAGAGCTGACATCACTAGTGACTCATAGAGCACAGCACACAAATAATGAACGTGCACTTTTTTACCACACTTTCTTCCTAGTCTCCATTCCTTCCTTGCAAACTGACACTATTCTTGGCGCATGCCTCAGCTGCCTGGTATGGTGGCAGAATAATCAAAATGTCAACCTTCACTCACACTAGCCACGGTCCTGGACTGCAGAGTACGTGACTGCTCATAGTTGAACAGAGACACATTGTTATACAAAAGCAAAAGGGTGAAGATACACTTTACATGCAGAGTTGGATATTATTTGTTATTTGCTGAAGGTAGCCCGTTTCAACAATGAATGGGACTACAGTGCCGTCAAAGTATTCATACCCCTTGACTTTTTACACATTTTGTTGTGTTGCAGCCTGAATTTGAAATGGATTAACTGTAGATTTTTTTTTGTCACTGGCTTACACACAATACCCACATAATATCAAAGTAAAATTTTGTAAAATTTTGTTTTGTTTTCTTGTTGGTACAAATGAATAAAAAATAAAAAATTAAACAGTAAACAGTAAAATAACAATAACAAGGCTATATACAGGGTGTGCCGGTACCGAGTCAATATGCAGGGTACAGGTTAGTTGAGGTAATTGAGTTAAATGGTTGTCTAGCATTGATTAAAAAACAATTTGACAGAGCTTGAACATTTTTGAAAATAATAATGGGCAAATGATGTGCAATCTAGGTGAGGCTCTTAGAGACTTACCCAGAAATGTAATGTAATCGCTGCCAAAAGGTGATTCTAACATGTATTGATTGACTAGGGGGTTTGAGTACTTATCAAATCAAGAAATATTAGTTTAGGTTTCATTTTATTTTGTATCTTTTTTTTACTTACTTTAAAACACAGCAAAATGTGGAAAAAGTTAAGGGGTGTGAATAATTTCTGAAAGTACTGTATAGATGGAAGTAGTTTAGTGCAATATAAAGGAGTTAAATATGGGTACAAAAATGATAATAATAGTCATAATTTCCAGATCTTTCTTATATAGGATATAAGACAGACAGACACTTCAAAACAAACATATTTTTAATGTATTTTTTGACTATCTGTCCTTCCATGTATGGATCTGTTACTCAGTGCGTTTCTATGTGGTAATAGATGTAAAGCCAAATTCAATGTTTTATCAAATCATTTTTGTATATATTTTGTTGTGATAACAAAAGAAGTCCTAAAATTCCAAATCAAATAGCTAAATGATCCTTGGTATGACTATTATAAAAACAATTCCATATGTTAGTTTAGTAGAACCTCCCGCCCACGCCCAATAGGCTGTCCTGCCCAATAGGCTGTCCTGCCCAATAGACCAGACAAAGGAGATGAAAAGGAATGAGTGTCAAACTGCTTAGTCCACAGCGACTTCTGATATAATTCGTTCTCACAGTGAGCCTGAGGTGTCTACTGTACTGCACGTACCTGTTGCTTTCAGTTGGACATGACTGCACTTCCTCATGTTCAATGAACAAGGAAATACTTAGAAAATAGAATTACGCCTGCATCTCAGGGCTGTTGTAGATGAGCACGGTAGGCATATGACTTCCCCAAAATAGCATTGTTGAGTAACACCTTGAGCTCTTCATCATACATTTTTTTTAAACACTCTTCTGTGGCTACGGCAATGCCCCATATCTTCCCTTTCACATGGACATTTTGTTGTTTGTGCCTTGGAACTGATGGACTGGCACAGGGATTAGTGTGTGCTGAATATCCCTTGGCTGTGACGTGCTTCAGAGAGCGTGTCGTTCGCCGCAAAATCCACATCAGAGCGGGCGGTGAGGACCGGCGGAGAGAGAGAAAGCACGGGGGAACAGGGAAATTACATCGTCCAACAGGGACACCATTCTTCCCTCAATTTAAAGTGTGCTTATCACACTGACCATCGTTGTCTTGTCCAGGCACAGACCGGGAAACTCCAGGACCACGCGCAGGGGTTGTGATTTCTCATGACTGACCTGATGTGAACAGGGACAACTCGGAACCGTCGTTACTACTAACTATAACTATGCTAAGTTATGAAAAGTGAAGTTTAGTAGCTAAGGCCCGGTCTTCTGAATTGTATCAATTTGACTGGATCATATTCTCCAAAATGTGAAAGGGTGTGAAAAACTCTAGTTTATGTAACTCTCTTTCCAATATCAGATTCACAGCCATGTCATTACATTGAAAATCACAAGGCTCCATCTGTCATAAACTTGGTTTAAATAAAGCCATCAGTCTTTATGTATATAGCAATATGTCAACCTAGACGAAAGCCTTCTATATTTCATTTCAGCCTGTGACATAGACCTACTGTATTTGCTCTGAATATTACTATAAACCTATAGCCTGTTCAAACAAAGATTGGATTCCTCAGCTGATCATCTACAAAATGAAACTAAGCTAACATATGTTAGCCTGTTTCCATGAAAATGCTGCTCATACCCTATTTATATTGGGATTATACAAAGCCTTAAGACCCTCAACAGCGTATAGTGGATTTGTCTTGTTTGATATACAGTACACTCTAATATGACCCGGTTCAAGAGGTCAAACTTTCATTGCAGAGGCGATCATAAGAGAGCTACAGTACTTCCATATTGATAGCAAGGTATGTCTGAATAGCCTCTGGTCAGAGCCTTGAGCGTTGACATAGAGATGACAGGGTATCCTATCAAATAAGGGGAAATTGAAAACTTATTTTCAAAGACCTCACTTGTTTCGCCTCAGCGTAACGGCACGCTCCACTAAATTCTTTCCAAATCCTCCCAGGATTTTCCATTAATGAAAACACCAGGGCATAATAATCCCACCCCATCCCCCGTCCATCTATACCTCCATCCCGCCATCCTTAAATCTGGTTGACCAGGGGCTCAGCCACTATTGTTCACCAAATAACATTCTTCATCCTCTAAAATGCTTTCCTTTATACATTTATATATTTACCCTAAGGGATGGATGGTCAGTTTGAAAGCTACTGTAAGAGATGAAGATACCGTATTTTACAAGAATTGATCATCCAAATCTGTTGTATTCTTTGTTGTGTGTCTTTCCTGATCTTGAGCCGATGTGCGATGAGGGAAACTGTCCTTAGGGTCGTCCTGACCCTAGGTTACCTAAAGGCCAGTGAGGTAATATGTAGCCTTTTTTTCAATTAGAGTTGCTCACCTCCTTTGTCCTCTTTCTGCTCCTTTTGAAAAAGGTCAAAGTTAATCGAGGAGAGTCGGCGAGGAGAGTGAACGTGGATGGAAATGCACTTATTTGAAATGAGACGGTCGTTCTCCACTCACACATCATTAGGCATAGGACGCTTACAGGGGTGGATCCCAAAATAAATGTGTAAAGTGATCAAAACGAATTAAGTTAGTGGTGCAATATGTTTCATAGATAATAAGTAGCGTATTGTTTTTAAACGTGTGCGTTTTTTTCTCCTCTGCCAAAACAAAAGCTGACTCAAAAGGGGTGTGGCAGATTTTCTCTCTCTTCTGCGGTAGAATACATGAGTATCCTCAATGAAAGGTGGCTAATCGAGGAGGGAAGGACACTACCATTTGCCTACTAATGAATTGAGACACTCCGCGTCCACTCAACCACTTACCAGTTTTCTGGGGTCACGGAGAAGAGAGGAGGGAGGAGAGAGTATTTTGCCCAAACGAGAAAACCCCTGTGTCCTTGCCCAAGGTAGTAGGGGATTGGATAAAGCTGCCTGCCCTGGAACATTTTGAATCATGAGGGTAAAATCTCTCTCGGAAGAGTAGCATTGACACTTTAGAAGTTTAGATGGTGCTAGGCTGTTTATCTTTGATTGGGCATGATTCCAAACATGCAACTGTCACCCTGATCTGACGTCTGATTACAGACCAGAGAATGGAATGCATCATGCGGGAAGTACTGGTGTTATGTACCTTGTGTGGCATACAACATGTCATGATATCCTGGACTGTATACTGAGTTTACCCAGTCACAGCCTATAGGTCAAACATGAAGACAAAGGGAGAGGGTGGGTCCCAACGGTCACCCTTATTTAAAGGGGCATTCCGGAGTTGAAACAATAACAAAGTGGCCACTATGTATTTTGGTAAAAAGCTGAGGGATGGGCCTGAAGAAATGTAACCACTTTTAAATTCATAGACATAGCTATTGATGCAAGGACTGACCATTCAAAATATCCAATTCATAGTTTGAAAGCATATTTTGAAGGTATACAGTGTTTGTTAAGCTGCAATTTACAGTGTTAACAAACATTGGAGTAAAACAAGCTTATGTTTTGGGTTCTGATGGGGTACGACAGTTGAACTAACTCATGGGGCATTTCCAAGTTATATTCTTCAAGAATCAATGAGTACATTTCAATAATTTATAATGGATGTAGCAACTACGGATTGCCACTTTAAGAATGATTGCCTTTTTATGATATTTTATTGAGATATTGCTGGTTTCAAACAGTCCCCATTTGTTGAATAGATAGCAAACCAAAAGCCAAAGACAGCCTGTTAAATTTAGTGGCTTTCATTTATATTCAAAGAGTTCTTTTAGATTCCACCAATGTTTTTAAGAGCACTTCCAAGCCCCATGTAGGTCAAGTAGGAAGAGAAGGTTATGTAAGGAAAGAGTGTTGTTTTACTGCTGTGTCTACTTGGATCTATGTTTTTTCCCCTTTATTTTTATTAACAGAATTTTCTGTTCCACATACAGTGAAGACACACAGTACCAGTCAAAAGGTTGGACACACCAACTCATTCAATTTTTTCCTTTATTTTTTACTATTTTCTGCATTGTAGAATAATAGTGAAGACATCAAAACTATGAAATAACGACATTTGTTATTTCATAGTTTAGACGTCTTCTACAATGTAGAAAACAGTAAAAATAAAGAAAAAACATTGAATGACTTGGTGTCCAACCTTTTGACTGGTACTGTGTGTCATCACTGTATGTGGAAAAGAAAATATTGTTAATAAAAATAAAGGGGAAAAAAACAGAATATGGAATCATGTAGTAACCAAAAAAGTGTTAATCAAATCAAAATGTATGTTATATTTTAGATTGTTCTAAGTAGCCACCCTTTGAGGGCTCCCCAGTGGCGCAGTGGTCTAAAGCACTGCATCTCAGTGCTAGAGGTGTCACTACAGACTCTGGTTTGATTCCAGGCAGTATTACAACTGGCCGTGATTGGGAGTTCTATAGGGTGGGGCACAATTGGCCCAGCGTCGTCGGGGTTAGGGTTTGGCCCGGGTAGGCTGTCATTGTAAATAGGAATTTGTTCTTAACTGACCTGCCTAGTTAATTAAATATTAATACAATTTGCCTTGATGACAGCTCTGCACACTCTTGGCATTCTCTCAACCAGCTTCATCTGGAATGCTTTTCCAACAGTCTCAAGACTGGAGTTCCCACATATGCTGAGCACTTGTTGGCTGCTTTTCCTTCACTCCCTGGTCCAACTCATCCCAAACCATCTCAATTGGGTTGAGGTCGGGTGATTGTGGAGGCCAGGTCATCTGATGCAGCACTCCTTCACTCTCCTTCTTGGTCAAATAGCCCTTACACAGCCTGGTGTTGTGTTGGGTCATTGCCCTGTTGAAAAACAAATGATAATCCAACTAAGTGCAAACCAGATGGGATGGCGTATCGCTGCAGAATGCTGTGGTAGCCATGCTGGTTAAGTGTGCCTTGAATTCTAAATAAATCACTGACAGTGTCACCAACAAAGCACCCCCCACACCTCCTCCTCCATGCTGCACGTTAGGAACCACACATGCAGAGATCATCCGTTCACCTACTCTGCGTCTCAAAGGCAAGGCGGTTGGAACCAGAAATCTTAAATTTGGACTTGTCAGACAGATTTCCACCGGTCTAATATCCATTGCTCGTGTTTCTTGGCCCAAGCAAGTCTCTTCTTATTATTGGTGTCCTTTAGTAGTGGTTTCTTTGTAGCAATTCAACCATAAAGGCCTGATTCATGCAGTCTCCTCAGAACAGTTGATGTTGAGATGTGTCTGTTACTTGAACTCTGTGAAGCATTTATTTAAGCTGCAATCTGAGGTGCAGTTAACTCTAATGAATTTATCCCCTGCAGCAGAGGTAACTCTGGGACTTCCTTTTCTGTGGCGGTCCTCATGAGAGCCAGTTTCATCATAGCAATTAATGGTTTTTGCGACTATACTTGAAGAAACTTTCAAAGTTCCTGAAATTTTCTGGACTGACTGGCCTTCATGGCTTAAAGTAATGATGGACAGGCATTTCTCTTTGCTTATTTGAGCTGTTCTTGCCATAAGATGGACTTTTACCAAATATGGCTATGTTCTGTATACCACCCCTACCTTGTCACAACACAACTGATTGGCTCAAACGAATTAAGATGGAACGAAATTCCAGAAATGAACTTTTAACAAAGTACACCTGTTAATTGAAATGCATTCCAGCACCAGTACCTCATGGTTAAGAGAATGTCAAGAGTGTGCAAAGCTGTCATCAAGTCAAAGGGTGGCTACTTTGAGGAATCTAAAATATAAAGTATATTTTGATTTGTTTAACACTTTTTTGGTTAGTACATGATTCCATATGTGTTAATTCATAGTGTTGATGTCTTCACTATTATTCTACAATGTAGAAAATAGTCAAAATCCCTTATGTTGATGATTTTTTCCCCCAATCCAATCAGTTTTCCACATTGAATTTTTTGGTTGAAATGACATGGAAACAATGTTGATTCAACCAGTTTTTGCCCAGTGGGATAAGCTCTCTTTTGACATGACTTGTAATGATAAACAATAAACTGTAACATGTGTTCTGGGTATAAATAACAGCCTACAGAG